>NC_091498.1:12136389-12438014 GCF_947461875.1 Haliaeetus albicilla
ACAAGTTCTCTGGGGCAGAGAACTTCTCGAGTTATGCACATTGCCTCACAAAACCAGCCCCATATCAAGCCAAAGATCAAAGCTGAAAAAAGTCTATGTACAAATTTTAAAAAAATGTTGTCCCAAAACTGTGTTTTGAAGAACATGAATAGACAGATTTTCATCTAGACATTTCCACACTGAAGCCATTATTAATGCTACTACAAAGGAAAAAGGAACCTGAAATATCAAGTCCGATCAACAGCAGAGGAACTCAACAGCTTCTTAACTAAAGATCAGACATGAACAATGTCTAATCCAATCAGTATCAATATTATCCCAGCTCCCCATCCCTTTCAAGAGATTTCTTCCCCACTGATGCACACAGTAGGGCAACAGCATACAGATAACACATTAACCACTGTGTTCTGTGTCACTTCTGTGCTTCAGAGTCGTCCTGATTGATGTGTAGCCACATTGTGTTGGCTACGAACACCCAGCAGGGAAATCACATTGCCCTGCTTGCAATTGCGTTAGAATTTACATCAGTGTATAAACACAGTAAAACTGATTGATTATTGAAAATGGCCAGTTTGTCCCCTTTAAGAACAAATGAGTATTCAATTTCCTTTGGAAAAAATAGAAGAGATGAAGCAGAGACTTTGACAACCATATTCACTTCTCTGCTCCTCCCCACCAGCCTATTTTACTCAGTCCAAATTTTATAAAAAATGCTTGCAGAGCCCTTTTAAAGCATTACTGGTATGGGGAAAAAAACAAACAAACAAACAAACAAAAAACAGTGATCAGAACAAGTAACTAGTTCTCAACACTGATTCTTGCCTGGAATGCTGCTGAAGAAACACAGGCTCTCCCACCTTTAAAAACAATACCAAAGTCAGAAGAGCGATTAAATGCTCTGTTTCCATGGCCTTGTATTTATCACATCAGCTCAGAATGTGATGGCTCGCTAGCAGGCAAAGCTAGCTCTGGTAACTTTGCAGCTTCAATTAAATAGAACATCCAAGATGCCCCAAGAAAAGCTTACAGAACTTTTCAAATTTCCAACTTTCCCTGTTAGTAAGCAGTAAATTTGAAAGAGGCAACCAAGCAAGCAGATGCCTTTCTAGAAGGATAGATGCATAGCATTTTGTTTCATAGAATTACTAAACTCAAAAGTTTAGCAATTCAAAAGACACATTCAGAGTCTATCTGATTATAACCAACAGGGTTTTTTAAGGCATTATAATGAGAAACAAAGAAAGCTCAAAAAGCAACAAAACAAATGGCATTGACCAAAAACTTGATTTGCTGCACCATCAACAAACCATCCTAGAGATTCAAGATCATCCCACCAATACAGTGTGCAAGTTTATTTTGAATCACACATGTATGTAGAATCCAAGGTTCATTTCCAAAAACGTGCAGACCAATCTCCTTTCAAATCATGCTGTCTTCTCAATCCTGAACTGGACTTGAAGGTCCAAAGAACACTCTTATCCTTGGTGCATTTAATTCTTTGCTGTACAACTCTTGACGAGGCAAACCAAAGGGCCAGTTAACAGCAGCTTCTGAGGAGAGGGATGGAGGAGACCCAAAAAACTAGCAACAACTATGATTACTATTGACCTTCAGATGAGCTTATCTGTTACACAACAAGAGGCAATATCCTTTGCTTGAGAAAATATTCCATAGTTAGAAAGTTAGGAGACTCTCAAAGAACACTTAGTGTTATGCTCTATTTTGATCAGCAATGCTCCCGACAACTGCAAATTGCTTGAAAAGGGAAACACCAGCTTCTATTTTGAAAAGAATAAACAGTAACAGGATGAATGATGAATGTGGAGGACAAACTGTTTGTATCCAGTCTATTACCACCCAATTGAAAGGACAACATTTTAATGTAGTTACAAATAAAAAAAAACAACTGTATTCTTTTTCAGTAAAATTAGAACAGTTCATATTTTTCCATAATAGGCAATATTTAAAACCTCTGTACATAGCTGGAGTCCACAATCCTTTGACAAAGCAAAAAAAGAACCTGAAATTCCACAAATTATCAAATGAACTCTGAACAGATAACAGCCTAAACTGTAGAAAGTTACAGACTTCTTGCAGCAATTCTACAATCTCATTTGGATCATGAAGCAGTTGATCAACAATCCTTCATTCTAGAAAGACATATTATTTCTGTTAAAAAACCCACCAATTCTCCAGTGGTTTTCCGCTAAGTGGAAAACACACCCTTGACTTGATAATGGAGCTATCTACACAGAGGCTTAGCGTACAACAGTGTGAAAACAGAGCTTCTCATCAGTTTATTAACTGGAGAAAAAGGAAACGCTCCTGATCCAGCTGGTTAGGAATCAAGCATGGGTTCAATTTCCAGCTTTGCTCTTGATCTCCTGAATGCTCTTGAGAAAATCTGTTCCTTGTCTATGTTTAATTACTGAATTTTAATTGTTTTACCTGCATTGGGAAAGCTGTCTTGTGTAGACATAATATAAGACTGGAGGATTTGTACACTTCATGTATAATTAATCTGGTGGACCACTATAAACAGTATCAGTTTTAGCACATATACCATAGTTCCCTTACCACCACCTCTTATCACATATATAAGCAATAAAAAACTCCATTTTTTTAAAAGGACTGAGGCTTCAACTCCTCTGCACTTCACCATACAAAAAAAGGCAGTAATAATCTTTCTTTTTCTCTGCCTTCCATCCATCCCTGTTAAAAACATAAGCTCTATGAAGTATGGCAAGTCTACTGCCATCTGCCCAGCTGTAACTACCTTCCAACAGAACAGGCCAGTGTGTTGCTTCTGAATTCAGCCATTAACTTTCTTTTTTTGTTGTAATTGTACCAATCCCATATACAGCACTTAAGTTTTAGTAAGTGCTTCAGGGGCACCCATTAGCCCCAGGAAACTGACATGAGACAAACCACTAACAATTGCACTATATGATCTTTGCTATTCGTTTCAGTAGTAGTTCCGAAAACCAGTCTGACAGGGCTCAACTCATTTACATATTAAGACTAAGATGATCATGAATTACAATCAACAGAGCATTTGTCATCAGTTGCTGGTTAGCTGCAAAGCTGCAACAGTTCTAAGACAAGCTGAGCAAGAGAGTTTTAAAAAGTTATATTTATACTACTGCTCCATACTTGCTGACATTCCTACATTTTGTCTCCTTCCCCTTAAAGCCAAAATAGAAAGCCATGAGAATACTGGGGCACATGCATGATTCCTACTCTTGAAAGCACCAGAAGTGCAGAACACACACAAATCCTATGTATAGCACAGGAAAAAAGCCTTATTTAACAATTCTTAAACCAATTAACTAGGCTAAAGGTCATGGAAAGGTTTAGCTGTGCTTTTAAGAAAAGTGAACGAAGATCTTGGGAGCCTGGTACACAACATAAAATGAAGATCTCGTTTTAATAAGCATACAAGCTAAAATAGCCATCCAAAATTACAGTATGCGCAACAACTTATATTTTAAATATTATTTCAATTCTTAACAAGACAAAGGCATAGGGGACCTCTGTGGTTAAGCCATCTGTACTGCTGGACAGAAAGAATAGCACACAATTCTTGCAGCAGTCAGTGTCCCAAACCACAAAAACTTTCATTACCAAGGAACAAAAACAACCCCCCCACCCCTGCCACAGGCACACCAGATGGTAAAAAACAAACGTGTCAAAACTTTTGCACCCAAGGGTGTAGAGTCTTATGGAAACCCTAAGACAGGATATGGAGTAAGCATGCATCAGCTTTCTATGCTTTAAAATAGCTGTTATGCTGAAACAAGACCATGTAGGTAGGGTCCTAACAGCCATAAATTAGAGAAACCAGTTCTACAGCACAAAGTGCTCCTATCCAGCTCTAACTCTTTTGGAGCATAAGGAGGCTTAGACCTTTGATGTGTAGCATAAGGTTCCCTCCAAACATTTAGGGAAGGAAGTTATTCCACATGCTGTTGCCCTTTTGGGCGTTATCCCCATTTTTCATGGCTTAGCTCAAGGGGAGAGAGACAGCAGCTGGTGGCAGCAGGAAGCTCATGTGCCAGGACACACAGACACCACTGGAGCCATAAAGACACATGAAAGAAGGTAGAAAGGAGAGAGATTCAGGCATGGAAGAGAAAGGAAGGTAATCAAGAGTTTAGCCAAACCTGTCTCCTAAAAGCATGCACAACTAAAAAACACAGTCTGACACCTTGCTAGGCAAGAAGGGAATATGGCAGGTACAAATCCCACAGATAAAGACTAAAATAAACTTATGTGTAATGCAACTGTTATGTATTTAGAAGGAAAAAAAAAAACGTTTCTTCCTCAAATACTCTAAGCTCTGCATTCTGGACCCCGGTCCTTTTTACTGGCAACTGCTGCTGCTGCAGACATTCTGAAATCGCCAACTTCAAAAGATAGATTAAATGTTGATCTTCCTGTACTAACTGCACATACTCAACCCAAGTTTAAACTTGCCAGGTACAGTCCTCCAAAGAATAGAGGGCTATTGCTTTCATCCTCAAAACGCATTATTGTAGATAAGGTGAATTCCCAGTGTAATTACTAAATTATAGAATATTCTTGCTGCTGTAGGTGGTAGCAGTCTGTAGAGTGCAGGACTAAAAAAATTGGGGCTCCTCGGTTTCACTCCCACTTAGACCCCCTTAGTGAACTTGAGCAGGGGCTTCAGCCCAATGATTTGTAAACATTATTCCACCTGCTACAAACATACCCTTCCTTCTGACATTAATTATCTCAAAGGACTGTCATGAAGCCTACTCATGCTTGAGCAAGGCGCTTGAAGATCTTCCAGCAGAAGGCTCCATGATACACTCAGCTTTTCATTCCTGACACAGCTTAGATTTCTCCTCTCTGTGAATCAGGGAGTGTGTGTGGGTCAGTGAGCTGTGAAGGAATGGCTAGTCAGTGATGGCTAGTTTACAGTACTACTTTAAGAGGAAAATACACTCCTTCCCCAAATTCCATCCCATTTCTCTAACCCTGCAGCTCAAGCCATTTGATAGTAATTTCCCTCTCCAAACCATGAACCAAAGTTTTCTGGTTATCAGGTAAGGAGGATTCATTTCCATTTTATCTGATTTTAGGTAGAATCAAGGTCTGAAATCCAGGGGGAGACAGGAGTGTCATTTTAAACCACTAAGAATATCCCATATTTATACACATTGTGCGCAGCAGATGTCAGGGAATTTTTGTAAATTTTATGCTTTGCCAGCCTATATTTTAAATTGTTTATAGGGTCACACCAGGCATAAACCAGTGCAAAGTAATCCAATCCACACTACTATCCCATATTATGAAATATATTTGGTGCCAGTTTTATTCATGTGTCCTAAGTATTGTCTTGAGTATCACTGCTGAACACTAGAAGACAGGCAGGATCTCAGTGATCTATTTGCCATCAGGCTATAGTAAAAGGGAGGCTGTTCATCCATCAGTGTACCTACAAGAAGTGACATGGCTTTAGCCACAAATATGTTGGGGGGGAGTATGTAAATAAATTATGTAAGTTTAAAGGACATCTGGTTTTGCAGCTGCAAGCCGGAAAGGGTCCACAGAACAGTATTTAAAAAAAAAGAAAAAAGTGTTCTTCTCTTCTAGGAGAGGAGCTGAGAAGGCAGCGAGATAAAAAAAAAAAAAAAAAAAGAGTAAAACAACAGTCCAACCAGTAAATGGTTTTATGAGAGGCTGACGATCATTTATTCTTAGCCACTAGAGAAAGGACACACTAAAGAAATTAGATCAGGTTAGGCTTTGGGTTTTTCATTGATGGGGAAGAGAATGTAGAAATGAAGCAGCGAGAAACATGCTCTGAAGATACTGGAGCACAGTACAGAAGCTGCAGAATTGCTTGCAAAAGGTGATTTTTAACAGCAGTTGGATAGCCATTCCTCAGGTACGGCTTTTTCACAATTAATTCCTGCCTCAGCAAAGGAGTTTCATGTGTGTGTCTTGAAATTGAAGACAAAAAAAAAAAAAGCTCAGTGGACTGAACTCCCCATATCATTTCACTAAAAATGTTGATTACGAGGGCGTGGGGCTGCTTGTGTTTATGCTTGGTTTTTTAAAACTGTTTTGTGTAAACTCTGCTTGTAACATAATACTCACATCACTCTTTCTGTTGCTCTCCTGAAGCAGATTAATTTAGTAGCTTTATCAAACAGTAATGTTAAAATGTTGTTAGATAACCTGCTAGCTACCTTTTACTTCATTTTTTTAAGTAAACAAGCAGTAAGTTTTCTGAAGATGTTGTTACATTTTCTGGATAGTGTAGGGTTCCCCCCCCGCCCCGTAATGACAGGGTTTTAGGAAGACAAGAGATTTACTTCAGACTGTTGGTTTTGTTTGGCAGCCTACAATTTTTAAATAATAATGTTATCAGTAACAACAAAATATAGCGCTGATTACATACCATTTCATCGCCATTGACCTGAACTAGTTCATTTCCCTTGGTCAAGAGATGCCAAAGGATTCCTCTGAAGAGCATGCTCTGAAGAAGTCCAGCAAAGGTGCTTTATACTAATTATGAAACTTAAGATTTGTCTGGGATGGCGATAGAATGTTTTAAAACTCTCCAACAGCACACTCCGAACTTATTCATTATTGTTTTGTCCAGTTTCTAGTTATATTACCTACTTCAAGTAAAAATCTTCACATACCAGAAAAGCCAAGTGATTGGATTCAGTGTGCTTCATTTAGTGGACTTCCATCTCTGCAGAGGCTGGCAGAAAACTATGTGTGTTAAAGATCACTTTTCTATGGACACATTATTTTAAAGGAGGGTTCCTCAAACTTTTCAGACTTTTCCCACAGACCACCCATTAATCATGCCCCATGAACTCCCCTCCTGGTGCACAAGGCAATGGCTCTATCAGACTGTCCTTAATACCCCTGTAGCAAATACTGAAATTTGTTACATGGAACAGCATATTTCACCTTCTTTTAACACAGTTTAGCAGCTGGAAAGGAGGACAGCCAAGTCCCTGCAAGCAGCCAACACTACATGGACCACCAAGAAGCATACAGAACATATTTAGAGATCTGCTGAAAAACTAAACAAAACCCAGAATATCAGCTGTGATTTGGGGACACTTACATCAAGTTGCTGAGATACTCATTAGATAAGACTCGCAAGCACTTTAACCATTTTATTTAGAGGAGAAAACAGATTCACCAGAGCATAAAGCAATTTTCATCTGGTCTGTTTTGTTAGAGGAAATTTCTAAATATTATTGCAAAACTGGCTCTTGGCAATCTCTCACTGTGCAATGCACAACTGATGTTCAGCCAAACAGTTGTGAGGATTGCAGTCTCATGCAATTCTGACTAGCTAATGCTAAAAAGATAGTATCTCTGCAGTCTGAACCCCTACCTCTTCCTGACCTCAGGTTCTCACCGGACCATTTTACAGAGGTTAAAACATACATGGGATTTTCCCAAAAGCAGAAGTATACTGTTGATATAATTTGCTTATTCTTCTGAGGGTTCTTCTGCAATTTGCTTCTCAAGAACCACTATGCACACGATAGCTTAAATGCAAGTTTACTGTCTATTAGGGATTAGGGCGTTTTGGCTCCAGACAGACACCAACAACAAGCTTTGAAAACTACCACTTTGAAAATGGCTGTTGAACTGAGCATCGTCCAATCTTAAAAGCCAACTTTTGAGTTTGGTGCTGGTTGGATCTTAGAACCTGCACTGAACTCCAAGGGAGGTTAAACTGACTACTTCCATCAGACTTCAGTGATGACGACCAAAGCTCCCAAGGTCCACTGAAAATCCCAGTCTAAACGTAGACAGTAAGCCCCACAAGGAAGGTGAAAACTTTCCCGCTCTTTAAGAACAACTAGGCAGCAGTACCTCAGAGGTCTGCGCTGGTATGTTTGAGTCCGACACTGAATCCAAACAGAGGAATTGGATAGCAGAGGGATCACATACGCACAGGCGATCTACTGACCCGCACCACAGGCGGCCTCCAAACTTCCTCCATGTTAAATTAAGAATGGTGTGATACAAGGAAGGCAACAAGCAAACTTGTCCAGATCCATCACAGACCACCACACTAGACGCTCACCTCCTCCAGCTATACAAAAAAGCTATGGTCTTTACGCTGCCATCTTTAAGAGTGAAATAAGCTGTAAGCACTTACATTTTGTAACCCTGGGTCAAAAAAACAAACTGTGCAGGCAATCTTTAATGACCAATTACTTGCACTGAGGGAAGAGGAGTATTGCTTTACAGCGTCTCTCATGCAAAAGCCCACAGTGACCCTACCTCAGCTAGAAGCTCAGTTCAGAAGTCTCCAAGGATCACATTCTTAGGCAAGTCACTAAGCAAGTCACTGAGAAGGTATCATCATAAAAATACAGTTGCTTATGGCAGGCACATTCACACCAAGGGGAGGTCCATGGCCCTTTTATAAGAATACACTGGCAACACTACTGGAGCACTAGTCAAAGCGTTTGCTAAATAAAAACTCAGACTTGTGTTACCCATAGCTGTTCAGATGCTAAAGAACAAAGACTTTACCTCTCTCCTCAGCCTGTTATGTGTCTTGGCTGGTTAACCGAAACACAAATTTGTTTATTGCAAACATGCTGTCTGAGCAGGCATCAACCTATTCTGATGTGGAACTTAAGAAATGAATGGCTTCAACTTGACACAAGCAGTGATGTTCATGTGCATGCTGCTAGCAAAGTCCACCCCATTACCCTCTCTTTGCAAGGTGGTGGATTGTGCATTAATTCCTTATTGGACTGTGTTTCTATGTTGGACCCAGAGAGCTGAGTTAGGAATGGGTGCTCATGGTGTGGTGGTACTGGGAAGGAACTTGGCCAATGAGGATTTGATTTCCATTCCACCAGACCACCCTGTTCAAATATCACTTCTCTTTGAATCGATTCTGTAATACTGAATACTTTCATTGTCTTATCAGTGAGAAGGTTTCATATTTTGATTAAGGATTCTTTAAAGTACAAACTTGTATTTTGTCTAATACCATAGGACACTAGTTTCATTTCCATAACAGTGTTTACCATATTCAAACCACAATGGAGCTATCTGTCAGCTGACTCATGATGGTTTTCTGTGTGAGAATTAATATGGCACTCTGCTTGTACCCACAAAAATTGGAAACAGCCTGCCCATTGAGATTTCTGGTATTTTCTGATTTTAGAATAAGCAGAAACGGCACTGAAGTAGTCTCTTACGTGGTATTGCCATTGGGCTTTGCCAAAATGGGTAAGTGCAAAGGCAGTGCTTAAAAATAGGGATGGGGGATGTTGCAGGAAAAAAACATACTTGGACGTTTCACCTTCTGTGATGCAGAGTACATGGCAATAATTTTGCTATTGTTACTTTAAACGCAGTAGGCATGGATTTTCCCCCACCCCCATGTTATGCTCAGTACAGTTTTAAAACTGCAGAAGAAAAATGAAGATTTGTCCTACTTCTGCATAAACTGGTTTAGAAGAATGCAAAGGGGTGACCTCCTTGAACATCTAAACATGACTCCTGTTGTGAATAACAGTTCAGGTCAATCCATGCATGGAAAAAAACGCCGCAGTGTCCTCTTTTTAGATTCTGAATGCCAACAGGAGCAAGGTTCTTCTCTGGGAGGTTTTTTGCAGTTTATTTTATTCTTCCTTGGTTTGGCAGATAGCTGTCTGGCCAATAATATAGTAGATTATGCAGCGATGATGGTTCCAAACTTTTAATGGATAAAATAGAGGTTCTACATCATCTGGAAAATTTGGCTTGCAAATTTTCTCCAGGACTTGAACAAATACAGGCTTGACAAAGGTATGCTTGTTTCTGATCAGAATTGTTTCCACTTTCTAGTTCCAGTTCCAGATGTTAACTCCGAAAGACGCAAATCTTAAGAAAGGTGGAAAAAGACATTTTGCTTCTATGTCCACCAAACATACAATATATACCCTTGAAAATGTAGCATATTTCTAAAATGCAGAAAATGACTCAGAAATAGCATGCGCTGGATTCAGCTGCTGGCAAATGTTTTTCATTGGAACTAAAGTGTAGTCAAGTCAGAAGTGGAAGACTCACACGTAGGTTCCACAGTCTGATGTGGTCTTCTTCCAACAGTTAAGAATCTTCCCAGATAAAACCACCTTGTTAAAGCGAACCTGCCACATGATACTGGGCTTTAGAGGGTGCGAAGTTGAGAGAAGTTTTAAGTGCCAAGTTGTGGACAGGACTTCTGATTTCTGTGCAAGTCTCCTGACTGTCTTCCAAATATTTTGGTTTTGTGAGAGCTTGTTAGGAAGGAGAGCAAAAAGATGATGAGGTGAAATGGATTATTTAAGATAATGAAATCCGTAATATTGTACTTGTATTTATAGTGCTGCTAATACTTAATTCGCCTCCTCTAACATAGCAAATAAATACAGTAATGTGCTCCAAGCTTTGTAAATCACTCCTTGCTGGAGATGATTCTGCTTTAGCCAAGAACATTGATTAAACTAAATTCATTTCTTATGGCTCCTTTTGCCTGTCTAAGGTCAGCATTTGTCCTGCAAGTTACCTGGAGCTTTGTCCTGTCAGAACTACACAAAGGAAGACTTTTTGCTCTCTCTTATTATTATTATTCTATAAATCTAATTGGTTTTCAGTATTGTGATGGCAAAGACATGGCACTTCTGATAATTTAGCTTCTTCTCAAACATCTGTTCAAAAATAGTGGATTTGCTAGAAGAGAGAGCATGTTCAGGATTTCACTAACTTTTCTTCCTTTTTTTGTCAGAAGTTGGCCAAGGGTCACAGGAAAAAAAAAATCTGACTTGCTTTATTTTGGGGTTAAAATGATCATAGTATATTACAAATTGAGTTCAAGATTCAACTCTTCCAAGGTCTGAAGGGAAGTGTTAATTAAAGAGGTGTTACAATGCTATTGAATACAGCTGTTCTGATAAATTGATTTCACATGTCTTTGGTGATCAGTGTATGACTTTTATGGACATAACGGAGTAGGATCCTATGCTCTTTGGGGCATGCCTGTACTCTGCTGTTAATGAAAATTAACGCCAGCATTATCTTCAATGGTGTTGCAGTTCACATACTTGCAAAGCACGTGGTTAGATCAAACTGATCTGAGTAAGGTAGGTAAGTGAATATTGCTCATTAACTGATGATATTCCTGCTTTAGAGGGTAGACCACATTCTATCATCATTTACCTGGCAGTCATCATCTGCAACTGTGATACATTTTCATCACTGGGTCCAAAAATTTTTGTTAAGGTCTCCACCGGTAACTACATTTACTTCAACACTGAGTCCTAAGGACTCTTAGTACCAAACTAAGATTTGGTAGTATGTCACTGTTGGACAGAAGAGCTTGAGTGATGTTTTCCCCATGAAATTATTTTCCCTTTAAATTGGAAGTGCATGTGGCTCACTCATAATGCTGCTGTATTGCAAATTAGTGAAGATCATAAACTGCCCGAAATTGCTCCTTCACCTAAGTGTGCAAAGGGTCCCAACAGAGAGCAATAAAGTACAAATGCTAGCCTAGCTGAAGAAACATAAAATAATCGTCTGTGCTATTTGTCCCTCCAAAATGTGGAATTTAAGGACATTTCCAAAATAAACAGTTGTCACTTCCAAACCTCCAGAATAAAAGAGACTCACCACATTTAGACCTATGTTGGTAATATTCAAAAGAAAGTAGACTGTATCAGTCTCCTTGTACCTATTTTTATAGGCTGGTAGTTTGTGTGTGCAAAAAGGGAAATGTGTTTTGGAACTCAGCCCCAGAATGGCTAATTTTTTTTCTTGGAAAAGGTTTTGCGTCTAGATAATTATTTAAAACTGAAGAAAATCTGAGAGAGTGGAAGCTTGGGGCCTTAGAAGATGAGTTACACAGGACTTTAACATTTTTGGGTCTGTTGTTCTTGCAGCTGCCTACTGCTCTGTACAATCTCATGGTTATTAATCGGTCACTCTCCCTAGTGTCTGTTGAATTCTGGTGTTTGCAGAATTGTGATATGTATGTTATTCTTGATTACATATTGTACTATCAAGGTCCCAAAAAGGAGACTAAAAACAATATTAAAGAAGTGGTAACACTCTGAGCTGAGGGAAGGTTGTAAAACTGCAAAAGGCTGAGCAGCTGGCAGGGTTCCTCAAGCTCCCAGGGCAGTGCACGGTGTAGTACATATTCCTCTGACAAACACCATATTCCAGGCCAAACCATAAACTCTGTACAAACCAAGCTCCAGCTACGCTGTGTTAGGAGGGATCTTGATTTAAATATGCCCTTTGTATTGGGCTGGGTCAGATGTGTTTTGTTCTGCCTGAAGCTGCGTCTGGTTGAAATTTTTAATTTTTTAATTGCCCTCCCCATTCCTGCCCATCCCCAGTTGCATGTTGCTCCCCATCCCCCAGTCTCCTACTACCTCACAGATGTTTTGGTGCCCTGAAATCTGCCAGCGTGACTGCAAACATAGTTGCTTTCCTTGAGCCGATCTTGTCAAAAGGGTCTTGGTTTAAAAGGGTGCCAGGTTTAAAAAGGCAAGTTGATTAAAAAAAAAGTACTAAGGCAATTTCTTTGTCCAGCTCAGCTGTAGCCAGAATATTGTCTGGTTGCAGACTTGCAGAGCGCTGTCTCTGTGCTGCTGTGTCTTGTACACGCAATGCTCAGGGGAAGGAACTTTATAGGTGGGTTTGTGCTTAAAAAAAAAAAATACAGTAGCACGCACAGGTTTGCTTTACTCATATGCTTTAAGCATAAACCCAGCCATCCACAAACTCACAAACTTAAGACTCCAAAATATTTTCATGTAGAGCTAGAGCAAATTATTAGTCATCTTTTATTTTTCAAGTTAGGCTTATTTACCTCTTGAAATTTTCATGTGAGTCTCAATAACATCCCACTGGCATAAGAAATTAACTGTCTGCAATGCATACACAAGAGAATCTGCCACAACGTTGTCAAATACTTTCATATGGCTGAAACACAAAGTAGGAGAGGTACTAGAAACATACGCTGCACCTCAACTTCAGCAGCAGGTAGAAGCAAAAAAACATACTATTCTTTTCTTCCCAGTTCACTCTGAGACTTAATTCTTCAGTTTTCTTCTACTCATGGTTTCCCCACCTGTATAAACAGCCAAGCCTAATTATTCTTTTAACCCAGCAGATATCTGCCTTTCCCAAACAAGAAAGGAAATGAAAGTCTAAAAAGCTTTCAGTTCATCATAAAAGAGGTCCAAAATCATAAGGAAGTCAATCTGTTCCCTACAAAGGAACTACCTGGAGAAAAAAAAAGAAACAGCACAAACTTTACACAACATGAACTGTCATCATTCATATTATGGCAACACCTAGAAGCCAGAATTGAGATTTGCACCCGAAAAGACAAAACATGGACACATTGTGAAGGATTGTCCTACCTGAAGAACTTGCTGTCTAGATACACAAGGCAGAAAATGAAAGGAAGCCCACAGAACACCAGGATTAAGGGTCTTGCCTATGAGCAAGACACGCAGTCCATGGCATAGCCGAGAACCCAATGTGCCAAGTAGAACCATAAAGTGTTTCTTTCCAGACAGAGTAAACTTACAACCTTTTTAGACCTTACAAACAAATTTTAATAGAGTAAAAAAAGGCATACATTTTACTATGGCAAATGGTTTAGGAACGATCTCAGCCACCCCAACTCCCCACCCCAACTCCCCTGTCCCTTTGGCACCCTAGACAAGGTGTACTGCAAGTAAGAAGCTGGACTCCTGATACACAACACATCTAGAGAAGTGTGACTAAATGTTTTTCCATCTTCTCTATGCTCTAATTTCAGCAAATTCAAGTGCCAAAAGAAATAACTCCACAGCTATGCAACAGTGCAAATGGTTCAAATACAGAAGAAAAAAGAAAGGGAAAAAAAAAAAGACACAAATGTCACAGTGCCAGTTCAAAGAAAATCCTAGCTGCAATTTTTGGGAGTCAAAAGACACATAGATCATCACCAAAATCAAAGGGCCACAAATATAAGCAGCACCTTGCTGGAAGGGTAGACAGAAAAACAGGAATGCAGCATTTTTCCCCACATATCAATTAAAATATATAAATTCTAAAACTGCTTGTAGCACACAGTCGACAAAACGCATTCACGGGGTGTTTGATTTATTTAATTTTGCCCAAAACCTACCCCTTATTTCTGCACAAGGAAGGGTACAAGCCTATTAGCATTACACAAGGAAGCAGTATCATGGAGGGCAGAGCAAAGTGCATTTGTTTATACTAAAACAAAATTAACTCAAGCAATGTGTGGCCATCACTGATCTGATTATCCTGTTTTGTGCACTGTATCCCTTTCCTCCACCCTTCATTTGCACTATTTGGCTGTGTCTTCATTGCTAAAAGAAAGATGTAATTATTACATTGAGACAGCTATTGCACTGTAAAAATGCCAGCAGCGAAAAGGAAACTTTCACATCAAGTAAAAAGCCAGTGTCATTATTTCACTCCTCACCTGAGATTTCATCAGCTGCATGGAGTTGCACTGACTCTATCAGGACTTTTATGTCAAGATTGCAATATCAGTGTAATGATTGCACCTGTTTCAGCAATGAAGACATGACCTGGGACTTTCAGAGCAGGAAGCCTTCTCCCTTTGTGTCTGGAAAACATCCAGGGCATTTCAGATGAAATGATATTCCAAACAACTATTCCAACCCTATGCTATAGTTGAGAAAAAGAAATTAATACTGCCGTCCTTCAGGAGCCAGACTGGGAGTCTGACTAAGGCAGAATACACTTAAAACATGCACCATTGCAATGCACTGCCTAGCATTTCACACACTCATAGATGGACTAAGTATTAGTGCCACGTGTCCCCTCTCTGGTGAATGCCTTTTAAGCACAGTAAGCTTATTACAACCAGTTTTTACACCTCTTCTATTTCCAGTTGTTGCAGACTGGTTTGGAGTTTAAATGTTCTGGATTCTGCCGTCCCTATTACACATATGCGTATTTTTTTACTAATTAAAAACACCGCAAAATACAAATGTTAATACAAAAAGCTACAACCCACAGCCTAAAATCACATTTCCAATCCAGAAACATGACAAACATGGCACATTCAACATGCTAGACACTAGCATACTGCCAGCAATTAATTAACAACTGCATTTTAACTTTTTATAAACAAGACTCTGCAGCAGATTGTTAATAAACATGAAATACATGCAAGAAATGACCACATGCATTTCAGTAACTCCCTCTAGGTATGAACAATAATGACTAAACACAGAAGCAGACATCTACCCTTTTAAAATACAACAGGGGCTTATGAACCCAATTTAACCCACATACTTACATGCAAAGGAGAAGGGCTGTTTTTCCTACATACTAAAGATGGAAGTCTTGCTTAAAAAATTATATTATGCCTCAAATGTAAGCCTTATGTGAATAATTTAAAAAACAAAGACACCTTAAATTTCATTAGTGAATTGCAAGAAAATTGAACATGGTGCCTGCACCCACCTAGCCTTTGAAGCACCGTCTGAAAGAGAGAACTGAACAACCAGAGTATTGTGAAACAAAATGAAAAACCTACCTTCTCTAAAAACTAGATGTAAACTAGACCACAAAAGCACTTGCTTTTTATGAAAAACAGCTTTCTCCTCAAAAACAAGTGCCAACTTACAAAAAAAAAACCAAACCCAAAAACGACAAACAAACCCACACCAAACAAGCATTAACCTGAAGCACAGTTGACAGAAGCCTTTCACTTCTGTACTAAACTTAGGCACTTCATACTGTAACTGAATACTTGCTCACAGTTAGGGCAACCTTCATGTTCTACTTACAGAAAGCACTGTAACATTACAATAAAAGTTGTACAGAGTGGAAACAGATAACTCCTTTATTAAGTTCATCTAATGCAGAAATTAACTAAAGACAACGCAAATAAAAATGAAGATTTCTTTCTCCTTTAAAAAGGGGACCTAAAACCCAGAACTCCCGGCTCATGTCAGTCTTCTATTAATTACCATGCGCAATATGGGTCAACCTTGCCATCAACAGACCTCACTTGGGTGACAGAAAGTAATTCACTTTTGAGGATAATTCAAGTTTTGTTGTCTCCTTTGCTTTCACTAATACTTGCAACGTAGAGCAGCACTGTGCAATACACATTATCAACTCATCAGGAATGATATTCAAAACCACCAACTCATTTTATAAAAGTCACTGAGGAGACAATAACTAGAAGCCATTATCATCCATCCATTCACCACTTCTTCTCGACAATTGCACCATGAAGCTCTGAAGCGAGAAGATGCACTTGATTTCCTCTATGTTATCAACATGTGAAAAACATCAACTTTCTTATGTTTTACTTGGAGGAAGTTAGGGCATCTAAAACCTTTCAGGAATGTGCTCTACTGATTACAGCATTATGTTGTTTCCTTTATAAAACCCTAGAATGCAAAGTATGTTTATATATACATATATATATCAAGTGTGTGTGTATATATATATACACACACTTAATAAGGTAACAAGACTTGACATCAAATGACACCAAATATTTCTAAAGGCTGAAGCTTTCAAACTAAAAACTTCATCTCATGCAGTAATTGTCCAAGGACACCACAGAACAGCACAACATCAAAGGAGAAAACATCTATCTACTCCTGCAGAACAGTTAATCCATACAATTAACCCTCTATCACATCACACTATAAATGCGAACACATGTTGCATTTCTGTGTTGCTCAGAAGATTCTCCAAGATGCTATTCTTGTCACTAATGAGGTGCAGCACAATTAGACTCACAAAAATAACACATTGAGTTTAGATTTTATTTATATAAAAAAAACCACCAAAACAAAAAAGAACACAGAGAACAAAACATCATAGGCTGTATAACATCTGAATTGCATGGAAACATGGCATTATCCTTCCTTCAAAGCTGAACATGTTAGACCCATCAAATCCTTGATCTTGCATTATCACAGTTTTATTAGACTAGACAAAAAATTATTTAAATCATTTTTTACCCTGTATCATAAAGCAGCCTCTCTTTTTCTCCTCTCTTATGCAGGTGTTTATTAATAAACATGTTTGATGAGAGAAGGGAGAGAGAGGGGGGAAAGAAGGAGGGAAAAGAGAAAAAATAAAATAATAATAATAAAAAAAAACTGAGCAAGGAAAAGACATCCCACGAAACAGAAGGTAACTCAGGAGGTTACTTTCAGCCCAGTCCTCTAATCTAGTTTACTACATGGCCACACATTTTTTGCTGTCACTGGATGGGGCATGCTATTGAAGCTGGATGCTGCTTAAACTAAAACCACTGGACAAAATACTCCCTTTGAAACACACTCTATTCCTAACCTGCGCCAGGTGTTGCAAACGAATTCCTTTTTGTTCAGGCTTAAAGCAACACCGTTAGTTACGAAAAGGTTCCCAGTAGACTCTAGAACATTTAAAATTAATACATCTACTGAATGGCATGACACTGTTGCAACCTCATTTACAGTGACCTGTGCCTAAATGTTGTTTAAATTGTTCAAAAAAAACTAAATCAAAACAAAACAAAAACAACCAAAAAGCCACCACCAACAACAAAAACAACTTCTCCAGGATTTAGGAAGCAACAAGAGAACCACTTTTGAGTTCAATTTCAGTATCAAATCAGCCTCCAGGGAAGAAAAAAAATTAATTAAAATCTAAACAGTAAGCTGCAGATAAACCAAATTTGGGGCTATTTGGGGTTTGCACGTAAACTTTTGTGTACCAGTCAAATAAAGCCTTTTTTATTAGTGCCAATTTTACAACTGTATAAAAAGATGTGCTTTGAGGTTGCTAATAGACAAGTTGCAGGAATTCTTGTTTTTTAACATGAATGTACAGCTGTCAGAACTAGAAAGTTTCATGCCATTTCAGACACTGGGAAGAATTCTGAAGTCATTACTGCTTTGCAGATGCATCGCTGAAGCCAGCACAACAGGTGGCGTAGAAGTTGGAAGATCTGTAGTATCCAGCGAAAAAAGTCTGATCGTACATTGGGCACATGCTCAGCCAAACGTGGAGGAAAGACAGGCACAGAATGCTATCTGCTGTAGACTGATCTATTTGTTAGTGTTTTGGGATCATCTCCAAAAAAATTATCCTCTTAGGAATAAGCAATATATATGACAGGACTTTGAATAAATTACCATTCCATGTTTCAAAGCCTTTCTAAATAAACATAATAAACCACACTCACTTCTGGCCACGTACACATGATGTCACATGATGTGACAACTGACATCTTACACATCAATAACTAAAAAAAAAAAAAACCAACACAAAAAAACCAAAACAAAAACAAAAAAAACCACCCACTTTTTTTTTTTTCTTCCCCCCCCCCCGGCCATCTTACCTTCCTGATGAAGGCCAAAGTTTTGAAATTGAACATGGATAGCTTAAAAGTTAAACTTTCATTGAAAGAAATGTTGCCAAGCACTAAGCAAACACAACTTACTCAAATACAGTAATCTGTTTCCAGTGTCCTGCTGCTGTTTAAATAGGAAAATAACCCTGCAAAGTCCATTCCTTTTTATAAACAGCCAACATTAGTTCAGACTTTATAATAACAAACTGGTGCTAAAGTTTCTTTTTGCAGTCCTAAGTGGGTAAGCATTATGCGCACACATCTCCCACCGTGCTTGACTGCTCTATTCTTGCCTACAAACACATCAGTTTAAAAAAAAAGTTAACAAAACTCTAGTTCCTGGAGAAAACAGGGATGTTTTTGTAGAATTCGGTATATTCCTTCTGCCTCACAATAAAGTGGTGGATACGTTATACAGAAGAAAGCATTGCATGCAGCTGTAATTCAGAGCACAGCAGCTGACAAGTTATATTTTTATCCCTGCAACATCTCCACGTGCCTGTTGATGCCCAAGCCTCCAGAAAAAACGCAAAGGCTTTTCATTAGCACTGGTACATAGTCTCTCAATTGCTATGAAGCTTTACTGAACCAATGATGAGTTCCTGTCAACACAGTGGTTTGCAACAGCAATGACAGTCACACGGCAGGGAAGAAAGACCTGAAGTCATTTAGTTTCCAACACAGACCAAGATTTTATTTATTAAAAAATAAAAAAAAAATAACCAACACAAAACCCCTGCTGCTAGAGTCTCAAAATGAGCATAAGAAAGAATGTGTAAAGCAGCTTCCTCCCATTTAATGGCCAGGGAACTAAACAGCTGGAGAATTTAGCAGCGATTAAAAAAGAGCAGCAGAATTCACAAATAAAAGAACAAATTCCTATCCCATACTAGTACACTGGTTTGAGTGTACCTGTCCTGCAGTGTGAGCTCCCAAGCAAATCATGACTTTTGCTGTCGTCCATTCAAACAAGTCCTCCCACCTTCCGCAGGCTCAGTGCCAATCAAGGGCCAAAAACGTGTCTGGAAGACGCTCTTGCTTCATGCCTGAAACGTCCTCATAGGCTCTTGGCAATATGTTAAGAGAAGGAATACCTAAAAGAAGGCATCCTCTCTCAGAAACTAGCATTTGTGGACAAGAAGGTCCTAACAGGCTGTCAACAAGCATAGGGACAGGTGTGATGTTATAAACAACCACAATAATGAATCAGTTTATATCATGATGTTACCAGCAGATGCTCAGATTCAGTAACGCGAGCCTGTTACACAGTCCCAATCCCTACAGTATGAAATGAGCTCAAAGGCTAAGACTCAGAAAGGGCTGTAATAAAGTATTCCAGAACAGATCTTTGTGGGGAAACCATTCCAAAATACAAGCACCCTTGGGGAAGTAATTGTGGAATAGCTATTAGGTTTTGAATTCATATTCTATCTGAAACAAAGCAAGTTTTGTTACCCTACAAAAACCTTATAATCTGTACAAGGAAGGATACTAACAGGTCCCAAGAACATTCCTCAAAGTTGGGCACTGCAATACATCTCCTTTAAAAAGAAAAATTTCTTCTGTGTCCCTGCAACATTAACTCCACAGAATCCTAGGAATCAGAAAAGCACAAAAAAATCATGCCAGAATCTTTACCTGTATCTACCAAGTGCCTTCTGGATGGGCACAGTGGCTTTTACACATGCATTTTGCAGATGTAAGCCCACCAGTGTCAAGGAGCAAGTACGACATGGAGGACTGAGACAGCTGTACCAAGAACTCACAGTACTCCACATCCTCCCTCATTGCACACAGACTTCCTCAGGAAAAAAAAAAAATAAACCAACACAAAAAACCAACTCAGAATAACCAGGCGAGAGGCCAATGCTTACAAAGATCCCATAGCCATTGTTCAGAGAAAACAAGTCACTTGCATCACTCCCCACATGCAATAAGCTTTGGGCTGGCTGAATTCTGCCTCTGAGGACCAGGGCCAGATGTGCTCTATCTCCAGATGCCAGGAGTTCCACACCCTGGGGATCAGCAACCTGAGTGATTTTCCATGAGCTGTAATTACTGTAGCAGGATGAAGAAGGGCTGGATGCGTGAAGGTGGTAATCTCGAAAGTAAATGAATCCTAGATCACTTAAATCTTTTGCAGATAACGATGAAAACCTTAATTTGGACCATGCAAGTTGAGAGACAATATGGAACACAGGTGACAAGCATAAAGTACTTCTACCTGCTCATCTTCTCTCCATTGTGCACTAGGCTGAATGCTAAGCAGCAATCCTCAAACAGAGGCTAAGTTGCAGCTTCTCCAGTTTTATCAATTTTGTCATGGGCAGACAATGTTAGTGGAGCCACACGCTAAGGGGAGCAGGCAGCCTCTTCAAACTGCCAGAAAAAGGAGGGTGGTTTGGGGTTGTTTGTTTTGGGTTGGGCTTTTTTTCCTTCCATTCAATGATGCTGCCTCATCATCCTACTTACAGAAGTAACCCAACAAGTTTCCAAGAGCTCTCTTGACCATTGTTTTTAATTACCCACCTACAGACATTCCAGCCTTTAGCAATCTTGGTTCTTCAGACAGTGGCCAGGGGCCGGGAGGGGCCAAACACAACACAAAGCAAGCAGGTAAAAGAAAAAACAATACACAAGATCCCTGCCTAGAAGAGCTTTCATGCTAAGAAATAGTACCAATACAGGAAAAGGATCCGACACGCAGAAATTGTAAAATAAGGACTGCAAAAGGTATGGAAAGTGGTTATCCAAGAGCAAGGACTTAGATGCTCAAAATTGATCAGGCATACAATTTTGATTAATAGAATGCACGTCACCCTACCTTTCCAGGGATACTTTACCTACCATTCTGTTAGTTTGTAGCTTTGTTTCTCTCTAATGAAACACCAATCATTGAGAGAGTAATACAATGGAGTCAAAGCAGATTTATTACTAGAAGGTTATTTAAAAGCATGTGTATAGGAAAAGATTACTCTGAGATGCCCCTTGTGTAAAACACTGCAAGATGCATTCAGGGAGACCATTTATGTATCACTGTCACCTTTTCTCAGGTGAAAAGTTGGGAGTTAGACTGAAGAGCATGCTTCAGTAACAACACCAAATCCAGGTATACTGAATTCCAGTCCCATACCTAGTGACTGTAAAACTTTCCTCCATAAAATTATGTATCAAGATCTAACATCAGGAGTTGAAGTCTACATAAAAACCAGGGGTTTTTTTTTCAGAAACAGAAGGTTATTCAATAATACAACCATTAGAATGAAAGGAAAAAAACAGAGCAGGAGAAACTAGTTAACCAAGTATTTAAGCACATAAGAACATGCATACATATTATATATGCACTCACACATACACATACGTGGAATACCGCCCCCCAAACAAGAAAAAAAAAAAATCTTAAACCCTTCCACATGTACATGCATCAGCATGAACTAGCCAGGACCTTGTAAGAGATTACTTCTGCCTAGAGCAGCACTTCTGCGAACTACAAGCAAATCTGCCTCTGCTCCAGGGAACTGAGTGGTCTGGTAACACATTTAAACTCCGAGTAACTACAAGTCACTAAGTAAAATCCAAGTATTTTCCAGTTCTCCGGCTCACGCAAAATGGTTTCACTTTCCATAAATGTCTTGAAGGCTCTTTAAAACACTGAAATTTGCAAACAGCAGAATGACTTCAGCACTAACAGGCATCTAACACAGGGATTTTTGTCACAACCATCCAGGATTCCTTCAAGTAGAAGGATTACCACCCCCCAATCCTAACAAACACGTTTTCTGTTGCTTCGATAGAGGAAGGCAAGTTCAAAAGTAGCCAGGATAACTCCATGGCCAACTCTCTGCCCTTTAAAATTAAATGGAAAATCTTCCTAGCTGAGCATTTCATTTTTCAGTTGCAGTCAGATGCGATGGTAACAGTGAGTGGAATGACCACAGCCACGAAAACATTTCAGAGAGAAAATTAATCACAACCTATATCACATTTTTGGCCACAAACTGGCCGTGAACAGACAGCAATTCTTCTGAAAATAATAACCATCTGTAGAACTTGTTTGTCAAAGTTTATTAGGCAAATAAGATCTATCAGCAGACTTACTAAGTGTCAAGCACACCATTCGAAGTTCAAATGGTATGGATTAGTTTTGGACGCAAGCTACAGCACTCACTTCACTTATTCGTCTGCAGCTCTTACAGAACACCTGCAGATAATGGTTTATTTACTGCAAGTATCATCCAAT
Organism: Haliaeetus albicilla; assembly: GCF_947461875.1. Lineage (NCBI taxonomy): Eukaryota > Metazoa > Chordata > Aves > Accipitriformes > Accipitridae > Haliaeetus > Haliaeetus albicilla. The sequence goes on from NC_091498.1 coordinate 12,159,045, forward strand.
GCTTGCTTAGATTTTTGCTGGTGTGTATGCAATTTCTCCCAATTTTACCATTAACTACAATGTCCACAGAAACGAAGTTTTGAGTTCCAGGCAGGGTGGGTGTTGAAGAAAGATTAGATGAGATGAAAATCCAGGTTCATACAGGTTTTGGGGGTAGGTAAAAGGGACAGATGATTAAAGTCCAATTTATTGAGGCTTCATTACAGTTTTGCCTGCACTAGCCACAGCCTACCTAACTCTCACTATGCAGCTTGCCTAAATAAGTCCAGATGTGTAAACTCTTTCTGACTCTACACTTTTTCTAGCACTTCAACACCTGCAAACTGGAGTTTTAGAATATGGGTAACAGTCAACTTCATCCAGACAGTAGAAAACATGGTGTTAAAACCCAGTCAGAGAAAAATTCTCCATAACTACAGATTTCTTTTACTCAGCTACTAACAATGCAGATAAGGTATAACCATTTTTTTTTTTTAAATCATCCACAGCTGGGCAGACCTTCTAAGTGGAAAACGCTAACACAGCTGTTTAATTTGCTTTCATATCATCCGTGAAAGACACATCTAGGTAAGTCACCAATAAAGATTTCTGAGGCTAAACCATTTTCCCCTTGGAAAGAAAAAAAATAAATGTTTAAACACATCATACTTCAAGCTGCCAACTCTCAAGAAGGAAATGCAATCAGAGAAAAATCTGAAGAAAACCTATTTAATGTCAAAATTCATCCCTACAGGGCAGGCAACTCTATTCTGAACTTCTCAATTGTTCTAGAACTAGAAAATTTTCAATGACAAATGAAAACAAAATGTGACAGAGAAAATGGGAAACTTGGTGTCCATGAGTGACTGTCCTTAAATGGGACAGAATTCATAAGTAAGCCACAGTATATTTGAAATAACTAGTTATGTACATTAAACCCTCCAAAGCTCCTTTAAACTATATGCACAACATAAGTAATGACCGATATATATCTAACACTGGGTAATTTATGATTCAGTGGTCAAAGGGCACACCTTCTATAAAACAAAGGATTAGGTTTTTGTTTTTTAAATTCTGCTGCTTTGAGAAGTTCAAGAAACAGCATTCTGACTTTTGTATTAAGCTACAAGTGCTAAGAAGGAACACTAAGTATGTTATACAGATACCCCTATAGTTACACATCAGAGAATAAATCTCATAACCTTTCATTCCTTCTCCTCCTTGAATTATTCACTGTCATCAGCAGAGACAGCTTGTTATCCAAGAGCTAAACTCTTGCTTTTTCTCTTCCTCCACAATGAAATGTAAAACAGATGCAAATATACTTCTATTTCACAATATATTTTTTTGTGGCATCACCAAGACACTGGTCTAAGTGATTGAACTAAAAACAGTATTTGAAGACAGATATACAGCAGCAACATTTCCTAGGTTACTCCAAATGCTACAGCTTTGGGATTGTCCTTTCAAAGCAATCACTCTTTGACCCCAAAAACTTATTTTTCCATCTGCACAAAAACTTGTAGAAACTGTCCTTTACCAATTATTTGGAAATAATCCTTGAACAATAATAATAATAAAGACAAAATAAGGTCCTTCACATCACCTCAAATATCAAGTATGCACCACTTCTAAAACTAAAACTAGAGCTATCTATCAGCTTAGAAGACTTTCCAATATTTGATGCACTGAGATTTCAACCCTCAACAGCCTCTTCAGACAAAGTCTGGTGACATAGGAACACGGCACAGCTTATGTAGCAACCCAGAAATGATGGGCTGGCTGACAGAAAAGGACATGACAAAGTGCCCAAGCACCCCACAAGGTGTGAGAAAGAGCAAAACCTGGTAACAACAAAGTAGCTGGCAGACCACAAACTCAGTGTCACAAAAAGTACCCTTCAGTCTCACCTGAAGAGCCAGACATAGAGTATGTTATTTAGGAAATCTGGGAAACAAGAAAAGAAAATCCACAGTACAAAGAAATAAAGCTTCAGATGGCCCACGCCAGCTAATCCAGAAAGCTCCTAGAGATGTGTCATGGTGGGAAACCTGCAAAACACTTTCCTACACCACGCACAACCCAGCTCTTTACTCAGGAGCACCTACAATATGAAAACGGGGTACTTTTGACCACCACTGACATAGAGAGTCCACTGAAAAAAGCATTTCATTTCTTATAGCAAGGCCAAATGCAAATCTTTATTTAAGAATTATCTAGAGAAAAGAGAATGGCAGAAGCATGGCATAACAAAGAGCAGCTGTAGGTCAGGACATCCTACAAGCTGGCTAATTTGAAGCAACATTAAGTCTTACAAAAGCATTTTGTTTTGATTGATCCACAAGATACATTGCCACTTAGGCATTCTGTGCCGTTTTTTTAATTCATATAAAGACAATTACACTGGGTAGGCTTAGGGGTATGTCGTCCTCTCAATTTATAAAGGTATAAAAGGAAGCAACTTCACCTTCTTGACAGCCATACTCTATAGTGTGAAGTTTTGCATTAAAAAAAAAAAAAAAAAAAAAACCAAAAAGATTTAATTACATTTCTGGTCTTCTAAACACTTTTTTTGGTTTTGGTTTTTTTTTCTGAAGTCCAGCTAGGACAGTTTTAATTTGGAAGAACAGAAAAGAACATGCTCATGCAAAGTGAATGGAAAAAAAAAGTACAAGGACTGGACAAACCATCCATGGATCTGGAATCCAAGTGAAACTGAAATTTCCACAGAAGGTATGCTTAAGTTATCAACAAGTATTTAAGTGCATTACTGCTGTTAGGCATAATCTGTGCCTAATTCAAAACCTGGAGTATATGGCTTAAACCATAACTGCCTACAGTGTTCCATGAAAGTTCTCAAACGACGTATCAATAACCCATAGATTGTAGCAGCACTGTACACTTTCATCACGTTTTCTCAGATCCTCCACTCCTTTTCCTTTTGATTTAGTTAAAACCAGCACTGAACAGCAGAAAAGAAAAAGAACATCTACAAAATCACATGGTAGTAATACTATTTGATTCCCAAACCCAAAAGCCAAGAAATTCACTGAGCAGGTCCACTCAATCCACAGGTCCTCCTCATCCACCAAGAGGTTTTGAAACATGAAGCAGACAACACTTGCTCACACTCTCTGGCTTTTTTTGACTCTTAATTAAACACCACAGAAAGAAGAGGTCAAGCTTCTGTCTTCACTGACTGCCACCTCCTACCTCCAATCTAATTCTTGCAGGCTGAGGATCAAGAGTCCCCAGGGCTAATTTATCGCCTTTACTAGCATGTGTAACAAGCCACTTCCAAAAAGAAGTATTAATAAATGTTTAATGAATCACATTTAATGCAACAACATGGTGAAATTAAAGTCAATATACACCCAAGGCAACCTAAAGAAAGGGCAACAGAGAACCTCTAGAATCACAATATGTTGTCAAATCCCGAGCCAAATGAAGAGATGCCAAGGTAAGGAACTCAACCATTTATCTCCCTCTCAGACAAAACTCAAGCCAACAGGGGTCCTGCAAGAAGGACAGAACCCCCAAATTAAGACCACTGCACTTTTACAGGACACCACGTGCCCTTTAACAAGAATCCATGAGAAAAAACTGAAAATCAAACCCTTTGTGTAACCACACCAAAGGCAGAAATATAACTTCCATCTTTCTGCTTCTCATAGTAGAGGGGAGACTTAGAACCCAACACACTTGCAACTTCATTTCTCCAGTTGCATCATTTTTCACCACAGCTCAGGAACAGCACACTTCATAGTTTTATTGAACAATTACCTGTTTTACCTCTGTAGTCTCAACAGGACAACCAGAGTTCAGAAACCTTAATTCTGCCTGCCACAAAGACAACTTTTATTACTGTTTAAAGGCAGTCAACTCAAACTGGGAAGCTCAATTTCCATATGTATACAAGATAAATAATAGATGCTATGTTAGCAGAATATTCAGAATTAGCTAATACTCGCACAGCACTTCAGAAAGCCAAAGTGCCAAACAATATTCAACAATTATTATATTACTAAGCAGGGACATTTTTAAATACATATGCCAACATTTGAGGTTCTCAGACCATGACAATCGCACCAGGAACTTACTATTGCATCTGCTGTCAGTGCTGTTTATTGCAATAGCAATAAACCTTCATACTGCGAAATGAAGACAATTCTGTAGCTGATTCACAGTCGAGAAATTCCTTCTCCCAGCAGACTGTTCCCATTAAGCTAATCTAACACAACACACTCACATAAAGTATTTACTGGTTTAAAAGCTGTTTCAGTTGCTTTAACCCTTTTATCATCCAGAGCAAACAAACTAATTTAAGTCAAGCATGTGTCAATTTACTGGCATCCTTGCCAAAGTCACCCATGGATTTAACATCAATACAAAATGACACCTTACATCTGCCTATGCTGGCAGGCTAAGTGTGAGTCAAGCAAGAGTAAAGGAAACAACAGCTAAATTAAAAATCCTGTTTATTACAGGGACCCTCACCACCCTTACCAACCCATCATCCATTCTTTGTAGCTTCTCGGTAGAATGTTGTGGCTTAACAGATATTTTAAATCTTTAGTAAACAGAAACCACAAAGATGAAACGTTGGTGAGCTCCACATCCTGATTTTCCTGAGAGAAGGAATCGAAAGGATTGTTAGAAGTTTGTGGGCCAACAAACAGCCATAGCGAACAATACTTTGTGGGACATGCTTCCCATTTTCTCTCTTCCTCTCATCACAACTGTTTAATCACCCAATATCTCAAGAACTGCTCAAAATATTCTTTGACTCTATCGTGAGACTTTCCCTGGCCTAACTGAACGGGGCTAGGACTCTCCAGAAGTATTTTTCCCAGTTCAGAAGTCCTAGCTGTGGGCTGTCAGGAGATGGCACATCTTTGACTTCTTTAGAAAGTCCCAAGCATCCAAACAGCACATGGCTTTGGCCAGCCAGTGTCCCCAGCCAATATTATAATTATTTGCTCCTTCCCTAAGTGAACTTGCAGTGTTGTAGGACAGGTCCTGTTGGAAAGCAATATAGCAAAAAAGGAAAATAATCCACGTGTCTCGTAATCTCTAAACAAAATGCTGACTCCATTGTGCATAGTAGAATTGCATCGCTGCTGGCCTGTGCTGTAAACTGTGGTGATACTTATTCTACCGTCGTTCTTCCCTCAAGACTCAGGTCGATACCTATATGAGTTCTTCAGAAAGGTCTTGAGCAGAAAGTAACAACTATTTCCTTCAAGTGTTCTCAGTGCTGTGTTTTTTTCAGCCGTATCAACTCCTGTGAGAAATTTTGAACTTACAAAAGCCAGACATTTTGAATGTTTAATAGCTCTTTGGTTAAAGATGTAAGGAAAAATTAAGAACATTTCTTAGAATGAAGAGAAATAAAGTTACCCACAATAGCTTCTTTCTAAACAAGGAATTTAAGCCTAGTTATTGTTCTCGACCTCAGAATGGCAGGTTGCTTTCATACAATACAGTATGTTCACAAAAAATACTGATCTAACATGGAACTAAACCTTGTCACTAAAGCTATTTCTGAGCATCACAAATAATGAAATTTCTTTTATTTCTGCTTTGACAAAAAGCGAGAGAACTACTTTTAACTCTACATTGTTGGCTAAATTTTAACTAGAAGCAAAGTTACATTACACACTCTTTATAAGTCACGTGCATCTATATTCTAGGAGAGGTTTTGTAACCTTTAATTGTTGTTACGCTGCCAGACCTTACCCTAACAATAAAGGATAACAAGTTCCCAAAAACAATCTCTGTGTTTGCTAAAAAGTTACCTTGGCTTGCGTTATTCAAGAAGCATGCAGGACTGAGAAAATTTACAGCTGGAACAAAACCCAGGGCCTATTTTACTAATGACTACATTATCAACAAATAAAAAAAAAATTCTTAAGATAAAAGTTAAAGTAGCTGAGATCAAAAAAGATTCCAAAATAGCAAGAGGCAATGGTGGAATTTACACTGGGCTATTGATAAAAATACATTCACACCCTCCTAAAGTATTGACTTTGTGTATCATGCTGATTTACGTATTACAGACACGTCTACGGTATGAGTAATTTGAAAGCATCTCGATGCTTTAAGATGAATTTAAAATGAAATTAATCTAAAATGAAATAGTAACAAATTAATTCACACACTATACCTAAAAGACAGTTAAAGCCATTATCCTCTGTCTGGAGAGAGAAGATTCAGTGCTTTGAAAGTATCAACTTAAGCTTCAGAGTCAGTCTGGAGTTTCAGTATTTCCTCACTATTTCAAGAGGATTTATGACCATAATTTGTGACAGACCCTCACATCATGCTAGCAGTAGTTACTAGGAAAATAGCCCCCTAAATCAATGACAGACTGACTGAAATGGCACTGAAATGCAGTTGAGGACTCCTAGATAGCACATTTCCCCATCATAAAATTAGCAAGTGTTCTTTCCTACTACGTTCTACATTTAAACATAGTGATAGGTAGCATTAGCTTTCGGTTATCTCAGGAAAAACAGTATTAATTAAAAGTCATTTTAGGGTTGTGCTCAAATGCATTTTTTATTACACGCTGCATCCCTAGTTTCAAACTTCTGAAACAATTCTGTCACACTTCTCTGTTCACCTTTCTGTATCTTGTGTTTCTTATATCAGGCAAACAGTCCTTCTATTAAAGAAAACTAAGACACAGTCTCACAATTTTGGGAAATGTTCTAGTACACGACAACCAAGAGCTAACCAAGCTTTTATGAGTTTAAGTAAAAATAATTCTTGTTTGAGATAATTCTTAAACAAGAACTTCAACAAGAATTATCTCAGCTACTTCCAGGCTTTAAGAGCCCCACATAAAACACCTGCTGTGTAGTATTAAACATTCAGAATGTACAATATCTGCAGACAAAAACATGCCATTGTCATAACCATCTTGTTCCTGAATACTTTACACAAGCAAGAGATTCCTCCTTTCAAGGAAGCCCAAAATGCAATGATCATTTTGTCTTACCTCAGTGAAAGGAGTCTCAAGTATGACCCACATCTGAAACAGGTTTATCGTTATTTCAAGCCACATAAATAAAACCACCCCTGACACTACCACATATAGAGCAAGGACTTAGCTCCACAGCAAAATTATTTCACAGTCAAAGTATTCAGGATCTATTATAACATGCCAAACTTCGCAGAAGCTTTAACACTGCAGAAGTTCCAGCACATTCCCCATCTTGCAGAGATGTATTTACATATTTGTAAGATAAGCACATCAGAATACTTTTAAGAGGTAAAAGTCCCTTAAAGTCAGGTGTTTGCTTACAGAGTGGGGGTTCTCAGGAATGGAACTAAAAACATGGAGAGCCTCTCATAGTGCATCCATGCTCCTGCTAAAAGGACAGATAAGCTGTCCTTAAAAGTACTGTCCAGATCAACCTAACAAAAGAATCACATACCTTCCTACTAAATAGGCAGAACAAAAGCAACGTCATTAAGATTTATAACCAAGACTCTTTAGCTAATTACTGAAAAATGGTACCTTTGTAGAAGAGTTTTCCATGCATGTTAAGGAAGGTGACTATTGATACAGAACATACACTATATTAAAAGAATCACTGTCCCTAAAACGAAGTGAATGAAAACCAAACTCCAAGTGTGAGTTCTTATTTTCCTAAGAGTTCCAAACGCAAAGTTACCCTTTTTAAAAAATACTTTCTATTAGAGTCTGTTAAGTAAATGTAAGGAAACCCTCAAGCAACACTATCAGCCTGTTCTCTCTTCATTTAACTCCTGTAAGTTGATTTTTTTCCCCCTACAGCTCCATAGCTTCATTCAGTCAAGTAGGAACGTGAACATCTTTACATAAGCGTAAGTGTTCAGAAAGGAAAAAGCCACACTTCAGGTTTTCTGAAACATTATAAGATTGTGGCAATGTGTATGGAGAAAGGTGCATCCTGAGATGCAAAGGGCATCTTTTTCATATAATCCCGATAGAATAAGCAATACATAAGACACACCTACACAGAGCTCCAACTAAAGATACAGAACAATGATGTCAGCAGAAAATGGTCAGTTCTCTTGCTCTAAATGACAGTTCTAATAATTACAGACGGTTTGAAAAGGTGGGTGGCCTAACAAAAGAGGCCCTGAGGTGATGTTCTGACAGTCTTGGCCACACTGCCGAGTTTTCTAAACTACCTCGGAAATTGCAACAAGTAGGCTTCAGCTTGCTGAAGCATCAGGCTGAGGTATTCAGGCAGACCAGGCGCAGCAGCCACAAACCAGAAGTCCCGCACATGCTGCCCCAACTCCCCATCTTCGGCGATACAAGGTCGGGGCCGAAGCAGCGCGCAGGGAGAAAGGCTGGGGGACGCGCCCCGGCCCCCTCCCCACGGGTGCTGCAGGCACAGCAGAGCCTCCGCTCATTTCTGCTTTTAAAGATTAGCGCATGCACTGCAAAACGGTGTTGCAAAGGGAAAGCAAAGGGCAGGCTCGGTGCCCGGGACAGAGCGCGGGTTAGCGGGAGGCCCAGCGCTCCGCCGGCGCGGGGCGACCGGGCTCCGGCTGCGCCCGCGGAGCTGCACCGGGGCCGGACCCCGGACCCCCGGGCCGGGCCGGGCCGGGCCGGGCCGGGCCGGGCCGGGCCGGACCCCGCACCCCAGCCCGCCGCTTGCCTCCAGCCGGGCCGGCCGGTTCCTCCCGCCGCAGCGCCATCCCCCCCCCTCCCCGGCCCTGTCGCCCGCCTACAGCCTTAAACGGAGCTGCGGGGGGGACACTCGCCCTCCCCCCACCCCCTCCCCAGCCCTGCCAAGAGTCGGATAAGCGACACCCGACACCCGCCTCTCCAAACCCCAGAGAAATCCCTGCCCGGGATCGCGGAAAGACGGCCGCGGGGATGGGGGGGCGGGGGGGGGAGCGACTTTTGTCTCTCTTTTTGCAACTGTACGCGTTTACCTGAGCCACCCCCGGGGGAAACGGCTTCACCACCGCGGCGGGACAGGTCCGGAGGGAAGAGGGAGGAGAGGCCTCCTCTTCCTGCGCCCCCCCTTCTGAAGAAAGGGGGGGCGAGAAGGAGTAGTTTGGGGAGCGGGGGCGGGGGGGGAAGATGCATCCAGCCTCCCGTCCTCCTCCCGCCCCGTCCCGTTCCGTTCCGTCCCGTCTCGCCCATGTGCGCGTCCTCCCTCCCGGCCCCCCCCCGCGGGAGCCCGGCCCGCGCCCCCCCGCCCCGCAGGGTCCCGCTCCCGCCCCCCTCCCCGCCGCCGCGGCCCCCGCAGCCCTCCCGGCGGAGCGCGGCGGAAAGTTTGCCCAAGTCCGACAACAAAAGGGACAGCGGCGCTCCCCCTCCCCGCCGACCCGGGCCCCGCGACGCCCCGGCGAGCTTACCCCCGGCCGAGCCCGGCCCGCACCGCAGCACTGAGGCGGCCAGGAGCCGCAGCAGCAGCAGCAGCGGGAGCGGCGGGGCCGCCACCGCCTCCATGTTGTGCCGCCGCAGCAGCTGCCGGAGCCCGCGGAGCGTCTCAGGCAGGCTCCATGCTCGGGGCGCTGCGCTCGGCGAGGAGGGAGGGAGGCGGGGAAGGGGGGAGGCGCTGGAGCCGACCCTCCCTCCTCCTCCTCCTCCTCCTCCCGCCGCCGCCAGGGAGGGGGCTGGGAGCCGCCGCTCGCACCCGCGGCCCTGGGAGGAGCCGAGGGCGAAGCGTCCCGCCGCAGCGTAGCCCACGCGTGGGTACACCTGGCCGGGGAGGGGGGCAGGAGTTGGGATCTCAGAGCTTGCTTCTTTCTTTTTTTTTTTTTCCTCGTTCCTTCTGGAGCAGTTACTTCAAAAGCAGCCAGGAAGGTCGGAGAAGATGGCTCGCTGCGTGTTCAGAAAGCAACCTTTCTTTGGTAGATTTAGAAGTTGAGCGTGGGGACGCCCGCCCCTTTTTCTGTCTCCAGGGAAGAGGGTGGCGGTTTGCTTTCCAGGAGGAGGTTCGCTTTTGCCTTCCTCCTCCCACCAAAACAAACGTTTTATAAAGCCGCTTTTCTACAAAACGCTACTTTTCAAAGAAAGGCGCGTTCAACAACAACCTTTTGTCGTCCTGCGCCCCCCCCCCCCTCCCCCCTTAAACAGGCCACCTGCTCGCGTAAACACATTAGCACTAGGAAAGGGGCAGAAGCTCTTCCCCGTGAGACGAGGCCTTTGCCGTGCTGGCGACGGGCTGCAGAGAGCTGGGCAGCACCCGGCTCACACTGAACCATCCTGCGCCTTCCACGCATCAGACCCTGCCCCCACCTCCCTAGCAAGGACAAAAAGAAACAGCCCAAGTCAAGAAGGTCCTTTTGAATCTGCATTTTCCCTTGGGCTGGCACCAATTCTACCACAGGAAAAAAAGTTGCTAGATGGCCTTGTACAGGGATGGAAACAACCGGAGTCTGCCTGGCACCCCCTTAAACCATTTTTGCAAGTCTTGGAGCAGAAGCTGTAAATCACAAGCAATTACTTAACAAGTGGAGGTTAAGTTTAACAGTTTTGTTTCATTTCAGAGATGAGCGCGTTCCAGGTTTCTCAGTTGCCATGTACTAACTTAGCTGCCTTGCTGTAGGTGCTACAGCAGCAGCTGAGATTTCTTCTTGGTGCCCTGTGGATCCCTGTCCATCCCGAATACCAGGACCAAATATTTGGGAATTGTTTTAGGTCCTGTTGGTTACTCCATTGCAGACCTCCCCTCAGACTTCCTTTCCTCAGAAGGGGAAAAGGTCTAGTAGTTTGTTTTGCTTTTAGTCAGTGGTATTCAACTTAGCTAAGAAAGCAGTTTAAAATTTCAAGGAGTTACAAAAGGCTTATAGTGTTGACCTTAAAGTTGACCTGCAAAGGAAAATAAAGTTTTCTTCTCTATGTTGCGGCTGTTTTAATGTATGAAGAACATGTATTTTAAAGAGGGCTCATTTTAGGTGGCATTTAAAACCTAGAAAAATCTCAACTTTCTTGAAGACAGGAAAACCAAAAGTTGGTCTTTCTTGATAGAAGGTCTGTGATAAACTGGAGCCCAAATCTGTGCTGCTGTAAATCATTAATGGCAAAACTTTGGGTGAACACCAACTGAATAAGGGTTTTGTTTTGGATCTGTTTAAAAAAACCTGCCCAACACCAGACAAATAACTGGAAGAAAGATTTCTTTATTGAAGACAGCAACTGGACTTTACTTTTGATGTGTCTGACCTCCTGCATCATGGAAATTACCCAGTAGTCCTGGCATCACAGTAACTGGGGGTAATTAAAGTCAGAGACAGAGAAGGGGCAGGTGAAACAGTTGCACTTGCAGCAGGCAATGGGGAGCAGTGGGGCATGGAGACCGATATCCCACACCCCCAGCAGCTTGGGACAATTGCAGCACCCATACGCAAAACTGGTTTGTGTGCCTCCACGGAGAAGCCAGGCCATCCTGAGATGGCATCGGTGGCACCACCTGAGTCCCTCTTGCCACCAGGGCAACTGGGTTCCCTGTCCCATCCTCCTCCTGACAGGAGCAGGGACCAGTTCCTAAGATGACTTACCCACAGCACCAAAGCCAGCGTCAAGCCATGTGGGGTGGGTGAGCCTGCCCATAAGGCTGCTGGAGGGGAGCAGCAACTTCTCTTTCAGCTGGCAGCTGCTCCCAGTACTTGGTGTCTTGGGGTTCAAGGTCCCATACTGGGATGTAATATGGCTGCTGCTATCCCTGCTCCATCCAAGTGTTGTTTGTTTATATCCCTATCTGACCCTGTCAAAGTGCATGAGCAATTTAAGATTGGCAGCATTTTATACCAACGGAGGGAAATAGCAGCATGTGAGTGGCCACACCAGAGAAAGAAGCAGTATTTTATACAAGAGGCTAAAAGAGATAAAGATGACACTGACTGACAAAGGGATTTGGACAGAGAGATTTCAAACTAGAACATTTTTCAAAGGAAGGTACCCAACCATAAGAAGAGATATTGACACCAGGTAGATCCACTGGTGACCGATCAGAACCACACACCAACCTTGCTGCAATGGATGATTATTCACAGGTATAAACCACAGAGTTTCATACCACATTGAAGTTTGTTCTTCACCATAGCACAGATCTGGTATGAAAGTTCATTTTGAGAGTGGAGTATTCTTGCCTGGTACCCCCTTTACTTCCTGACTAGGTCTACCACAATTAGCGGTGGGTGATAGACTCAAAGCTAAAACAAAATGAGGAGAGAAACCAGGCCAGGGAGGCAGGCAGCTAGGGAAGAGACTCTTACCGGAATGCATCTTCGGGGCTTTGACCATAACACCTCCGCTAAAAAGACATTAGTCATGATCTAAAGTGATGGCAAATCTAGTAGCAGCCAGGAATGCAGTATTCCTCCAACCAGAAGATGCCATCTTAAACTCCGTTAATATGTTGTAGGGGAATTTGGAAGAAATGAAAGTTGGGCAACTCTGAAAAGAAGTCTCACCCATGTGCTGAGAAAGCTGCCTTGACCTGTTTTCCAGCCCTGCAAGAATTCCTCCAGCAAAACCAGGGGAGGCAAAACTGTGACGTTCCTGAAATGTCCAATATATAGATTTCTATAAGAAAGTAAAAAACAGTTTTAAAAAAAACCAACAAACAAAAAACCTTATCAGGATAGCAAAAGCATGGTCCTACCTTTCCTTTTAATAGAAGAAAGAGGGATCCCTTCCCATACTGTTGTATGCTCACGGTGCCCAAGTAGGACTGCAGAAACAGAGCCAATACCCCGTTGCACCTAAGATTTCTTGTGTAATCCTGGGCAAGTCACAGTCCGGCATTTCCTCAGTTTCTCCTACAATAAAAGGAACAGAGGGAATAATTTTCCAAACTTTCATCCTTTCTGTGTATAGAGTGAAGGAAGCTGCAGCAAATTTGGGGCCTGGCTGTAGGAAGCAGCAAAGGGAAAAATCCAGACTGGGAGCCCAGCACTCCCCTGCCAAGCTGTAAGCAGGCCAGTTCCTGCATTCTGCCATTGCCATCACTGATGGAGAAGGGAGGGACATGCAGAGACAAAGGAGGGAAAACAAAGAGCCCAGCTGTATCTGAGCACCTAGAGATGTCCTCCAGGATAATCTAGCCATCCCACCACAGCTGGGAAACTTGGCTTGACTGAAACGCTCCAAATGTTTTCTGCACATTTACTCCTACTGTATTTCTCCCTCCTACCCCAGTTTACAGCATCCTTCTCTCCCAGCTGCCAGAGCTGTCTGAGCTCCTGTAGAGCTAACATTTAATGACAACTGCAGAAGCCCCTGAAGTGAATTTACTGCCTTATAAATGACACCCAGGTTTATTTTATGATGAATATCAGTACGAAGACATGAATCTTTGCTCCTCTGGGGCAGCGCCATTTGGTTAAGACAAAGTCACTAGATCTGGATAGGCTGAGGATGCTCTTCAGTGTTTTGCAAAGGGAAGGTAAAGTGAACAATGAGAAACAAAGACAGCATCAAAACATTTTCCTTTGCTACTTCTAAGGCTATAGGACAAAATCATTTTCCTTTCCCCGTGTCTCAGATACACTTCCTCACACTTCCTCTCCCAGCTTTCAGCTAGGAAGCAGTCTCAAACTAAATGTATGTAGGGACCACTATTCTTTCTCACCCTGTATCACAGGAGAAAATGTTTACAGGTAATCTAGGGTGAGTCAGAAATTACAGAAGAAAGCATCATCCGGACACAAGTTCCCTCATCTCCTCCAAAAAATAGGCACACTAAGGAAACATATACATCCAACAGCCGTAGTTAAGATTACTTCAGATTTCTCCTCAGGACGTGTAATCTTAGCAAGGGATGGGTTTGGTCAAGGACTCACCAGAACAAGCTTCAGAAAACCTGGGTTTAGTCTCCAGGTCCATCTATCACAGACTCTACAGACACCACTTGGATTCTCCTCCAACATCAGGTGCTCATGTTTGTCCCATTCAGGTGGTATTTTCACTCCTTTATCTGCCTTGCCCATTCAGAACATCCTTCTCAGCACAAGTTAGCCCAATAGTGGCATGAAGGTGTATGGGGCTTCTAGGCACTGCTTTGAAAAAAGTGGCTTCTTAAGTGCTAAATAAATACTTAATGTCAAAAACTGAATCACTGCACTGCCATTCAATAAGTGCCTGAAATGGTGGGAAAGTGTTACCATCACCACCTTCTTATCCATAGAGAAGGTGACAGTAAGACAAAAAATACCTTTGTTTATATCATGCAGTTTCCCTGCCATTGCACAAGGATAATAGCAGATTTTGTTCAAAGTAATTATTCCCCAAAATATCTCAGCAACCCAACTTTGTCTACATGGCAGTTTTCTTCCTCTTCTTTATCCCCCTTCCCCAGATAAACTGTTACACAAATTGAACAGTTAAACCAGCACAATCTGCCATGCAGACACAAAAAGGAGCAACTTTTTCAGTTTAGATTAAAACCAGTGATCTTTCAGCCTGTGGTTTGTATGCTACTTTTAAGACACTCCTAAAAGTAACAACGAAAAACAAGCCAAACTTTGGCGCATTTAAATTTTCTATGCAGGACTCTATGCTTATTGGGAAAGCTTTAAGTTTTGAAAAAGGTTGAAAGGCTTAGGCTGCTTAGGGAAAGGTTAATGTTAAATATCAAAGAAAGCTACTCTTCCAGAGCCTAGGCAGCCATGTGAAAGAGCACAGGTGCATTATAGGTATAACTGGAGAAAATTATGCATTGTATTATATTATATTTATTATATTTAAACTGGAGAACTTTCCTGCATAGACAGGGCTCCAATGCCACACCTGGAATTGCAACCCCAGCATTTCCAGTGCAGCCATTTCCAGTGTCATGACCCCAGCAAGGTTGGTTATGGCAGTCACAAACAGGGCTGGGAGCTTGCAAAAAAAATGGTTTTGTCAAATAATTATGGTATATTTTAGGGGACAGAAGTGCTGCAAGTAATCTAGGTGGGACTACAGAAGGAAAAAGACAGAGAATGGCAGTCTTTCAGCATTTTCCAGTGCTTGAGATTTCCCGCAATACCCAGGGCCCATCTGCCAACAGCTTCTGCTCCAACAGGGACAAATAGGACACACATGCCAGTAACTCAAATACAGGGAAATCTGGAGACATTGCAAGCCAAGGGATCAGAGTGCTACAGGACAGAGACTTCCCAGCAGAAGTGAGTTTAAGGAGAGAGATGACCCACATAAGTTTGCAAGAGGAAAACTAATATTAAAAAAAAAGTATGAAAAATGTCCCACTCATATAATTTGAAACAACATTTAAGGGTTTTCTGTGTCAGTGAGATGACGAGGGTGAAGAGCCTGTTCCCAAAGCCTCCTGCTGGCTAGCAACCTCAGGAACAGAGGGGCTGACACTGCTTGAGAAACATGTCACCATAAAAAGTTCTGAAAACATAAAAATAGTTCAGTGGGTTTCTTTGGTGGTGATTCTTGGACTCTGAATGCTTTTCTGGTTACAACTACACTCCCTGCTACAGCTACCAGAACAGCAGTCATCGCATTTCCCTGCACTGTATAAGCAAGAGATTCTCTTTAAAACCTCCACGACAGCTACCTTTGCAAATCTCCTTGAAAAGTTAGCTATTCTTGACACTGGAGCTGCACCTTGTATCTACTTCTTAGTCACCAAAGTTCTGTATCAATGAGAGGAAGTATTCTGAATGGGCATGGAAATTCAGTTGCAAAGGAGGGAGAAGATTACCATCTCCAGCGTGACAAAGTAGGAGTCCTCTCCTCACAGCTCCTTTGCCTTATGTTCCTTGTGAAGGACCAACTTTTCTTACAAACACCACCAATATTTCTGTGGCAATCTAAAGCATTAGCAAAAATTAAAGAAGTCAGCGCAGAAATAAGTATCGAAGTAACACTAAAAAAAATCCCTAAGTGAATCATAGGATGGTTTGGGTTAGAAGGGACCTTTAAAGATCATCTAGTCCAACCCCCCTGCAATGAACAGGGACATCTTCCACTAGATTGGGTTGCTCAGAGCCCCGTCCAGCCTGACCTTGACTGTTTCCAGGGATGGGGCATCTACCACCTCTCTGGGCAGCCTCTTCCAGTGTTTCACCAACCCCATTGTAAAAAATTTCTTCCTTCTATCTAGTCTGAATCTACCCTCTTTCAGTTTAAAACCATTACCCCTTGTCCTATCGCAACAGGCCCTACTGAAAAGTCTGTCCCCATTTTTCTTATAAGCCCCCTTTAACTTTTGAAAGGCTGAAATAAGGTCTCCCTGGAGCCTTCTCTTCTCCAGGCTGAACAACCCCAGCTCTTTCAGCCTTTCCTCATAGGAGAGGTGTTCCAGCCCTCTGATCATTTTTGTGGCCCTCCTCTGGACCTGCTCCAACAGGTCCATGGCTTTCCTATACCGAGGACTCCAGAGGTGGACGCAGTACTGCAGGTGGGGTCTCACCAGAACGGAGTAGAGGGGAACAATCACGTCTCTTGACCTGCTGGCTCACAGTTCTTTTGAGGGGGCCCAGGGTACAGTCGGCTTTCTGGGCTGCAAGTGCACATTGCTGGCTTATGTCCAGCTTTTCATCCACCAGTACCTCCAAGTCCTTCTCCACAGGGCTGCTCTCAATCCCTTCATCCCCCAGCCTCTATTGATACTGGGGATTGCCCTGACCCAGGTGCAGGACCTTGCACTTGGCCTTGTTGAACCTCATGGGGATCACATGGGCCCACTTCTCGAGTGTGTCCAGATCCCTCTGGATGGCATCCTGTCCCCCATGTGTGTCAACCACACCACTCAGCTTGGTGTCATCTGCAAACCTGCTGAGGGTGCACTCGATCCCACTGTCCATGTCACTGATGAAGACATTAAACAGTACTGGTCCCAGTATGGACCCCTGAGGGACACCACTCATCACTGATCTCCATCTGGACTTTGAGCCATTGACCACTACGCTCTGGATGCAACCATCCAGGCAATTCCTCATCCAGTGAACAGTCTATCCATCAAATCCATATCTCTCCAATTTAGAGAGAAGGATGTTGTGGGGGACTGCGTCAAAGGCCTTACGGAAGTCCAGACAGATGACACCCGTAGCTTTTCCCTTGTCCACTGATGTAGTTACTCCATCATAGAAGGCCACTAAGTTGGTCAGGCAAGACTTGCCCTTGGTGAAGCCATGCTGGCTGTCTTGAATCACCTCCCTGTCCTCCATGTGCCTTAACACAGCTTCTAGGAGGATGTGTTCCATGATCTTCTCAGGCACAGAGGTGGGGCTGCCAGGTCAGTAGTTCCCAGGGTCCTCCTTTGCACCCTTTTTAAAAATGGGTTCAATGTTTCCCTTTTCGCAGTCTCCGAGGACTTCACCTGACTGCCGTGACTTTTCAAATCTCATGGAGAGTGGCTTGGCAACTACATCAGCCAGTTCTCTCAGGACTCTGGGATGCATCTCATCAGGTCCCATAGACTTATGTATGTTCAGGTTCCGCAGGTGGTCTCAAACGTGATCTTCTCTTGCAGTGGGAGGGACTTTGCTCCCCCAGTCCCTGCCTCGAGGTCCATCCACTTGAAAGGTGGGGGAAAAGAGGTTGCCAGTGAAGACTGAGGCAAAAAAGTTGTTGAGTACCTCAGCCTTCTCCTCGTCTGTTGTTACCAGTTTGCCAGTCATGTTCGTTGGGGGGATACACTTTCTTTGACCTTCCTTTTCAGCCCTTCTTATTATTCTTTGCATCCCTTGCCAAGTTCAGCTCCAGCCACGCCTTGGCTTTCCTGACCCCGTCCCTACACAACTGGGCAATGTCCCTATACTCTTCCCAGGACACCTGTCCCTGCTTCCACTGCCTGTGCATTTCCTTCTTGCCCTTTAGCTTGACCAGCAGGTCTTGACTCATCCATGCCGGTCTCTTGGCGTCCTTGACTTCTTACCCCTGGGAATCGAGAGCTCTTGTGCTTTATGGAAAGCATCCTTAAAGATCTGCCAGCTCTGTTCTGCTCCCTTGTCACTGACGGCAGTTTCCCAGGGGGTCCTACTGACTAACTCCTTGAACAGCTGGAATTTTTCTTTCCTAAAATTCAGGGTCCCGACTTCAGTCTTTGCATGACCCATATCCCTCAGGACTGCAAACTCCACCAGTGCGTGATCACTGCAGCCCAGGCTGCCTCCAATCCTGATGTCACCAATTAGCTCACTTGTGTTGGTCACCAACAGGTCCAGTAATGCATCCCCTCTGGTAGGGCTGTCTATTACCTGGCTTAAGAAGTTATCCTCGATGCACTCCAGGAGTCTCCTGGATTGTCTATAGCTTGCTGTGCTATTTTTCCAGCAGATGTTGGGGTGGTTGAAGTCTCCCAGCAGGATGAGAGCCCTGATTAAGATTTTCAGCTTCTCTTCTGGACACTAGAGGTTCGTAAGGTGCAAACTGTGTGAAGAACTGAACAGATACTAGGAGCAGAAAATCCAGCCCAAAACCCAGTTTGTAAGAATTAATGGTTATAGGGTAGAGAAGCTCACAGAAATAGTGTTGTCGTGGTTGCTTATCACTCTGGATGCAGTCCAACCTGATCAGTTCCCCCATGCTGTTTGCAAAACAAATTCAACAGCCATCTGCTGGCACATGGGAGTTTGAAACTCAAAAGTGAGAACACTAAAGTGAGAACAGGTTTTGTAGTTCTGTATGAGCAAAAGTGTGTTCATTTTATAGTTAATCTTTGACTCCCTGCAAAAGAAAATGTATGTTTTTAAATAGTGTTGACAGACCAGTAGGAACTCAGGTTTTGCCTTCAGTAGGCTCCTAAGCATTGTGAATTATGACTCTCCCGGGAATAGCAGTGATCCTTATTATAGCTAGATAGTACCCATTGGAGCAAGTCCCTTATCACTGACCAGAGTTCCCATGAGCTGCTGAAACAGTTCTGATTTTGTTTGGAGAGGTATTGCTGCCAGGCCAATGTGCTTTGTCCAACAGGGATGAGAGAGAAAATACTAATTATTTAAAAAGCACAAATTGTGAAAAGTAAATCAATGATGAAAAAAAGCCTGTTTTCCACAACAAAAAGTGCTACAAACCCTTCAAATAAAAGCATAGGTGTTGGTTAGCTGGGCTCTGTGGAGCTGTGGTTTCCCAGGTGGTGCTCACCAATGCTGCCATCTGCAGCTCCTCAGTCTGGGGCTGGATCTTCAGGAGCACTTCATGCTCTTGCACTGCTGTGGAAGTGACTTCGTTTGTCCCTGCAGACAGAGTTTCAGTCATCTGATTTGCCACATAGCAAACTCAGTATAGGCATATTTATATATTCTCATATATTACAAAGTGCTGACCAGATACTGTTCAAGAGGTTGTTAAATACAATAAATTTGTGTGTGCATTGATGTCTAGTAATACATAAATTTTGTAGGAAACTTTATCAGGACTTTTTTTTCCCCCAGTTATGCCTGTCTGCAACTTTCGCCCACAGGTCACCTTCCTTTTTTTCCTCCCTTAACTTCCTCCTACTGTCTTTGGCAGCCAACAGGAGCATGCAGTGTAATCTCAGTGAGAGCCACTCCCAGTACTGTCAGCAAACAGATAGCAGGTAAGAGTTCATATAGCCAATTGCATTCAGGGTTGGTTTCAACATCCACCGTTTTGATATCTAAATAGTCATGGCACTGAGCCATATCATGAGGCCTTTCCCACTGTGTACAGGAAAGATTCCCATCTTGCCGGGACAGAGCAAGTCTTGCCTGGCATCTTAACCACCCACAAAAATTAGTCAGATGGTAACTAGTCAAGCATGGCTTCACCCCTGCTTACAACATTCTTTATCTTGAGCAGCTTTCAAAGGTAGAAGAAACTTTTTAATGCTGAAAATGTCAAAGAAATTACCTTAGTCTGTGACCTTGTCTGTGATCTAGTTAAGGGAGAACCTTACTACCAGGTTGTTCTGATGCTATTTCTAATTCTACATTTTCCAATCTTACAGTACTTGACTTGGTGATGCTTTTAATGGTGGAAGTGAGCTTTGTAATTTAAGGTATGAATGAATATGACAGGCATGTATTAGTGCTAACAGATCACGGTGTTTTGCAATGTTTCTTCCATACACCCAAGTGCTCACTGAATGGGTAATCATACTACAAAGGTTGCACACTCCATGGCATAACAAATTACTATTATTTATTTTACATGTGCGCATCAACCGCAGTTGGTTGGGGTTTAAAGTGAAGCAGGACTTGGCTGTTACATGAATAAATATTGTGTTTATTCTTCCTTCAAAAGAACCTTTTCTTGCTCTACTCAGTACCCAGACACTTGTGCAGTGCAGAGATGCTTGGAGCAGTGTAGGGGCATGTAAAGATGCTGCCCTAAATAAAATCATTTCTCCATGACCCATTCAGCATCTGTTCTTGCATCCTCACTATCTCAAGGACAGCTCTGTCTCATTAATACTGCATTTGGAGAAGGCTTCTCCTGTTACCCTCTTCCCTGTGTTGTTTAGGACCCTGCAAGCTATGGAGAGAGGGAAGTGCCTTGCTTTACAAACAGGCCTGCTTTGTTGGTTGTGCGGATGCAGCTTAGGCTAGATAATGACCTCACAGTCTGGGGAAAGGAGAAGGAGGCGGCAGAACATATTTTCTTGTTGTGTTCAACTTTTAATGTTAATTTCTCTATAAGGAAAGTATTTCACAACATCATTCTCTCTAAATTGGAGAGATATGGATTTGACGGATGGACTTTTCAGTAGATGAGGGATTGCCTGGATGGTAACATCCAGAGCATAGTGGTCAATGGCTCAAAGTCCAGATGGAGATCAGTGATGAGTGGTGTCCTTCAGGAGTCCATACTGGGACCAGTACTGTTTAATGTCTTCATCAGTGACATGGACAGTGGGATCGAGTGCACCCTCAGCAGATTTGCAGATGTGTCATGGTTTAACCCCCATGCATGTGCAGGACAAGCATGTTTCCAGAGGAGTTGTAAAGACAGTGTCTATCTTTGAAAAGGGGAAAGGGAGGAGTTAGAATTATGCTTCATTTAACTTCAATTCCAAGAAAAAAAAAACCTAACAAACCATTTGGGAGCACCTACCAGGTAATCAGGAGGTAGGTAACATCCAACCCATATCCGTCACAAACAGATCCAATGTAGCATGTTTAATTTCTTTTTATGACAAAGACCTTGTAGAGAGACAAGGCAAGCACAAGGAACCACATACGCTGACTCTGCTGAGGGCTTTAACACTGTTTCATGTGACCTTGGCAAAAATGAACCAGGAAAAATATGCTCTGGATGAAAATATTGTGGGGTAACTGTGATATTCATCATAAAACTGCATCAGTAGCTGCAATGTTCATCAGGATTGGCAGTCTAAAGGAAGGATGACTGAGAGAAGAGGTGAGAACAGTATTAGCTTCTGTAAAGAGAAAAGAAATAACCTACCTTCCATGCTCTTAGTAAACATCACAAGAAGTACAGGGATCAAATCACAGCAAGAGAGGAGTCCAGGTTAGATATGAGGAAAAACATTACAGTGATATGCATAGCTGGAACAGATACTCAAGGAGATTGAGGAATCAGCCCTGCCAGAAGTTTTAGGAGGCCAGGTAAGACAAACACCTCTCAGATTTATTGTACACAGTCAGTTCTGTCCTGAGGCTGGGGCATAGGGAAGCTGACCTCTTGATGTCCCTTTTCTCCCTTGTTTACCTTAATGTTAACACTTCTTTACCAAAGAATTACATTTGTTTTCTAGGATGTCCAGTAGTATAGAGAGGTAAACCAGTGCTAAAGAACAGAAGTACAAGTTGACCAGCTTCTCTTTCTTGCCCAGACTGAAAAGAATCAAATATACACAGGAGAAAAAGAAAAAAAAAAAAAGGGAGAGATAAAACAAGTAGCTAAGGCTGTTGAACCACCTGACTTCTGTAATATCAGACAACACTAAAAAAACCCCAAACATTTTTAAAGAGGGCAACATCAACAACTAATAAAATCTCTTTTAAAGTCCTGTAGGAAAAAGAGTTTTCAGTGATTTCAGAAACTCTCATTTATAGGACAGTGGAGATTCAAGGGAGGAAGGGGAGGGGTGAGAAAAAAACAAGACTCCCCAACCTTACTTTCCCATAATTTCATTCCTCCATTGCTGTGAATGATCTGGAAGTCCAACAGATCTTTCTTTCTTGTAAGCACCCCAGAATGGGCACACAGAGGTACCCAACCCATGACCAGAGAGCCTCCCTCCTCCTCTCCCAAGTGACCTAGGACTTGCCGGAAGTGACCTGGTGCTGCTTTTCCCCCCTCCAGCTCTTGAGGGTCCTCTCACCTGATGGATCCAGGACTCTGTGAGAGAGCGAGATTTGCGGTGCCTGACTCAGGATTCCCCATGCCCCACAGATCTCCCTGGCATTTCTTCTTTTTCTATAATGGATCTTCTATACCTTGCAAGAAATCCCATGCCTTTTCATGCAACCTCTTGAATGATTCATCATGCTCCCCCATCTGAGCAGTTCCTAATCCTTATTTCCCCTTCAAAAAGATTTCTACTTACATTACCATGTTGCCCTGATCCATTGTCACTGCTATGACTTTGCAAACACATTCTAACTCTTTCTATAGTTTTGGATTTTTCTCCCCATTTGCTTTGTAAGCCTTGGAAAACATCAGCAGATGTCAACAGTGGCTGCCATGAAGGCAATAACCTAGACAAGGCACAGCTTTTTGGCATTTTTAATCATCCTTGTGCATAAACCCTGTCCACACAGAGGAGGGGGAAGCCACAGGGTTAGGTAGAACTCTGTCATGCTCCAAAGGGCTGGTGTTGCTCTATGCGTTCATGAGGTGAGAGTATGCCCATCCAGGCATGGCACACACTCTTCCCCTGTGATATTGGGCTTCCCATCTCCCAAAGCTGTTCACTGTCTGTACGCTAGGTCTATCTCCCCCTTCCTCCACAGCTGCTCTTCAAACCCTAGCCAACCCGCAGCATGGCCTCAGCAGGATAGTCTCCCAATGCTGCCCTGGAATCACACATGTGTCTAGTTGTGGATTTGTACCCAGCTTGGGCAGGAGACAAGTTTGGGCCAATGCTTAAACCAGTGAGACCTCCCAGTATGCCTTGTGGGAGGGCTGTTCTGGGAAATGCCAGGGAGGTCCTGCTAGCCCACATAATGTTTGTGTAATGGGAGACCTGACACCAGCAGGCAGATTTGGATAGGAAGGGAATGAAAATAGAGGCAGCATCGCCTAATGAGTAGGGCATGGTCTGAGAGGCTGGAGACTTGTATTCTGGTTGTATTCTCAGTTCAGCAGCTCATCTGCTGAATAACTTTTCCACATACTTTGGTTTTCCCACCTATAAAAGGGTGGGAATTAATCTTACTTTCCTTCAAAATGCTTTCAAGTCCACCAGTAAAGCACACTACAGAACAGCTACACACTAGTTCCATCAGTTCATCAGCAAGGCAGGCAAAAGCTTCCTCACATTAAAATCACAGTCTATACTTACCTTCTTCTATGCGCTAAAGGACTTTTAGGATGCACTGCCAGTTCATATGGATGGGCACAGTGGGCAATACTGTTTTGCTCTATACAGTCTATGACACAGAAGCCATGCTGACATCTGTTATTATTGTGAGAAGACACCATAACTCAGGAACTACCCAAAACCAAATGGAAAATAAAGGGAAAATACAATAGGAATGACGGATTCTTAGCAATTGGGCAATAACAAGCCAAAGTGGAAAGTTTAAAGTGGCTACTCACAAAGCGATTGCACTTTATCTGCCAAGACTGGAAAAATAAACCTCAAGAAGACATGCCCAGGAAAAAAAAAAAATCTATAAAGGGGCAATAGCTCTGTCTCTGAGAGCATTAGTAGGTGTAGGCTGTAACAGGTTATTAAGCAACTTGTCTTTGAGAAAAAACAGATGTTTATTTCCAAGGGTCTAAAAACTGCAGGCTAAAATATGACCATGAGTCTACTTAGTATAAAATATCAGGACTCCTTGTTTTTGAATTAAAAGGTATGTTTTAGTCTGTTAATAATTTGAAATTAAAAGAAAGCAAGTGATAGCTATGGCAGTTAACTTTAGCAAGAAGCTGTGGAAAGGACTCGGTGTACTGCTGTGTGGTCAAAGGAACACCATGCAAGTCACTTGGCTCAGAGAGGTGGGTGTGGGAAAATCTGCCCGTGCCTCCTCTCTGAAGTAGCTGTATTTGGAATACGAAGGTCTTGTCCCCGGAGGACTAGAAAGGAAAAACAGAGAAGCCATATTCTGTGGCATTTTAGCTGACCGGGAAGCGGGAGCCAGACCTGCTCTTGTTCTCAAGTATTGCAACCTCTTTGGGGAGCCAATAGGAAGACAGACCTAGAGAAACAACAGCCAGGCTCTCAAGCTATCCTCCTGAAATTGAGCAATGTCTTATCGCCACCCTCTCCTTTGGCAACATGACCGGCACATCCTCTCTGCACTGTCTTTGCCAGGAGCGAGGACACGAAGCCCACTGCTTAACTTGTGCTCCAACCCGAACTATTGGGATGTGAGAAGTACAAATACAAATACCTGGTATCTTACACACACAATCCAAGGAGCATCATGGCCCTCTTAAATGGCCAGAAGTGGGCAGAAACAGAACTGTATTTTCAGTTTATGTGACAATGCCCTACCTCTGCCTGTTAGCAGACAGCAGTCATCATTTTCTCTTTCCTCTTGAAATCTTTTAAATCTGTTTGTCAGTCTTGACAGAAGAGGGCTCAAAGATACCAAATGTGCACAAGTTTCACAGAAATAGATGCCTAGTTGCGGAGAGAAACCTTATTAGTATTCCCATAAAAAGGAAGGGACGGGCAGGACCTGAACACTTCTTAAGACTCCAGAGAATCTGTACAGGACAAGACTCATTATGGGAATCCCATGTCTAAGTAATTTTTCAAAACAGAGATTCTCTCTTAGTAGGCACTGAAGATTCTACTTGTAAAAGAGAGATCCATAGGAGAACAGCTTCATTCTCACCTCTGCCCAAGCAACTACGACCTAGATCTCTTATAAGCCACAGTCTGAGAGCCACACTAAAACAGCAATCCAAGAGTGACTTGTTGAAAGAGCAACTTTTAGAAGTGCTTCAGCATTCACTTCTTGAGACCAGGTATTTAAATTAGACTGGTAGGCAGAAAAGCATCAAAATAAAGGGCTAGATTTCTTAAACATCTCAGTGTGGTAAATATGGACAGACTGATTCTGGGGGTCACGCTTGCAAAAAACAAGCCCAGCTGCTGGGTATTGATAGCATTAGGATAGCTGGCCCCACTCCACTAACACATGCACTATCTGGAAACGTCCCCTTTTCCCTTGGGGAAGGTCTTCCCAACAGCCTAAGCCAGCCCAAGCCTGCTGAGGTGAGGATGGCTTTACAGACAGGTCACAGACTGAACTCCACTGAAGGAGCTGCACAGGAGCTGGCAAACAGGAGTCCCGTCCAGGGGACACCATACAGCACAGCACACTGTTACGGAGTGTCTCCACGTCAGCCCGCTGGACAACTCTAGGACGATACACTGAGAGTTTGCCTCGAAGATGAGACCAGAACATCCTTTGACTGCAGCACTGTCATTTCTGGTGCCCCAGATCCTCCCTTTGCCAACCACATCACTGGTGGCATTACCGGTACAGCACCAAACTTTCTCAGTAGCCTGATTGGGAAGAAAAGGATGAAGGTGTTTCTCTCTTCTATTTTCATTCCAAACTGCATTCAGTTTACATGGACACATCCTGCAGAAAAAGAAGCTGATGCTCCACACGGAGGACCAGGGGACAGCTAGGACAGCTTAGCCAGAGAAGTGCAGAGCCCAGCAGAAAGGGCTGAGACACGGCTACACTGCTCGTGCTTTGACAGCAGCCTGTTGTGTGGCCCTGGACATGTTATTTTCCTTTTCTGCCTCCTGTGAACAGCAGGTGATGGTGCGTGCCTGCATGGTGGCACATTTCCAGATTGGACCTGCAGAGCTCTTCTGCATGTCCCTCACCTCCCCTTCTACACTCCACTCCCTCTGGCAGAAATCTTTGCAGAGCAGAGCAGCCATAAATACTAGAACTTATCCCACAGTACAAGGTCAAGCTGGCCTGAGAGCAGAATTTAAAATATAATTTAAAAAGCAAGCAACATATTCTTAAACACAGACCATAAAGAGACAAGTGCCCGGCCCCTGGCACAGCTGGGAACTGCACAGCAGTTACTGCCAGGTGAGGTCAGCAATCTGTTGTTTCAGTGCAGATGGGGAGGAAAGGGCAACCCTATGCCAAATTCATTCAGGTACCAACTGGGCTGTTTAAGTGATTTCCACTGTCCTCCAGGCTCTAACCCCTCTCCGTTCACACTCATCCCTGCCTGCCTTCTTGCATCTTTTACACCAGCTCTACCATAGTATACAAGGGTTCCTTGTCACCAAGTCCTCCTCTTGCTCTCTTATAATGAAAAACAGCTGTGGCAGGCATGTCCCAAACAAAGCCTTACACATTCCTGGTGGAACTGCCTCCTCACTGCCAAAACCCCCAGACTTTATATTTACTACAGAAAATTCAAAACACAACCACTTTTCCTCCTCCAAGCTGTAATTTCCTCCCTGACAGGCCCATCAAATATAAGATTTCACGTACTATTCTTATCTCAAGTCCCTGCTTCCCCCCTGCCCCAGCACCCGGCAAAGCTGACAGCCCTCCAGCACCATGAACATTGCTATAAGTAGCTTCTGTGGAGCAGAATAGCACATTCTTCCTTCTCTGAAAAAGACCGCAGAGGGTGGTTTGAAGTAGAGATAGGAAAATCACTGGGGCACAACAAGAATCCATCTAAACTGCACTAGACCTTCTCACCA
Organism: Haliaeetus albicilla; assembly: GCF_947461875.1. NCBI lineage: Eukaryota > Metazoa > Chordata > Aves > Accipitriformes > Accipitridae > Haliaeetus > Haliaeetus albicilla. Next base: position 12,185,801 of record NC_091498.1, read on the forward strand.
GGTGGACCCCTGTTCAAAAACAGGCAGGCAGTGAACATCTCTCCTCTCTCACTTGTGTTTTACTTTGCATCCTACTTTCTGGCAGTATTGACCAGAAACTACTGTGGCAAAATTCAGAGGGAAAGCCTGGGCTTGGGATATTTCAGGTCCAGTTCTGCAAACCAAAGAAGCCTGGGAAATTCAGTTTAGGTTTCAGTACAAAGAAAAGTGGTAGGTGCCTACTGTGAACAGCAGGCCAATGAGCATTTTACCCCTTCAGTTTGGCTGTGAAAGCCAAGTCTTGAACTGGACCTGCGCTGGCACAAAAGCAATTAAATTGATTTTTGTAGATTGCACTCTCAGAAATCTGGGGACAACACACATTGACCTGAACCACTGCATGAACCCCAGTGAGTTATCATCTGTTATTTTTGCTACTCTCAAGAGACAAAAATAACCATATGCAAAGCACTGACATAGCCAAGACATACAGGATGAGTTCAGGCACCAGCAGTACATGGCAATATATCCTGTTGTAATGTGGTGACTTTTAAGTACTAGGCTGATCTAGAATGAACCAGCTTGAGTCCCACATAGCCCCCAGCTGCCATACAGGGGCTTCAGATAGGTTTTAGGGTACCCAATGGGGCGCTTTGCACCTCCTCTCTTCTCACAGCTGGTAACTGGCACCCACCCCTACCATGCTGCTCCTCTTCCTTACCCCCAGCAGCAACTGGCACCAGCAGTAAGTGTAAGGTTCTTCTCAGTCACTGCCAAGGATGAGGTAGGTGACAGAGCTCAGCAGAAGTCTCCCATGAGCAGGATTTGACTCCACCAGCCACAGACTGCAGTCTGGAAATGGAGAGGGGAGCACAGGGCTGTATATTTGGCAAGATTTGTGCAGCTTTTTGCAGAGAAGGTTTTCTGCACAGGCTATGCTCACCCCTTAGTCTAGACCAAGCCTTAAAACGTGCTCCTGCAAAGCTGAGGTCTTGTCTGCCTTTTTGCTACTCAATTCTCCTCCTATCCAGCAATCTTTGCCACAAGAACAAGGGCAACCTGAGCTACCAACAGCCTCAGTGATGGGGAGAAGGAGTGATCACCAGCCAGGGGAAAGCAGTAGCACTATACTTTCCTTCCTGACCATTTTTTTGCCAGTTGTCTGAGCTCCAGGCTGGCAATTTAAGTTATCAAAGTTTGTTCCAACATTATACAAACAAGCGAGTGAGAGCCTGAAAGCAAAGCCAAGCAAAGGAAGGTCAAAAAGCAGCTTCTCCCGCAAGACCTTTATTGAGGATGCTACTTCTTGAATAGCCAGCACGTATTAAGACTACCTCAAGGCTTGCTCTCCTGTAAGCTATCTTCAGGCACCAATTTCCCTAACACTGGAATTCTTGAGGCTTAGAAAGGCAAGTCTTCTGTCAGCCTGACAGCCAAAGAACAAGCTTTCCTGCCTCTTAACTCCTACCTGTTTCTCCTTCGCAGCCCAGCAGCTTTGCTACGCAGGCAGCTTGCTAGATCACACGCCATAGAGCAATCATTCCCCTGCCACATTCTCCCTACTCCAGATGATCAGCAAATCACTCAGATATCCCAGCAAGGTCAGTCTCACCAGAGTACCTAGAGGTCATAAGTAGCAAACACCAGCCTTCATGGGACTCCCTAGAGCTTGTACCTGCAGGCAGCTATGTTTTTCTTAAGTAAGGCAATCCCAGCCCCATCTGCAAGCATCTCAAAGTTCACCTTCCACTGGGATTCTCAGCCTATTTACTGCAGTATAGTTGATGAGTCTGTTAGCAGAAGTCCCCAGGGGGATGGTTTGGAAATACTTCCTCCTACCTGCCTTCCCAACAGATTTTCACAAACTACTGTCAAACCCCGATACTTGCGCTTTTCCAGTAGAAGGGGCTGTATAAATATATATGACATTTTAGTACCACAGGACATGGAGCTTACCTAATTTCTTACTTAATACAAATCTACGAATAAGATGGGATCCAGACAGCCCATTATGCATTGGCAGGAGATTCTCACTTGACCTCTAGCTAGAGCATTGCTGCAGCCACTAGCAATCTGCCTACTCCAGTGCCCCTGAGCCACCAGGTGGGTGGCCTTGGGGAATGACTGAGGCAGAGAGAGTTTCTGGCCACCAGTTGGCAATCAAAGCCCATGTCAGCAAGATCTACATAGGATGCGGTGGTCTATTTGGCCTATAATTTCCTGTATTACACACAACTGTACTACCCTTTAACAAAGAGGCAGGGCCACTCTATGGTTGTTATGTCTCCCTGCACGAATCATCACCAGCACCTAGCTGTGCTCTGGAAGATTCCTGGTAACTTTCCTGAGATCAGGTATGTAGAACAAGTAATGAGAAGAAGAGTCCAAATGACTGCTATGCCGCTTTGTTCAGCCGCAAGAACTCCCTTCTACAAAGTGCTAGAGGTTGTTTGGTCACAACCAATGCCATTAAATCAGGTCACGTTTGGAAGAGAGGCAAGAGATCATGATGACCTGTGTTGAGGATTTTTTGTGGCTGTAATAGCTTTAGGTTATGTAGTTTTATAACTTAACATGTACAGGTGCACACACACATGCAATATCTGCAGTAGAACCTGTCCATCCTTGGAGCAGCACACAGGGGCAGTCCTCAACATACAGGAGTGCCCTGGAAAGCTTGCAGAGAAGCTGGAGAACCCAAACCAGGTCCACCGAGAAGTTTGCCCTCCATCTTCCTCTGGTGGCACAGTGTAGCACAGGAACATCAAGGCTGAGGTTGGTACGAGGAGGTGGATTATCATCAAACTATCCAACCCTCACAGCCAACTGCTGGAACCCAACAGCTTAGGTGCTGAGGTGGCAGTCACCAGCTCCTGGTGATGAGTCCTTGCAAACAAGCTTTCAAGAAATCATGAATTCCCATTGATTATTTTTTTTTTATTGTCATTAGGGGTCACATTTCCCAACACATCTACTCATCCTTAAACTTTCAGATGAAAACTTTGATCCTTAAGTGATCATCTTATCTGTTTAGCTGGATGGAACTGTTAAGCTGAAATACCACATATGATGCAAGAATTGGCAGACTAATTTGGCTAGGGCCCAGTGTTTAATATTTACTTTCTCTTGTGGAACCAGCAATCAAAGTGGATGAAGGAGGTTCTTGGTGTAGTCTAGTCGAGCCAGTAATCCTCAATTCTCCAAGTTCACAGCCTGCGTGACACCTAACCTGCAGTAACTGTCCATAAGCATGCTAATTCCCTGGCACAGATGAAATGATTCAGTCTAGATTCTTCCTGAAGACAGGCTTCTCCTTCTGTTCCTGCAAACAAAGATGTTTTAGAAGTAGACAACTCCAAAGCAAACTGTTGGTTATACATATCTTGTGAGACATAGAGTTTTGGTGCCGGGGCGCAGGGCTCTGCCCTTGATGAAGACTAACAGTAAGGCTTCCAGTGGTCTCCACCTGCAGACAAATGTCTGCATCGTGAAAAGCAAAGTTCAGTGAAGAAAAGTGTGAGGGACTACCCTAAAGAGGGAGAAGGAAAATAATAAATCAAGCACACCTATTCAAAAAGGGGAGTAATTGACTAGAGAAGGCACTGAAAAAAAGGGTCAGGACTTGGACTAAACCACAAACTAAACAAGAGCCAGGAGTACAGACCAATTGCCATAATTTGTCTAGAGGTGGTCAATCTTATTCTAGGACTTCAGGAGCAATATACATTTGATACTAGGAAAAAACCCAAACATGTTACCACTGAGCTGTGCAAACATGAATGATACAGAGAACACTTGCTATTTCTCACAATGCAAGAGCTAATGGGGGAGAAAAGGGGTGGGAGCAGTGGTTAAATTGCCAGGCAAACACATCTGAGACAAGCTGCAGGAAATATGGGTTTTTTTGGTGTGGATAGCATGTAAATTGAGGAACTCAATGTCACTAGATGCTTTGAAGATTAACCATAAAATTTGTCTAATCTCTTTTTCAGCCAATTAAATTAGTCCATTAGGGTGTATTAAATGTGATGATATAGATGTAACCCCCAGTTCAGGAAGTTTTTAAACTACCAATTGCTGAGAGTGCCTTATGGAGTAAGCGTACCCTGATTTTTCTATTTTCCCTATTCATTACTGGCCATATGAGACACCTGACACTGGGCTGAACTGTTTTGTATGAGTTGGTATTAAAGTGTTCTTCTACAATTACAGATCTCTACCTTAGCAGAGTTTCAAGCTTTTCCAATTCTCTTTCATTCAAAATGTGATCTAGTTAAAGGAAAATGAATAATATTGATAGTTCAGGAATTATGATCAAGAAAAAAGGTTAGAAAACACACTTGTTTTGCATCACAGGAAAAAAATGAGGAATATATGGCAAAACCTTAAATACATCAACTTTTTAAACTACAGAACATTGTTCAAACTGTTCTCTGCCTGGAAAAAGAATATAAAAGGCGAAATTTATAATAAGCAAGATTTAAGTTAATCATTGCAATAAAACTTCATAATTATGAAGTTAGTTAAGCATTATAGTAGAGAACTGAGATTGTAGAATCCTCTTCAGGTAGGATCTTCAGGAACAGGTATAGACAAATCATTGTCGAGATGTTAACAAGTTGCTCTGGAAAAAGTAGAATTGATACAACTCTTTCCAGTGATGTATGTCCCGTGTCCACTGTGATATGTCCACAGTTAAAAACGCTGCAGCTCCCCTGTTTCATGCCCACCAGGCAAAAAATGCTTTGCTGCTAGTCAAGTGCTATGCGTAGGCTGACCAGCTGCTTAGCACATGTACTAGCTGGCCAGCCCACATGGTGCTGGTTTGGAAAAACAGATACTGGCACAGTGTCACAGCTGAGTTCTGCTGGTCTATTCCCCAGTTAGGGCACCGATCTATGCTCCTCTCTTCTGCCTACCCAGGGGTTTCATTGAACTTATAGGCACTTAACTACTATTGTGACGGCAAGCCCTCTACCTAATTTGTCATCAGTGGACATCATAGGAAATAAATGATTCAAGTAGCGACTGGTTCACCTACTGGTTTCAGTGGGACACATCCTTCCTCTAGCCTGCTGAATGGAAGATTAAGGGATGATCTGACAAGAGTTTAGATGCACCTATATTTCAAAATAGAGGACCTTCCATTACCACCAACAAAGATATAATAAGCCCAAGTGGTCACATACTGAAATCCTGACTAGCAATGGTGTACACATCTTTAACCCTATTCCAGGACATCTTAGGTCATTTCTGCCCCTGCTCTCACTGCAAATCACCTTCAAAGAAGAGTGCACCAGACTCAGCCAGGCATTCTCCTTGTTGTTGAGCAGCCTCCAGCTCCCCAGCATCAGGAACCGCTTATTTCTGGCACAGGTTTCTTCCCCACGTTGGCAACCATGTTGCTTGTAGCTAATGATCTATTAGCTATAATTAAACAGCAGGTACTGCCTTGGGAATCAGCTGCTATAATCTGTTGTAGAAAATGATGAAAACATCATTTGAGTCAGATGGTGCAGAGACTGTGGGTTACAGGACAACAGATTAAATTATGGAATGATCTTCAGTAGGTTCAATAACATAGCTGGGTTAAGTTTCAGAGCTTGATCCAGAGTGCAAAACACTGAATTAAGTCTAAATTACCTTCAGCAGCATTGGACCAGACCAGTAGCATTTGCTATCTTAGAGTATGGATGCCCTCACTAAAATCAGTATTTGGCACTGCCTGAAGCCATGGCAAGTGACAGTCCCCCAAACTGTGAGCTCGACAGGCAAAGTACAGGGGGAAAACAGACAAGCAAGCAAGAAGGAATCGCATCCCCTCTCTCTGCAAATTTTGTCTGCTCCACTTGAAACTGAGCTCCACATAGATTCCTACTCATTCAGAAAGGAAGATCTCAAAAATTGCCAGCATGCACCCTGGGCAATAATGCTCTAACCTCTTACAACAAAGCCAAATGATAGGCAGCTTTAGTCACCAACGGCTGCAAACATGGCCCTCTCACCACTGCTGCGCTTGCTTCAAAACTGTATCATCATCTGCCTCCTCACTGAGCTTGGGAAGGATGTGGTTCACCAAGAATCATTTCCCAAATTCATCCCAATTGCTCAATTAATTATCCTTTAGCTTCAACATGAGGAACCAGTTTCCACCTTCTGTAGCAGGTCTATTTTTAGTGAAGCATCAATTTTCTCTGTTTTGTTATCCCTTACTCACTGTCAGTCCTGCCCACACAACAAATCTGGTATTGATCGCTTGTGGTAGACAAATATTTTTGGCTTAGGCTGTGAAAGAAGCAAGAGGAAGGGTATAGAGAAAAGGAGTCTTAATAACCAGAAAGAGAATCACTGTAAATCAGAATTCACATGGAGAAAGCAAAGCAAAGCAAAGCAAAGCAAAGCAAAGAAAAAAGAAAAGAAAAACTATTAGTAGTATGTAGAAGTGAATATGTGTTTGTGGATATAAATCTGCGTAAGTAACAAGCATCCCTCAGCTTCTGCCAGTGCAAATTCAGATCAGAAAATTCAAGTCCATATGAAGGGAGGCTTCAGTTTTGGCTAGTGTTCCTGGTGTGCCAAAGATGGCTCTGCCTGCTGCCCAAGACCATCCCTTCCTACCAAACCATGGACCTAGATCAATAGGGGAGAAAAGACTGATAGATCATTTCGCAGGCACTTTATATCCTCATAACAATTTCCAACTCTGCTCAGCTGTCAGACAAGGGACTGATCCTATCTGAGACATCACCTCTGCATTAACTGCTTTCCTGCCTGGCTGAAACGAAAATAGGTACTAGGGATACTTATGTGACCCAGGTACAGTATACTCAAGAAAATACTGCTCTGAGTGATGGGCCTGCTACTTGAATGGGAAAAAGGGAGAAGTCAAAAGGAAACATCCTCCTTGTCTACATTCATCCACCTTGTAACGATGCTAACACCTGAAGTGATTTGCAGTGAATGGCTTTAAGGCACAGTCCAGCTCTGTGTGCTATATGCAAGCTCTGCCACCCTAAATGGGTGACACCTGGCACCACGTGGCTCCAGCTGCAGCCACCCCCCAACAAAAGTCTTTCAGAAACTGTTATGCATAGTCTCAGCCTCTAATTCCAGGTCCTGTCCCTCACCCAGCTCATCTGCCCAAACCTGCTTTCCTCAAAGAAGGTCTGAAGGCAAATCCAGAGCCGGACTAGATGCAAGTGATGAAGCAGCATAAACTGCTCCACACCACAGTGCCTCTGCTCCATCATCAGAATTTAATCTTCACAATCCATCTTATAACCTAGACCTTCACTGAGACTGCTCAAGCTGGGCAAGGTAAAACAAAGCAGCATGACTGACCCCTTTGACCTGCATGCCCTACAATGGTGAAGGGCAAAATATAACTGAAAATGATAAAATTAGCTGGCAAATTGGCCTAAAGCCCTATGTTTCAGAGCTTCAGCCTACTTCATACAAGCCCATCCATACCACTAGCTCTCTTTTGTGAGCTGTGTTAAGAGTTTTAAGAGCTTTGGAGCACCTTGAGCTTACTGCCATCCTTAAACCCCAGACTCTGAGAAGCAAGGGGCCTCTCAAAATTATGCAAGCCAAAGAAAGCCTGAAACTTAATGACAGTAGTTTACTGGACTCAGGACAGCAAGGAGCAGACTCAGCTCTGGCTGAAAATGTCATTAATGCTATAGGTCCTGTTATAGACCGAGGAACACGTAGCAGAATGGGAGGCAAAGACAGAGGCACCAGGAAAGGCTGAAGGAACAAAACAGAAGTGCAAACTATTCATAAACTGCTTATTTCTGTGTACGTATATGCCTACGACTTTTATCCCTCAGTCACGATTTTGATCCACACTAGCCCTGGATGTGATCTCCAGCCACGGTGTGTGTGCGAAAGGAAAATAATCCTCATTTGATCTGGAAATCTGCTATTCCTGACTCCAACTGCTGCTCTGGGACTGCTGAAAGAAACAACTCCTCCCAGCCAGGCCAGGTGTTTAAATAGCTTGGACTGGAATTCACTGCCCTGAGCCACAGTTTAGCAGTTGCTAAACCTGGACATCAGCCAATGCCCCAGACTATTAACCGTTCCAATAACTCTATCAGCATTTTTGTCATCTTCTGGAAAACAGGGGAGCTTGAACCAGACAGATAAACAATAGAAACAGAAGATCAGAGATGCCTATGATCAGTCCAAATACACAAGCTGTCTACAGCTATACGGGCATCCATCCCTTCCAATATAAAGGACAGAGGGAAGGTAAACCCTGTGGCAAGACATTTATCTTAGCGATAGGCTCCAGAAGAGTTTTCAGGAAAGGAGCACAGTTTGGAAGGCAAATTGCAACCCAGCACAGCTTCCAGTACTGCTGTCAGTAGCTAGGAGGAGCAGGAATGGAAGGTTATTAGGCTCCACCTAGAAGTCTGCCCCAGAGCCCCAGGCCAAATACTGCTGCCTACCATCCACTCCCCAGGTGCGGCCAAACCCACTGGTATCGCTGTGCCCTCGCCAGCTCTGTGCAAGGTTCATGGGCACTGGTGGAGCCCTCTCCCATCCTCCTCCTCTCTGCATTGTCAAACAAAAACCCCCAAGATAATACTGACACATTTTTCTTCTGGATTCCCATGTTCCCAAGCCAGTAAATATCAATTCAGCAGGTTTTTTTGTTGTTGTTCAGTTTAAGCAGAGAAAAAACTGACCTGTTTGGGATTCTGCAAAGAGCTGAAGCTAATGGAAAGTAAGAGCAGAAAACTGTTTTAAGGAGCCCAAAGTGTCCCATATAAAGGACAAGCCAGCCTTCACAGTACAGAGGGAGGATATGCTGTTTAAAGGAGGTTGCTCCAAAGCCTTGAATTCAGTTTACAATTATGGTCTCCCTGGGTCATCTTAGGTATGTCATCAGTTCCTCTTAGGTCCTATTTTTCCCCATCTACTAAACAGGGGTAGCAAAATATCTCATTTCTCCACATCCCTTTTGTCTGGCCAGATTGTATAGCCTGCAGTTCAGGTCTGGTTGTGGTCTTTGTTAAGACTTGAGGCCATGGGTTCACAATAGAGCTGAGTTAAACCCAAGCTGCTTAAGACACCAAGAGAGGCAAACAGAGATCCCTTCCCACGTTCAGATTTGCATTTCTCTTGTTCCCAAGGAGCAGCACCTATACAGAGCTCCTGCTGTGGTACCATCCATTCCCACTGTGCAATCACTCCCAGGAGGAGGCGGCTAACTTTATGGAAATACTCTCCCTCCAACTCAGCAGGGCAGAGGCTTTAGTCTTTGCTTCCTTCATAGGCACCACACCTGAAATATAAATTATATTCCAGAAGGAGGGGGATTTTGTTTTTTGTTTTGGGGTTTTTTTCTCCCCCCCCCCCTTTTAACCTTTTGCTAGGGTGTGGAAAGTGAATAATCCAAATTGAGCATTCCTTACCTAACAAACTTACACTTGGCTGCTTAATTAGGAATTTAATAAATGTGACTTAATTATCTCTTAACAAGATTGCTTTATTAATGCCCATGGCCATAGACCTTTAGGGCTCTCGATCTTGTCAGATCTCAAAAGCTAGGCTGAGTCAACACTTGAATAAACAGCTGCCAGTGAAATACCTTGTGCTGCCAGCAGTGGCATTTGAATTTTACTAGATGATTCCCTTCCCAGGTTAAGCTCTGTACCCTCCCACAGTGCCAGCTGAAGCTTTGCTTTCAGAGGTTCCTTTTCTGCATGAGATGCAAAGTGGAGAGCGGACCACTTTTGACATAGCTTACAGCAGGCAAAGTTGTAGGAGTCTTACTGGCCAGGCCATACTCCAGCTGGAGTAGTTATAGTTCCCTTTACTTCAGTTTTCACCAGGAACCAGTTTTCTCCACTTCTGAAGAGCTGTTGTGCAATGCTGCCATATACTGTTAAGACCTGTTGACATGACAAACTTCTGGCATCTTCTTAGGTACCTGAAGTACCTATAAAACGCTCCTTGGCCACCTAGCACTCTTATTACTATTAATATTAGAAGAGAAGCATGCATGGACAGCTCTCATTTCTATTCTCAAATGGCTTTTTTCAGTTGTAAGCAACTTCATTAAACTTTAACCTTTTCAGGTGGAATTTTGCCATTCTGGTTCCTGCCTAATATTTTTTGAAAGTTTAGTTCAGCTGGTTTTTAGTTTTAAGGCAGCAAGTAGGCAGGGAAAAATACAACTGTTGCCGTGATTTAAAAGTTAAAATAAATATTCTGTCACCTTGTCTTGAGCAATCCCACACTTCACCAAGAAAAGAGAACTTTTAAAGTTGGCTCACACATACACTTGTTAGTTTTCCAGTGAAAACACATCTCAAATTAGCTGAATCACATCAATGCCTACTGAGCTAACCGACCCAGAATCCACTACTTAAAATCCAGGAACAAATCCAGAGATGAGTCTCTTAGGCAATAGCCACTCAATAGCAGCAATGATGATAGAGGTCATGGCCCTTGAATGTTAGAAAAGACATTTTGCAGAGCTTGTTCTTCAGGTCAAAGGAAGGTGTTTTAAAGGAAACATTGCATCCAACATCCAAAGAGAGGAAGATGGTGCTGGAGAATAGCCTGTTCCTGACTTTTTTTGTTGAAAAGTAAAAAAGCAAGCAACACCCTCCCACCCCCAACAAGTCATGCTGTTAATTCAGTACGGAGCAGCAGAAATATATGAATCAGTACCACAGAAGATGCAGCAACCCCTGGGGACCAAATGCCTGATGAAGTGACACCTCAAATGGGGCCTATAGCTGACAGAACAGCAGCATGAAGCCACAGGTTCAACACAAGACTCTTATCCAGCTAGCAGAAGGAGAATATGGATATTAGGACAATGCAAAAGTCTCTTTTTTTTTTTTTGCCATGGCCACCCACATCCTAGACAAGGCTAGAAATATATTTTTATGAAAAATCCATGTATTCTAGGACCTTGTACTCAGCAGATCATCTCTGGTCCTTTTAAGGCATGCTGAGCCTTGGTACCGTGTTCCCTCTCCTGTGATTTGAAATACCCAGTGTTTTTTACATCCAAAACAACTGCAGCCCTGTACACATTTTCTCCTGGCCTGCCACAAAATGAAAGCGTGTTTCCTGGCAAGCAGTTTGTTGCTCTTCCAAATCGCCCCGAGCGGTCTGCTCAGCGTTACAGCCAACGTGGACTGCTGCGGTGCAGCATGCTGAGGAAATGTCCTGGAACAGTTTTATTTGGAGTGGACATCTCTGACAGTGAGCTGATGCCTCGTGGAAAGCTTCAAAGTGGAAATGACACTACGTCTAGAGCAGGACAGCTTCTGTTTCCTTCCCCTCCTACCACAGATGCTGCTGCTTATATAAAAACAGGAGAAGTTGTATCGTCAGGGATGGGGCAGGAAGCAGTAAACTGGAAACCAGAGGCCCAGCCACTTTTCTTGACTCCAACCACTCTTCTCTATCTCCCTAAGTTAGTTGCCACTTCTCTGCATTCACTCTCTTTTCTATCCCAAAGCTGTCTAGTCTGTACAGATCACAAGCTCTTCAAGCCATGGGCAACATCTCCATATATGTATGCTTCCAACCTAATGCAATGGGTAGCATGACTAAAATATTTTAAATAATTAAATATCAATTAATAAAAAACATGTTGTGCAGGAGGGGCTGGTCAGCTTTTCTTCTTTTTATGCACTTGAAGGCTAAATGCTTTGTAGCACATGCCTGTGTCAGCTACTGTGGAGAATGCAACATTAAGGAAGCATCTCTTGCTCTTCTGCCCCAAGATCTAAAAGTACCTCTGGCCTTTGGGTGACAGACACAGAATGATGGAGAACAGACCCCACCACCAAGGTGTTCCAGAGCATGAGCAGCAAGGCTGGCTCTTGTCACTTGAATTCACCTGTCACTCATTGCCAGGCACCTGCACTACAGGAAACTGTCAGCACCACTAACACAACATGTTAGAAGACTACAGAGCCTAAGTGACCCTCTGGCCCTGGCTCCAACCCCACCAAGCCAATGGGGTCATCTCCTCTGGCTTCAAGTGGCCTGCATTCTCTACAGCAGCTGTATCATGACACATGGCACAGCTTACTAGTGACATTTTCAGGCACACCTAAATCTCCTTAGGCTGGCGACAACGTCAAGCATCACATCCTGGCAAATGCACCATCAGGAAGCAAGGTTCACCAGTGTGTCTGATCACACTGTGCTGTATCTGGGATGATACAGCTCTTACTCCATGCTCTTACCCATCCCATGGCCACTGCTTTGCCAGCTGTCTGGGCTCATGCCTCCAGCACATCTTACAAGCAAGAAGAGAACGTGGTGCTCTTCATCAGCCTGCTCATGCAAGGACCACTCTTCTTCCTGAGCAGGTAGCCAAACTTCAACAGACAGGGTGCTCGATAAGAAACTTCAAGGACCTATCTCCTCTTCCTCCTGCTCTCTACTTTTACTGTAGCTTGTGGAACACTCCCATTTTCTGCCCTTCTCTGACTCTGGTGAATGCAGCTGTGAGCAAGAACAGCTGGCCCAAAAGCAAGCAGCAGCAGCCCCCTCAGCTCATTTTCAGTTCTCCTAGGCCCTTCTCTTCTGAGCCAAGAGGAGAAACCCTGCCCTGACACCAAAGCTAGAAAATCAGTATTTTGCCCTCCCTTCTGCTGCCTGCACAGACAGATCACCCAGAGAGCAGCGCCAAGGGCAAGGAGCAGTTACAGCCCCACAAGCACCAAGCCACCAGCATACACACAGGGAAGAGGAAGTTGTTATTGGGACCCAGTAACACAAAACAGCTGCTGCCTGGCTAGGGCAGCCACAGCTCACCCCTGCTTGGGGCTGAGCAGCAGCTGTGCTCGGGAAACCTTCTGCTTTAGCTTGTGGTCCAGATTCCCAGTGAACGAGGAGGCACCTCAGGAGGTCCCAATGAAATCAGCACCCGAATTCTTTCTTTGCCTAAGCCACTTCCGCAAATCAGCCCAGAGGCCTCACTAGCATGGCCTTTCTATTAAAGCACCCCTTCTTCTCTAGGTTCTGCTGGCTCAAAAAGGTGATAATGCAGCACATCCCCAACACATGACAGCTGTAGCTAAAATGTATTGGCCAGGCACTTTGGAAACCTTGGAGAGAAAAAAAAGAAAACAAAACAACAAAAAGGCAGTCTCAGCCTTCCAGTGACCTGCCTTGGTATACCTCAGCCCCAGCTCAACTTGCAGCACAGGTTGCTCCATCTGTCCCACACCCTTGCCCAGCTCCACCAGTGCAATTTGAAGCCAGCTGGTAGAGGCAAGGGTCTCTTGTGAAGCCTACATAAGCACACAATGAGAGGGATCTGCACTGCAAAAAGCCTTCAGCAAGGCTGCTATAGCTAGGGAATGAACAAAAGACAAGGTGAGGTGATTTAAAATCCACCTTACCTGGAGGTACTTCTGTCTCATGCCCAGGGACTGTTTACCTCTCAGGAGCACGAGAACCTTGCAGAAGGAGCGATGCCAGTGCTCCTGCGACCTCTGCTCTCCCGTGGCACATGGGTGGGCAGTAGGTTAATAATGCAGACTGCATCCCCACCCAACCCACACAGTATCACAAGGCAGCAGGTCAGCTCCAGCCCAGGTTTCAATTAAAGAGCACATTGCAGTTAAAACTGTCCCTGCCTGCTTTTCTTTTGGATTTAAGTTCCTCCACAATGCAGCTGCTTTTAGTGCAGGTTTATTATTAGTCTCATCTACATTACAACCTCCTCAACTCACTGGAATGACCAGGAGACCCATGGAGAGAGAACAAACAGATAGCACATGGTAGCCCTGCAAAAGGTACATGGTCATTTGATAAGTGGAGTTTAGTTTTAATTAGCAGTGGTAAAGGGGGGGTTGTGGTGTAATAAATCTCAGAATAAGGATTAGCCTCCCTGTGGCACCTTGCTGGTCATTTCTGGCAGGAAACGGCAAGACATGAAGGAATTTTAAACCTCACACTTCAGGGCTGGAGCCAAACAGAGTCAGAGATGTGGAGGAGACATCTCCCACATGCCTTTTTTACAGGAGAGGTCTTGCATTTTCCTTTGAAAAGAGCAGTGACATCTGTGTTGGCAAAGGGTGAAGTATATACACTTCAAAGCTGTTGTGGGACAACAGTTCCTAAACCAACACATGCACACATGAACACACACATGTTGCAGGGTGGGAAGGAGCAGCCACAGTGGGTATCCACATACCCTACTTGGGAGATGAGGCAGTCTCACCTTGCTGCTGCAGCGCTCTCTTCCTAGTGGGAGGCAACTGGAAAGAGCTTTAAAGCTAAGCTAGGAAAAGGACAAGGTAATGAAGCAAACCTTTACAGAGTCCTTCGGCCAGAAACTGGCTTCATGACACTGCTACATGGATCAGCAAAGCCCAGTATTTTCAGCTAACAACTCAACAGGGTAACAACATCTCTTCAGCACTAACATCAGGTACCTCAAAGAATGCTTCTGTTCTGGCTTTTAATTCCCTCTGCAGACAGTTCTGTACAAATGCACACAGAGGTGTATTTCTCTTCCATCTGGCTAGCAATCATGTATACCCAGAAGCATGAAGACTAATAGCCCAGTCCAGTTAAGAAAGGACTATTCTTCATGGGAGTGGCTGGTCTTTCTTTTCCTTTAGCACGCACACAGTTCTCTCCAGCTCATCTGGTTTCTTCCATCACTCATTACTTCTCCACAGAAGAGCTCTCAGGTCATCCCACTCATCCTCAGGATTTTTCCTGTGCTACATTAGCCTGCAAGGTTTTGAACTCCTGTAGGGCTGCTACTCCTTCCCTTGGGAGATCACTACACAGTCTGACAGCTCTCACTAACATTTTCCAGAATTTCCCACTGTCTAACAAAACTGCAAACATTCAAAGAAAAGGACACTCTACCAAGCCCTGCACACTCCGATGGCACAGAACCAAGGCTCACAGCTAGAAAAAAACGCACGGGTTGTCCCAGTGCAAGCCATGTGCATCTGCTGCCCATGTGGAGCCCTCCATCCCCTTCAGCCACTGCTCCCCTTCCTGCTTTGGTTCACATGCATGTGGTTTTCAACTGGTGAGATGGTCTTTTGAAAAAGCTTTCTGTTTGGCTACAAACAGACCCCAGAGCTGCATGCAATCCAGGAGAGGCACAGAGACCGTGTTAATGAGGCTCACCATTTCCTTCAAAATGGGATGCTCGCTGCATGTCACAAACTGCTGGGGGACAAGATTGCTCCCTCCTGCAGAAGAGTCTCTCTACTTCTCCATGCGGACTAAAGTACAAAGGAAAGTGCAAAACTTTCTACAGAAATTCTGGAGGCATTTCTGGACCACAGGAACCTGCCTGACCCTCAGTGAGACTCTGGGGACTTCAACCCCAGCCGGGTGCCGGGTCCTGGGGAAAGCTCCAGGTTGCCGTTTCCAGGGAAGCTCATTTTTCCTGAAGATCTTTAGCCCAATACTAAGCACAATCTAAATACTGAAGACATGTAGCAATACGTAAAAATCAATAAATCAGGGAAAAAAAACCCAGTGCCTTCACCTCTTACAACATCCTTGCAATACACTTTGACACAGCAAACAGGAGGATGAGGTAGAAGAGCTGGCTTTTATCCTACAGATGAGACAGCCTTTCTGCCTGGAACCTGTAGACATTGGCTTGTAACACATGGTGCTGCTGATGACCTCTCACTGTTGGGAATATTCACCAGGATGCGTGCAGGAAGAATCAGTTTAGAGCTATCTTCTACCAGCAACAGGTCCCTGTAACTGCACTGGTCAGAAGTACGCAGCACATTCATTCAGAGCACACGTCTCCTCCATTTACCCTGTGCACGTTGAATAGCCATATTAGCACATACCTCCATAATAGGCTTTACCTAGTTCTGATTAAAGTCATCAGCAAGGATTTCAGCTGCTCCCCAACAGTACTGCCCTGTGCACCGGTATCGGCAAAGCTTCCTCCCTGAGCAAACTCTCTTTTCTGGCACTTTACAGGCTCATCTGCTTCTGGCAACACCTGGATCACAGAAGGTACCACACCATACCAAGGATATTCTTGTTATTGCACAAGGGTGCAGGACCAGCTGGCAGCCACTGTGCACCTCCCCATTCCCCTACTGCGGTAAAAGGTGTCTCAGTTTCCCAAGAGCACAGGGAACTTCTGCCCCATGGTACAGCTTACATTAATCATTATTCAGCTGCTGACTTCAGCTTAGCTGCTGCATTGACCAAGGATCAGCAAAGTTGCTCAGAAACATGCCTCCAGCAGGGGAGGGGCATGTGTGAGAAATCACAACATAACTGGGATTTTATGTCCCCGTTTAGATACTTTTGAAAACTCTCACCTTCTAATCTGCAGCAGTGGCTGAAATCTCAAGACCTTAGAGCAGAGTTTATGATTAAACTAACTCCAGAACTTGGTTAAATCTTTACTTTTTTTTTTTACTTTTTTTTAAACTAGCCCTGAATAGTCACTTCAAAATGTGAGCATTTTCAAGCTGAATAAATCCCTCCTCCTTTCTTCTCCATTCCTTACTGTTATAAGAGTTATGTGGGAAGATTGAACAGTGTTTACACTCATAAGCTTGGGCTTTACAATTTCATCTGCATGCAGTAAAGAACAGGAACCACTTGCATAAGTCCATGACCCTCAAGCCAGTGTAATTAGTTTCAAGTGTCCCAGCTTGAAGGGGTTAAAATATTTAGCCACTTTTCATGAAGACAAGTTATTTGTTTGCTTTTTCAAACAGATTGTACAATCCCATCCATGCAGATTTAGTCTTTTTAATTAGGACCAGCAGGACATTGGGCAAGTTCTGCGTGCTAGCAAAGGAGCTCTCCTTCAAACATGCTTCGTAATTCAAACGTAACTCCAGCCAAAGCACAAGCTGAACATCACCCAGGGCTAACCAGGAAGCCCCAGATGAGGCGGAGACTCCTTTTTCCCCAGACCCTTTGGGATTTCCCTGCCAGAGGGAGGCTGAGCAGACAAGCTCCTGAAGAGCTGCCCCGCAGCACAACCTGCTGGCATCTCTCAGCCAAGGCAGGACTGCTCTAAATAAATTATCCAGCCTAGCAGCAGCACAGAAAGACAAGGTCCAAGGACATGAAACTACAAGGAAGTCGACCCAAAATGCCATAGAGCAAAGACCAGCTTTGCCCACAATAACTAGCTATCCAGCAAGAACAAAAAGTCAAAGCAGAGTCCTAACCCTGAACTACCTTAGGCCTTCTAGCAGATAGGAATCATTGCAGCTCTAGGCTTTGCTGTTGTTTAGCCTGGTTTCTTCTAGGAAAGCACAAACTTGCAAGCCCATACTTTGTGCAAGATGAAAGCATTTGCTCTTGAACCCACAGGCTAACCTCAGCCAAGTGCAACAAAGGTAATTAAGTTTCCTAAGACTTAGAGGCCATGGAAAGGAGACAACTAGAGTTGCGCTGGTCAGGGGAGATGCTGCAATGTGAACTTGCCTTTACTGCATACCAGAGAACCCACAGTTGAAAATGCCCTTAGAAATGCTTCAGTAGGGCAGGGCTCAGGTTTCCTTTTTTGATGCCAGAAATGAGCAGCCACTAGACAAATCCAGAGAAACCAGCTCCACAATATACCTCTGTTTCCAGAGCTCCCTGGGTGTTTTCTGACTATATGCATTAGCTGTTTTAAAGGTCACGCTTTAGAGTTCTGCACATGCTCCCCAATTCTCTAGACACCACATGGCATATTGCAAACTCACATTTGCAGTCGAAAAGTTCTTCATTCCTATTATTCCTTTAAATGTTTTAATATTCCATTATTTCCTTTCTTCTCTGCTGCCTAGAACAACATACTTGAATACAGGCAATTAAATAAGAGGGAGGTGGCATTTAGAATTAATCT
Organism: Haliaeetus albicilla; assembly: GCF_947461875.1. Classification (NCBI taxonomy): domain Eukaryota; kingdom Metazoa; phylum Chordata; class Aves; order Accipitriformes; family Accipitridae; genus Haliaeetus; species Haliaeetus albicilla. The sequence goes on from NC_091498.1 coordinate 12,203,628, forward strand.
AATCTAAATTTAATTCCAGGATGTTCTTGTGTTTTATTGAGAAAGAGGCTGTGCAACCCAATGAAACCCAATGTGCGCCAGACATGCTATGCTTCACAGCAGCAGAATGTTGGTTTTGGCAGTCTATTGGCAGATGTCTTCTAGATAACTTGGTAGAACCCCATCTATTGTTATATCGTGAATTCTGCAAGCAAACTTTCAAAGGTGTTGCATTTCCTCGTCTAATATACTCACTATTAACTACTGCAACACTACACCATGAAATGAATAGATTTGCCATCATTTGCAGTCTCAAAAGCAAAACAAGTGAAGCTATTCTAGGAGGCTGGCTTTGGCCCAAACAGAAATAATACGTTGAAGGTAGAAACAACCAAGTGAATGTTTGCTGCTGGTGACCTCCAACACAAAAAGAACCAGAAGGGAAGAAATCCTAATTGCTTCGGACTTGCACATCAAGCCACCACTCCAGAAGAGCCCTTTAGAGGACTGAATATGCAATCTACCTTCCACAGTCCCACTGCTCTCCTTCTTCAAGTCTCACAAGTAGCTAGATGCAAAACAGAACCACCAAAGCTGCCAAATCTTTACAACTGGGTTTCAATGTACCAGCCAGAAAACACACCTTGACTTTCAGTGGCCAGGCTACAGCCCAATATTTTTATTTTTTAATGCCTAAACTGAGCTAGTATAAGACAAAACCATTGGGGTGCAAAGAAAAACCTACTTGACATTTCTCTAGCTGGCACTGCACTTTGAGCACCATTGCAATAGGACAAGGGGTAATGGTTTTAAACTGAAAGAAGGTAGATTCAGACTAGATGAAGAAACTTTTTACGATGAGGGTGATGAAACACTGGAAGATGTTGCCCAGAGAGGTGGTAGATGCCCCATCCCTGGAAACAGTCAAGGTCTGGTTGGATGGGGATCTGAGCAACATGGTCTAGTGGAAGGTGTCCCTGGTCATTGCAGGGGGGTTGCACTAGATGAACTTTAAGGGTCCCTTCCAACCCAAACCATTCTATGATTCTATGGTAAGCATGAAGATCTCTACTTTGTGTGCAGAAATGCACTGAGGCAAGACTTGCTCTGGTGCTCAGCCTTACACTAAAAAGCTCAGTTTCTGCTGAGAAAGTATTTTACAGCTGGAAGTGCAGTAACTCAAATAAGAACAAAAAAGACAGGCTGTGCCAGTATCTGAAGAGGAGACCTGGACGTAAACATACCAGGACTGTGGGAACCGCAACAAACTTCTGATGAGTACTCACCTTCCTGTAAGAACCTGTTAAGAAGCCACAAAGATTTTTATGGTGGTGGTTTCTCTTAGCCATGATGTAGTTGTAATATTCTCACTGTGTCCATAAGAAACTCCCTAAGACTCTTGTAAATAGAATTGTAACCCAATTCCAACTCTTGTAATTATATCAAACCCACTTAAATTATGCCCGAAGGGTTTTATTTGTTTTTAATAAACCAATCTTAGAAAGTATCTGTTTTTAGAATAGAAAACTCTTTCAGAGTGTTGTTTAAGTAACGCCCCTTTCCTCTCCCTTCCCTTCCTACTCCCTCCAAGAAATCAGCACAGGAGCCTAATATCTCTTCAAAGAAAATAAAACTCGGTGCAACTTCACAAGCTTCCACTCCACAGAATCTGGTGTCCAACCTTGGGTCTATGAAGTGATCCACAGAGACAGAAAGAAACAAGGCCACAGTTAGTGCAAAGTTTATCCAAAAATTTCCCCATTTCCAGGGTAAGCAATTACAAGGCTGATGATGGTAGTTTGCCTTTGTGTAAGTGGCTCAGGCAACTTAAAAAAATAATAAAATACTGCAGAGCACTAGCAGAACAGCTGCAACACTGAGCCTTTTTGCAGGAAGGCACTTCCTACAGACAGGAGTTCACTTACATAGGAAGGGATAAATTACAAGGAAAAGCACTATTGCCTGGATTCACCCTATCAAAATGCAAGAATTTATCTGAGTTGCCTAAATAAGGAGAAAAAGAAGTGAGCTGAACCTGAGGTAGCACCCATCTCCTTACTTGGGAGTGAAGGAGACAGTTCTTACCTCAGTATCTAGAGCAGAGCTCAAAGACCACATGCTTAGGTCTATGGTTAGTGACTCACCTGCAGTTAAGGTGAAACCCGAGATCCCTAAGTAAAGATAAGTCTCTGGACATTGTGGTTGTAGAGCAGCATCTGCCTGACATCTGCTAACAGCTCAGAACAGTTGTGCTGAGAGGCAAACAGTCCTAAGCATCTCAACAGGGTGTAAGTCCCCAGCCACGCTGGGGGATGTTCCCACCACCTTGTTGCACAGATACTGCACATGGGCAGCTCCTGGAAGATGGCAGAAATCAGGGTTTGGTTCCCTTCTGCTGAGGAGAAGCCAATTTAAAATAACCTTGAAATACAATAAAATTCAGTCCCTCAAGCTTTTTTTTCCCCTTCCAGGAAACATCATGTGAATTTTGTGGCTTATACTTCAAGCCTTCCAAGGAGGGAGGCTCCCAAAACCACACTATCCTTTTACCCTGACAGATGCTCTAGCCTACCAGCATGCAGGTGCAGTCCATGCGAAAGCACTGCAAAATGCAACCTGATGCTGACAACCAAGTCATCTCACTTCCAAAGCAATCTCTTTCCTTTCCTCAACATACTCGCTGAAATTTTGACCTCAAAATTTGTATTGGGTAAGATTCAGGAAACTACCTCCCGTCCATTTCTTTCAAACCCCTTGCCTTTGCTGCTACTTGTGCTGTTTGCAGCTGTTTTCATAGCGCTTTCAACTTGATGATGAACAAGAAGTCTACAAAGTAACCTCTTCCAGGGTAAAGACTCCCTCCAAATACCAAACAGCCAAAGAATTTGGATAAATACCCAAACCAAAACGCAACAGCTCAAATTCTGAGGTTTGCCGGTTATCGGCCTCAAGTTTACATGCAAGCAGGATTAAAGAGCAGCCAACTAATTCAGAGTGAGACACAAGCTATCAATAATTCACAGTGAGACACAAGCTATCCAGCATTTTGCTATTGGTATGTACGTGTGTCATTCAAATAAGACGCATTCATCACTGAAGAATACTTGCCAAAAATCATGTGTTTTCTACTCACTCTCTCAGCTGCAGATCTTGGGAGGTAAGCTGCAACTGCACGTGCAATAAGGTTTCCAAATTACTAGCAACTCTGAGCTGGTCCTAAATGCAAAACAAAAACCAAAACACAGTCTGATGCTTTTTGCATGAAAGATAAAAAGCAGTGAATGGGTCTGTATACCTGGGAGACCAGTAGCTTACTGCTCTGAAAGCACAGCAGCAGTAGCCTGGAAGATGATCAGCATCTTCTGTGACATGTCCATACTTCCAGGGAGGTCTTCAAAGCCCCCGTACTTGGAATATTGAAGTAGAGCTAATTTGCTTAAGCCCCAAAAGCGCACTTGCCTGCTTCTGAACTGACAGGGAGAGGAATGAAAACAGAAATGCAACAAGATATGCCCTTCCAGGGCCCCCTTTATTAAGTGAATATAAAAATAAGATCATTTAAGTGCAGAGGCACAGTAATCCGCTCCACGGTGAAAAGGTATCTTGGGTTAGCAGTAAACAGAGTTTACAATGCTTTGTAAACAGACCTCTTTACAAGCAAGAAGCATACTGAAACATGACACACATTCGATTAAAAGTTCCCTGTTGCAGCAAAACTGCACACTTCTCATCTGGCAATTTCCAAGCACTTTGCAAAGGTGAGAGCATTATTTGCTCTGTTTTCAGAGCACACGTGAAACGAATATAGCACAAGGAACCTGCAGTGTAAACACTTGAAAAAGTGCCACAGCATTTTCCAAGGATGATGGCTTACCCCTTGTTAGGCTTATTTTACAATGAAAAATAATGGCCAAAGCTATTGTGCATTATGAAAGTTTTAAAAATTACTACTTTTTTTTCTTTTTTTTTTTACAGCAACCTGTTGCACAGTTGGATAAAAAAATTATTTTTTTTCTTAATACAGTACATGGCATTTCTCCTCGATTGCACTAGAAGTAAATTTGGAAGCACTTTAAGTTTGTGTTATAGGCAAACAGGAAAGAAAAACAAGTCAGGCAGGCTTTCAATCTCCTTTCCATCTCTCTGCCTGCTGTTTTATCTCCACCCTTTCACATCTCTGAGTCCACGTACATGCCATTGATCAGGTAATCCACTTGTGTGTAATCCTTCTTCTTGTAGCTCTCATAGGCCTGCATAAGGAAAAGAACTATAACAGTTATGAAAAAAAATGTACCAACTAAAAGCACTGCAAGAAGCGAACTTTTATCTACTAAGTACTGAGTCAGGGGCTCGGCAGCAATGAGAAGATATTCATTGTCCATGTCCAGCGTTTCTGCAAGGCCTGAAGCTGTTGTTTTGGGTGCATCTGCTGGAGCCGTGGTTGTTGAAAAAATGTGAGATGTTGACTTTATCTCATGCCTAGCTGTTGTTTCTGCTGTAGAGGCAGTAGTTAAAACCGTGGCACCTCTCGTAGAGCCCAGAGAAGTTGATTTACTCAAGGATGTTGCGGCTCTACTTGCTTCTGGCTCTAGATATAGCGACGTAATGACAGGCAGTGGGTTCGCAGAGTGTGAAATCTCTGAGGGGGTGAGTGCCATGGCACGAGTAGAAGTAGTGGAAGACATTCCTGCATCCTGTGGGATTAGGATAGTCAATGTTGCACTCGCTGTCTTTGGGCCAGCTCCAACAGTGGTGGGGCTGCTAGAGCGGGAAGCACTGGCAGTGGTGGTTGGGTTAAATTGCTCTGTTTGAGGCATTTGAGTACCTGCTTGAAAAATGACAGTGAGGGGAGCAGAAGTAGAAGTGGGGGACAATACTGAGACAGAGCTACTACTTCCTGATTTTTTGGTGGTGGTCACAAGCTTGATGAAATGGCTAGAAGTGGAAGCAGGGATGTGACCAGAAGTGGGAGAAGAGGCAGTGGATGACATGGCTTCAGCAAGGAAACCAGAACTTGCAGGGGCGTTTGAGGCTTTGGCAGTTGTTTCATAAGCTGTAGTGAGGACAGTTGTGTTTGTAACGTTTGTTGTTGTGGTGGTCGCTGTGGTGGTGGTAGCATTGCTTGCAATTGTTTTTCTTGCATTTGTCGTTACACCTTCACTCTGAATCTCAAGCAAATGCCTCAGTTGGATCTTGTGAGTCCGAGGAGTTGAGGAAAGCAGGTTTTCGACATTGTGTTGGTCAACCTGTGCATTCACCATCCTCTCCTTTTTCTGTGGATAGCTTTGGTGGTGAAACAGGACTGTTTGCCTTTTCCCACCGACAATTTCTTCAAAAAGACAAAACCAATAAGTTTCATAAGGATAAAACTCTCAAGCTCAAATCTGACCTCATACCCCCAACATGCAAACCAGAACACAAATTCTGCAGTACATGTAGTACAACTGGAATAAATCAGTCCTGAAGACAGCAAGAACGTGAAAACTCAGACCCCTGCTCCCTCTCGGGTTTTTTGGGGGTGAGGTTTTTTTGTTTGTTTTGGGGGGGGTGTTTTGCTTTGTTTTTTGCCAGAGACCTCTGGCATTTGCCCAACCAGAGAATTAATTCCACAAAAAGGAGGTAACAAAGTACTGACCTACAATGCCGAAGCACATTATCACCAAGAGCTGCAGCATTTACGAATGCCAGCTCCTGAGAAGACTCATGCTTTCAAAGCTACACAGCATGGACAAACCCTTTATGCTTAGATTCATAATTTTCACCTCTCAAAAGTGAGTGGAAATTTCCACTTACACCTTCGTACTTTGGGAGAATTTCCTTCACAACTAGTGTTCTAGATTTATAGTGACATAAATCCCATCTGCTTATCAAAGGTCTGGTTGCTATGTTGCAGAGAAACCTTTGCCAACCCAAAAGAACCGTGAACAAACTTTCTCTTTTTTTAACTTGGGTACGGAGAACTACTGAAACATACTTTAGAAGACCGATTCCCCAATCACCAACAAGCTCTATTTTGTTATTGCGCTAGTTAATTAAAATTGAAGATCCTGGCACTGGAAAGTCACCACGAGCAATTGTTGCTAAGGCTGCTCTGATTATGGAAGCAGCCTGCTGCCTCTGGCACAAAATCCTGGCAATCTCAAAAAAACCCAATGCCAAGACGTTTTCCTTTCTCTTAAAAAAATATAAATACATCTGTTTACGCCTTTATTTTCCAAAGGACAGTGTGTGGAGTGCAAATGGCTTGAATGAAGGATGTCCTCAACATGGAGACAAACTGTTACTCAGTAACAGCTACAAAAGTTACTCAAAGACACATCATGCAGGTGTAAGTGCCAGAGCCCTTACCAGGCTACTGAAACAGTTGTCTCAGTGAACCAACTTCACCTATGGAATCACCCTGCAGGCATTTCACAACCTATCTCTCTCAGCTGAAAGCCAGTCAAGGTCTAAATGTAGGCATTTAAAGCAAAAGGACCAGGATCCTGGATTTAGCAGGAGCCTGAAGCATAGCGTTACCTCCAAGCAGATCTCTGATGTCTTGTTCGCCAGCATTCTGGCACACGCTCAGCTGGTGACACTGCAAGAGGATGCAGTGATTCTGGTAGGGCACAGCCCAATTACAGTGATGGTTACCTGAAAACAGCAGAGAAAATGGGTCGCTACACACAGTATACTGAACACACTGCTTCATGGCTGTAATCAAAGAATTAGAAAAAAAAAACCCAACACGATAGCTGGAAGATCTGGCCTTAAAGGATCCTGACTCAGCCTTAGTGAAAATAACGGGAAAGTCAATGAAATCAATATAGCAACTGCAGCCTACATTCCTGCTTGTCTTCTGGTACCAACATCTCCTAACAACAGCAATTCACTCACCCAGACAGGGACCAAGAGAGTGCACTACAGTCTGGACTCATCTAAATGCTAGCATTCACCTAGATGTCTTAATCAGGGGGAAAAAAAAGTGCACTGAAACTGAGAAGACACCCATCTTATCACCCATGGGAGACAGCTCTCACCTCAGTGCTTGGATTTACACTGAAATTTACTCTTCATTTGCTGAACAATGATACTATTAGCCATGGGAGCCATCACAGAAATTGTCTTTTAGTAAGTCAAATCCCAACACAAGCTAAATAAGCTCATCACAGCAGGAACTCTCTCTCTTGGCATCCCTTTGAATTCACTAACTTCTTTCTGGGCATGTCTACATACACATAACCAAGCTTTGAGGGAAGGAATGAACCTCCCCTAATCAGCGCTGAGGAGACATCTCAAACACTGTGCCCAGTTTTGGGGTCCCTAGCATAACAAAAGCAGTGTTGATGTACTGGAGCGAGTCCAAGGGTGACTACTAGGTGTCTGAGGGGCCAAAGCAGATGATTTACAGGAAATCCCAACTTAACATCAAGGGAAAAATTCAGTTTCCACCACAAGGGCACTCAAACACTGGGCTGGGGGCCAGAGAGGTGGTACACTCTCCAGCAGGTCTTGAACAGCCAGATCTAAGTCGAGTTCAGACCAAAGATCTTCAAAAGATCCTTCCTGTGTAAATTATGCTATTATTTTATGTAATATCACAGTAGCACGCAATTAATTTATGGGACATGCTGTAACAAAAAAACCAGAAGAAGGTAACACAGTGCTTGGTCTGGGATGAAGCAGACGTGTGCCCAACTGACCACCCATCAGTGGATTAAAGGGAACTGAAGTCTACAGTAGGATAAATTAATTTTGTGTTTATAAGTGTGACAAAGGGCAAAGAAGACACCTATGTGGTACATATGGCTATATTTAAAGCTCTTATCTACAAATAGAGTTACTCTCACTAAGGATTAAGGCTATGGGAAGCTTGAACTTTTCATTAAAAAACCATTTATGTTACCACAGTTATTAAGAGGGCTTGTGGAAAACTTACGAACTTGGAGAAATTCCTGTACCAAGAACTGCAATCTGTTTTGAAAGTCCTAAAGAAACTAGTCAAGGTGGAATTTTACTGTCTTTGATAAAATGTTAAGAAAGTGCCTGAAACCATTCAAAGCCTTTAAAAAATGGTACTTCAAAAGCAATAAAATAAAAAGCTTCAACAGTCACACAGAGCAGGAGATACAGCAGCAGCCCTTCAAGAAATTAAAATCCACTTCTCAGAAATGAAAGCATGTTTGGATGTGCCCTGACTACCCACCCCACCTCCTGTCCCTCGGTCAGTAAGTCACACTAGTGGAGAAACATAGACCATCTACTAATGTAAATCATGCCATTTCTCACTTCTTGGGAAGGGGAAAACAAAAAGGCAGCAGCTATCTTGCATTGGCTACTTATCTAAGTCAGTCAGTTCAGAAAGGTCAGGTGATTAATGGGGTCAGCATGGTTAAAGCATCCTGGTTTCTGCTGCCATCAGAATCCAGTTGCTCATGAGTTCCCCGTTGCTCCCCATGACAAGCAGACACCTCTATTGAACCAGACTACCAGACTGGTTAGTACTCTCTTTGATGCAACTCCAGATTGAGGCTCCAACTGATGTGTCCACTGCAAGATCCCTGCTACCCAGTGGTTCCTTTTTGCTCACTTCCAATTAGGAGAGAGAAGAAAAAAGAAAAAAGAAAAAAAAAGAAAAGAATAAATAGAAAGTGGAAGGACAACAAAAGCTCTTCAGAGCTCTTTTGAAAGGAAACCACATAGGCAGATGCCAAGGTCTTGCCCTATCAAACTGGTTTATTTCATTTTTAAGCCTGCTGTTACCAGAAAGGAATCGCAGATGCCCAAAGGCAAGCAGAACCCAGGTAAGCAGTTGTATTGTGGAAGTAGGGAGCAGGAATATTTGCTCTCGCAGCCATGTCATATTTTCCCTTCATTTTCCCCAGAGCATGCAAGATAGCCCAGAAGAACGGCCAAGGGGCTCTGTTCTCAGAGCCAGACTGCTCCGACGGCCAAGAGTTTTCCCCCCAGCCCTGGGCTGGCCACCCTAGAAGAAACTTGGGAGAGCTCTGAATATGGCTGGGGATGCAAAGGGAAGAGTACAAGCTTATCTTACCTCCCAACATGGGTTCACTGTGCTCACCAGGCATCTGGGAATTCCGGATTGCCAGATCTTTGCTAGGATGCACACCTTCTCCATCAAGTATATCACTTACCCTAGCAGCATATGGGGACTTGAACCCATTCCATTAGACAACATACGGAGGTTAGAGTTACTATCCATGCTGTCAGCACTAGAGAGTTTTGCTGCTTTTATTAGCACATAACTGAAGTGTCAAACCGTCTCATGATATTGGTACAATCGTTTTGCGTATGTTAGTTTGCTAACTATGTATCCTGGCCTCTGGTGTGGATATTCAAAGACGATGCTGGAATAGCTAGATCAGCAACCATTTCCTTTTCTGCAGGGCACATCTGAAATGTGAATATACTGACAAAAGCAGTTCTTTTTGTGATAGTTGCACTACTTCTCTAAGTTAGTGATGTTCTGTCAGCAAGGGTATATATTACATCTACAGAAGAGAGCCTAACCAGCTAGGAATGTTATTTTTCCACTTTTCCAAGCAATGCAGCTATGAAGATGTCTCCCCATGCAACTTTGGCCTGCAACTTAACACCATAATACCTTGAAAAATAACAACCACTGCTCCTTTACTGCCAGTTACATAGGTGTAACTATTCTGACATCTAAGCCTCAGGCCTCACGTCTGTAATGAAAGCAAGCACAAAAATAAACATACTTGGGGAAGGTGGGAATGGAGAAGGAGAGAAGTAAAACTGATCTTAAAACCTAAAGCTTATCATAAAAAAAAGACATTTCAGGTCCTCCTCTCCAGATGATCTCTCTGCACATGGCTATACATTTATGTCAAGAGTTTGTACGTTTTCCATCTCCCTTGACATCAAGCAGTGCAACAGACTGGCCATCAAGTAACAAATAGGAATTAAATTGCTTCAGTGGGCTTAATACAGAAAGTAAAACCCGAAAAGCTTTCAGGTTTAGTTTTACGTGGTTTCCTAAAGATGGAACAAGTCACCTAATTGTAGAGGCTCAACCACCTCTGTCCAACAAAGCTAACATTCAACTGGACTTGCTGTGTACAAAATACATCAGGAGAGAACAAGGTGAAGGGTATAAAAAAAAGTGGCTGAAGTCAGCAACAGGGCAAAGTATGCACTCAGATCATCTCCCAGCCCTGATCACAGACAAACTAAATTCCTTATGGCCCTCCTCTGGAAGAGGCAGCAGATAGCACCTTGTCTACCTTTATCAAGATATCAGGAGGTTAAGAAGACACATGCACTGTGTTGAGAGATTCTCAGGTGGAACAGAAAAACATGCAGTGCTACAGACCCTAAATGTCAGCACAGTCAGTGTGAATGTGTCATCTCTCTAGGGTTTACTACCTTAAAAAGCAGAAGCTGAAGTTTTCACAGCTTTGATGCCTGGGAGACAAACCCACTCATATTTTACCTCCTAAATAAAATGTTTAGTTTATAAAGGTGCTTTCTTTCCACTATGAAGAGATGTTTCATTTAAAACAAAGGTTTGAAACACTGTGCATTAAAAAAAAAGGCATCTTTATGATGTTCCTATCAATCTGATTGTCAGACATTCATCCACCTGAGCCAAGGTCTCATCTTCACCACTCCAGCCCCAGTTTGTAGGTGCTACAAGCTTTCACATGCGGCTAGATAAGATAGGGCAACTCTGAAAGACTCATTTAGAAGTTTAATGCTTTTTAAAGACATCTCAGAGGTAGACAGCAGAAGGTTTTCATCTCCCCAGACTTGTTTAACCCTGTGCCTGGTTGCAGGATACAACTGGTTTCTTCTAAGGCAGAAAAACCATAAATATCAGTGAGCAAAGACTGCTCATTCCAGTGCAGCTGTCTTCAACAGCACTGTTCACTTGCAAACATCTGGCAGCATGGAATAATCATTCTTCAAGTGAAGTGACCTAACACCGTTTGCACGCTACCAGCGCACACCAAGTGCACATGCATTCTGTTTCTTACGGAAGCTACAAGGGCCCTGGGATATGGTTGTTCTGGATTCAATTTAACCAAAGCTGTCAAAAGTTATTTAGCACCGCGGGACTGCACAGAGAAGCCGTAACTGTAAATGCCTGTAAACAACTGGAATTAAGAAAGATAGTTGTCAGGGGAGCAGAAGAGACCTTTAAGGAACAGAAAACCCAGCTGGAATTCCAGCTAAGGGACAAAGAACCTCACCTGAACCACCTGGGCTTTGACAAGCCTGCCTGCACTGGTTTTCAGTTGTAAGCTTGTTTATTCGTACTACATGGACTCCTCTCCCTTTCAGGACAGAAAACCTGTGTTCACATATACAGAAGGAAATCAGCAGGAAGAATACAATGGCAGTCCACATCTTCAGGGTTGGCCTTGCAGGGATGCTTCTCTTCCCAGAAGCAATTCTTTCTTATATCACTTTCAGATCCACTACAATATACCTATTAAAAAAAAAAAAAAAAAAGAAAATTATCAATTTATATCAAGAGAGTGTTCTACTAAACACACTCCTATCAGCAGGGATAGAAAAAAAATACAAAAGGCAAGTATCAATACACACAACATATAGGCAATGATGCAGAGGCAGGAAGAGAAAAGACCATACCCAAATTCACAGAGAGGCTCTTTCTTTGGAAATGGTACTTTGCTCTTCTTCCCTCAGGCCCGACCAGAGAACAGCTCAAGTCAAAAGCCACATATACAAAGCCAAACTCAAAGTCCACAGGCGTACGGCAGAACAGACATGATGGTTTTTGACTCACTCTGTCTTTAATGTTGTTCCCAGGCTCAGCAGAAGGGTTTGCACCAGCTTGAGCACACTGATAATACGGGGAACTATAGTCCTGGCCCTGCCTTTACACTAAGTCAGTCAAACCCAAGCATCAACCTTAGTTGATTCTTGCTTTGATTTTCCTGCTCATTGCAATAAGGTAAAAAAACCTCTGGCTGAAAACAAGCAAAAGCCAATATTTCCAGTTTTCCAAGAGATTACACAAACACATCAGCTGTTGCTGAAGAAGTAAGCAACAGTAAGCCTTCATTTCCCCACATAAAACAATAAATAGGCAATGTCTTTTCTTCATTATCAATGAACACACGAGACTCTGTCCCAATGGATGGGCTCTCATCCTTGAAGTCACTGGAGCAGCTCCTGTTGACTTCAGAGCAGATCGTCAGCTTTTACCTGGATTTACCCTCTTGTTTCCAAGACTTTTTAAAGCTTTATATGAGCTTCCAAACTGTTCAGCCTGAACCAGACCAATTGTAAGTCTCTTTCCTAAGTAGTTTTTAAGGGCAACCCTCTTCCTCATCACTGGAGCAAGCTTTAGTCCTCACCCTGCAGTTATGAAGAGAAATGTCATGGCCTTCGAAGAGTGCTGAGATTCAACTTTGCATGACATCTCAGAGGTGTATGTGACGACTGCAGTAGAAGATGCAAAGGCAGTTCACGACACAGAATGAGTAGCATATGTGAATGGTATAAATAACATAGTGAAAAACATCCAACAGTCATCAGTAACATGCCTAAGACCCTGATTTAGCCATCCATGCAAGAAGTTTCATCCTGAGTTCTCAACTCCAGCTGCAACCATGCTTGTGAATTTAAGAGTCTGAGTAACAGCCTTTTTTTCCTCCAAGAAAGCCCAAGACAACATTTATTAGCTTTGACTCCCAGTTTGCAATATTTTGATGCTTCACACCATGAAACTTTTGTTTCCAAATTTCCCTCCTTACTCTATGTCCTAAAGCCCCAACAGGGTAACAGAGTTTTAGCCTCAGAACCACCCTGCCTGAAAAGGGTGAAACATAAACAGCTACCGCAAGCTTCGCAGAGGACACACAACACAGAGTTCCACAATGGACTACCAAAGAGTCAAAGGTGGGGGCAAAACTTGATGCTAAAATACAGTGTCTCAAATTCAGCATGCCTAGTCACCCTACAAGTTCCCTAAGGAACTCAGAGCCTCCTTCCTGCCCTTTTATTTATTCTAATAAAAAGAGTTATTTTGCATGTTGAAAATAGATGGAGCATTTCTACATCTTCTGCTCTCCCAGAGAGCAGGGGAGCCCAAAAGGACTGGGCTGCAGGGTACTTGCACAGCTGACCTCAGCTTGTGCGTTCCTCTCCAGCTTTCTCCCTGGAGTAAGAGTGCACAGCATCACGCTGGTTTTGTGCAAGCAGGTTTCTCACTGCAGCCAAAAGTTCATGCCTGGGTCACCCCACCTGGCAGCTGGAAATAGAATTTCTAAGTCTGACCTGACAACAGAGGTCTTGGTGGGGAAAGGCAGCTCACCAGCCCCATCTAGGCCCGCATACCAGAGACTGCTCCCGGCCAGCACCAGCTCCGCCGCATTTCACAGTGCGCACTTTGCTCCCTCCTCCTCCTCATCACTTGCTCTTCCAAGTACAACTTTGCAGGAGTTGCACGAATCAGCGCAGAGGAGGAGAGGAGCTGTGTGATAGATATGCAACTGCAGCCCCTCCAATATGGTACACAGGCACTGGCTGCCCGGGAAAGCAGCCCCGCATCTTCGGCAGGGAATTGGTAATATAAGTTTGTGTTCCTCAGCCAAGATAACTTCAATACCTTTCCAACTGTTCTGAATTACAAAGCACTTCCACAAGTTTGCCTTAGCCTGTAGCACGCTCTTGCTGTCACTCTTAGCATATGCATATACTGAAAACTCCAGTTGACAAAACTGGGAGCAAGGGGAGAAAGCAAGGGTAGATGTGAAACACTCTGCCCACAGGAGATTTTCCTAGAGCAGACAGACAACAAAAGTTTGCTTTAAACACTGAATCCTTCAACTTAAAGCAGGTGATTTGGGTTCCCTCACCGACACTATAGGTACCTCACCAAGACACTCAGAGCACTGTTTGTCAACCTGCACTCCCATCACACTATGCAGAAGTGGACTTTTTGTAAGGTTCACAAGTCACAGGCAGAGATTCAGCAAGCAGTATCTGACCCACAGAAAAAAAGAAAAAAATACATCATTACAGGTAAATTTTACATTTTAAAGAGAGTCCAGTTTATGTTTGCTGTCCCTTTTCAAGGTAAAAGGCTTACAAGAAGCAACATTTTATAGCCTAACAAGTGACCCTGAGAATGAATTGGCTGTGCAATAATGTATGCATTTACTGTTTTAAAGAAAATGGTAAATAACAGCAATGAATACAAACACAGAGCACTCTCTTATTATAGGGGAGTTTTCCCACCTTTACTAATACCTTTGTAGTTATACTAACCAACCCTCAAAGAATAAACATCTTCCACTGCATTTCGGAAATGCAGATACAGCAGCATTAAATCTATGCATAAATACTGTAATTATTATTATATTGTAAATCTCAGTCTTTTAGGACAAATAAAATAATCTTAATTCATCTCAACTGACTCAAAAACTACATATATTTGTAAGATCAAATGTTGATCATACTCAGTGTCTAGAAGGACATAGCGACCTGTCCCTTATGCACAGAGATGCTTTGTATCCCCAACCACACTAACCCACCAGAAGTCCTTCCCATCACAGCTGACTTTGGTCCCACTTGACTGCAACAGCTCCAGAGGAAAGCAAAATTCCAGTAACTGCCTCTCACCTCTTCCAAAGCACCTGGCAGCCTTTCTGGATTAGGCCAGCACTGGTTAAGGGGGACATGCTGAGCTCAGACACAAGAGGTTTGTCTCCCCTTTCCCTCTCACTAAGCATCGTCTCCTCAGGGGCCAACTGCTAATTCCTCCCCCAAGGTGCTCAATACAAACTTACAAGCTTAAAAGAATTTAAAATGTTCTTTAGCCAATTCTAAAAATCCCTTTACAAATTGCAGAGTGAGCGTGCGAAGTAGACAAACACAATACACAGACTCTAAGTACGGCAGACAAGCAAACAGCTCATTCCCAAGTCCGTCAAAGGAATAACCAGAAGCAGTTGTACCTTAATGCAGTCCAGATGATGCTTGGGATGCTGTATTAAATACCAGAACCTCCAGCTAGGGGTGGTTGTTTTTTTGGCTTCTTCCACCTTAGCACAATCCCATACATCCAGAACAAGAGTCGCAATCACTTGCAGATCACTTTTCCCAACTTAACAACTGCCTTTTATAATTACAAGCAACAAGATTCATTTCTGCCTTCCCATCACACTTCTAGCCAGTCCCACATGGCTCCATTTGCACTCTGAGATCCCACTGAGCACCCACCCCACACACCTACATCCCAGAAAAGCACCAGCTAAAGCTTCTCCTCCAGATCGTGTTGCTCCCCAGAAGAAACCACCCTTTGGCTGTCGGAGATAACACTGAGGAAGAGATGAACACTACTGTTCCCATCAGAAGTAATTTTGAGAAATCTGGGCAAAATTCACTCTTTGAGCACGACCTTCTCCATCTGTAGAGCATCCCCAAGGAAATTAAAAGTCAAACCAAACCACAAAAGACAGCAACAAATAAAATCTGGGAAAGGACTACACTCTGAAAAGTGCAAAGTTTACTTTTACCATCTGTGGCTATAACTCAGCAGGGAACAAGCATGCTGGAAAACCAGAATAACTTTGAGTCAACAACTAAATGACTGATGACTTTGCAACGCACACACACATCCAGAGGGCATTGCCTGCAGGGTTTCAGAAGCGTTCCTCTCTTCTTGCTGATCTCCCTGTGCTTGAGCCAAGGAATTTTGGGGGCGGGGGAAATCAAAGTATTATTTCAAACAATATTGATTGGGGTGATTGTGCAAGAGCAGAGTGAAGCCTTTGGAATATAAACTCCTTGTCTCCATGTCCTCCCAGCCAGCCTCAGTTGCTCCTGGTTAAGTAGCTGCAAGGTGCATGCAGTGACTGCACCAAGGCAAAAGGAGAGATATAGAACTAGACAAAAACCATGGGACGAGTGTATGCATTAGAATCACAAGTACAAAGTGAGCAAAGCAAATCATTTAGGGTAATACATGCTCCTTTAAGCTGTCATCAAAGAGCCAGCAGACACTGCCCCCAAATTCATACTTACAAGCGTGCATGGACGAGGCATGAAATAAGGTCGAAGAGTTGCAAAGAAATCTTCTATTCTCAGAACAACAATAAAGCAGGGAAAACAAAGGTGGAATACCTTTTGCAGATAACAATGCTACCCTCCCATCAAGTTGAGAAGACATAAGGCCTGGTTTCAACTTGCAATTGCTGCTAAACACTTCACATGTTGTCAGCTCTCAAAACAAGTGCTATATTTCACTCTTTAGAAAAACAGAATTAAACCAGATTTTGCTAAGGGAAGACAAGCACATCTCATTTTGTGAATTGAGGCTAGAATGCAGGAGGCAGGGAATCTGTGCTGCAATCTTGAGAAGCATTTGGCTTCCCAAGCTTACCTCCAAGGATGAAGTTGCACATGTGGATAGGTCTGGAGACAGAAGGGGCAGCACCAAGGCACATGAGGCTGATCCACTGTCAGCTGAGCATGACCAGATGAAGTTGTATCATTCCCAGAAGAGCAGCTTTAGAGCCATTAGGTTCCTTTGGCTCCCAAAGAAAGTTAATGGCAAGTTACAAAGCTGTTTCTGCAAAATGTCACGTGCTATCAACAATGAAGGATGAACTGAACAGAGATTGTGAAGCAGAGGGGCATTATTGATTATAGGGGAGGAAATGCATTACTAGGTCCCTGGTCTGGACATAGTTCCTTTGACTTCCCAAGATGCCTGCACAGCCTGAAGTGTTCCCACTTCCTTAGAAAACCCAGGATGCAATGGTCAAAGGTCCATTTGCTGCCACAATACAAGCTCTCCATGCCCCCGCCATTTCCAATATAAACAAAACACTCCTCTGGGAGGATGACTGAGGTGGGACATGCACAGTTCCATACTTTCACAGGGAGTTTTGAAGAAAAGTATGCCTAGAAATCACTGAGTCTTATCTCATGGATACATCAGCCAGGCTAGGACGGTGACCAACAAGCTGGATCTGATAAACACCTGGGGCTGACATAAGGCCAGCAGAGCATTTGAGGCTGATCTGCTGCAACAGTAGGATGCAAATTACACATGCTCCAAAATGTGATTCAGAGGACAAACATTGCCAGCTCAGGTCCGGAAGATCATCACTTATATTCCTTCTCCTACCACACAACTTCTTCAGAGTGTAACATCACACAGCGGACCATGTATTATGAAAGAGCTGGCACATCCCTCCACCTTAGCAGGCACAGTCCTCACTGCAGCAGTCAGAATAGGGTATTGGATAGACATCGGTTTGGTCTGCTGCTGCCTTTTCTGATGTTCCTCCTGATATATGTCCACAAAAAAAGATTTTAAAAGTCCTACAAAGCCAAAAAGTCCACATAGACTGCATCACACTGGAATGTGTGGATGCACAACAGCCCAATAAGCAAAAACACTTTAATTAGGCAGCCATAAAGTTATATATCTTCTCCTCCCCTAAATATGAACCACCTCCTTCAGTTTGTGATGTAGTCCCCATCTATGGCTGAACTTCTCATCAATCTGCACGACACATCCCACAGGAAATGTGACTGCAATGCCTGCAGCAGCATCTACAAGCTTCAGGGAATGAGCTAAAAAGATGCCAACAGCCACAAACAATTAAGTCAAAAGAACAGAGACAGCATCCTTGCTCAGTGCACCCAACACACTCTCTAGATTCACATTTGACTGACTTTAATGGGAGTTATTAAGCCAGAGAGCAAGAAATAATCCAATATCACTGAGCAGACAGCCTCTAAGAAGGCTGCTGCATCCTCTGGAAGACTAGTGTGGAAACAGTGCTTTTAAAAAGAAGTTTGCAGCTGCTAAAGTATTTCTCCAGCTGCTACATATTACTCTCTGCAAGAAAAACCATTCTTCTGTTTGTAAATGGCCAAACACAATAGATCAGAACTTTCAGGATGTTCTGCATGAACAGAACAAACACCTTAAAGTCTCTTTCAAAGAGGTGGAATGCCAAGTTTTGCTGAGAAACTCTGTGATCACACTTGGACTTGGCCAACTTTCACAAGTATAATGCACTTCAGGCTCCATGCTGACAAAGGTACCTTACGCTACACAGGCCCAAGGCAGTGCAAAGCTCATGAGGAACAGCATCTCTGCAAGGTCAACACCACCACGCTCCACAAAAGGAATGGAAAGCCACTTCCATGCAAGTGGTGGATTAATTGCAGGCTCTGAACAGCAGACCTCATTCACGCAGATATTGAAGTGCTGTATCCTTCAGGTTCAAGATTTTCAGCAGCTTCCTCAATCTTCCTTTCCCTACCAGGAACCCAGAGAGGAAGGAGGTTTTAGTGGTTAGAGCCCACGTCTGACAGTGACACAACCTGAGCTCAGGCTCCTTCCCTGCTTCCAGCTTCCTGTGGAAGTGATGCAGGGCTACAGATTCACAATCTTTGGCACATTTAGCCACAGTGGGGTTTGTGGGCGGTTTTGGGGGGTTAGTTTTGTTTTCGGTAGTACCGGCTTTACCCATCTCCATCTTTCTGTGCCTCAGTTCTCCACCTGCGTTCCTCTCTCAGGGCACAAGGCAGACAACTTATGCATTTGTTACCCCACTAATGAGGGCAGCCCACACTGGCACCACTGAGGCTTCGTGGCCATCACACTTTGCCTCTGAGAAAATATATGTTAAAGCCTAAAACTCCAATACCAGCATCACCCATCCATCATCAATTCTCACCCATATTAGTGCCATGTTCTGCAGTTCAGATGGTGAGAAGTACTACTCAGCGGGATGTTTTCATGTGAAAAATGACCAGACAGCTATTTCATTTATGTGAATGTGACTTGTTTCAGAATATCTGAAACAATCCAGTTTTAATATGAAGAAAAATGAACTGCCAAAGGCTAACTGCATAAAGCTGTGACTGGACAATAAATCTGCCAACAAAAATACCTCCAAGCAATAAAAATGGGCACTATGGCTCAACTGCAACCTTCCCTGATCTGAGCCACACCCCAAGCAGCTAGCAAATTTTCAGACATGCTGCTGTCTCCTGGGAACAGGAGATGGTATGCAGGGCATTTCTTACCACATGTTTCAAATTAAACAGCTTTCAACAAGACCCTCAAAGGAACCATCCTAGTGGGCACCCACATGAACTCTGCAGCCACTGAGCTAATACAGAGCAAAGGAGTTCAAGAAGGGTAAAATGCAAGCTCATGATGTTGGCTTCTCCAAGTTCCTGCAGAAGCAGGTACTCTGCAGCATGGGTGCTTCATGATTGCTGAGAGACTGCATTAGAAGCTAGAACCAGCACAGTGTACGTGCACAGGAATAAAATGTGTCTGAGGTGCTATTAAATTCAAGTCTGCCAAGTCTGGAGCTAACAGAGACTTAAACAAGCAGGAACTTCAGCCTGAAGGTACAATTAACCAAGTGTTACTTTTGGAGCAAATAAAACTGCCAGTGTGTTAAAGTCTGGTCACCCACCCACCTCCTGCCCTGCAGAATTTTACTGCAGTCAGCAATTTCCTGGCAATTCAGGTCAAGTTAAATTTCACTGAAGTTGATAGTTTCAATGCTGTCTTTCACTCCAGACATTTTTGAGAAATCATTATGCTCCTCTATAAGTTCATGTAGCTGTAACACTAATTTTAGGCGTGTAGAAACAGAGGACACATCTCTGTCCAGAACACAAGGTTCTGCCAGTTTGTTCAGGAATTTAAGCTTATGCATGGCTTTCAGCAGGATTACACACAGTAGTGATGGCACCCTAAGTTACAAAAGCATTAGGCGATAGCGTGCAGAGCTCAGAAACGGAGAAGTTCAGACAGCCTGGAAACAGCCAAAACATGGTCCCAGTGCAGCAACTGAAGGGGAACTTCTCACTGCTAAAAGAACTGCAAGAAAGGAAAGCATCTGAGGCTATTTCTCCTTTCTGCAAGGAAGTAGGATCTTTGTGCATATCCTCAAATATGGAGAATAAAAAAAAAAATTTTTTTTTAAAATCAAAAGATAGGTGCGTCCTCCTCCTCCAGCCATCCTCACGAGCAAAGCAACCTGAAGGCTCCTAGATTGTAAGAGGTTTCTTCTTTTTAAGCTAACAACTCTGGTTAAAAAACAAAGATAGCTTTATATGGAAGGTCTGCTAGGTGAGATGCAGCAAAAAGACACTCCAGCTTACCACAATGCAATATGATACTGAGGAGCTTTTCACCATATATTAGCACAAATCAAAAGATTCTTCCCAAACTCTCCAAGCCAGGAAGACATTTATAGCAATACCAAATGAAGGTTGCTGGCACATGCCTCCCTGCTTTGTGATTTTGACAGCTTGAAAGATGTGGAAATCACAGGGCAGGGTGCGTGGGGAAGCTTAGCCAAGTCTATTTTCTCTGAACAAAGAGAGAATTAAATGCAATAGCAGCTTTCCTCATCCTTGCTGGCCTTCCCTGTTGCAGGTTCTTCATAGCCAGTAAATCTTCAAGTCATGCACTAACCTGAATTTAAACCTATGGGTCATCAGAACCTATAGGAAAAACATCCTTCCCCCTCCTTACTCTCATGGATGTCCGTGGCTGCCAAGGCAGCATCTGTAGAAGTGCTTCAGCCCAACTCTTGGGCCTCATCTCCTATGCGGCAGCAGCTGTGCTACCTTGTTATACATTCCCTCTTTTCAGTTTCAGAGGAACTCATTTAAGTGTTGAGTCCTGATGCTACCTGATTAATAGGTCAAAGCAAAATAAGCTTGGTTTGAGGTCCTCAAAGCTTTTCCAGTACAAAAATCTTCATACAAAGAGCCCCTTTTTCATGAAAGGGGGACTGCACAGGCAGTAGCAGGTTCTTCTGAACCTTTCTGAGCAATATATGGAAGGTCTGTCCATCTATCGGTCTGCTGCTGATGCTGCTAACACGGACTTCAAAACTATTCCATAGGGTTACCTGAATACCATGGGCAGCTACAGACAGTGAGCAAAGCAGCTCACCAGGAGAGATTACAACTACCACAAACATCAGTTTAACTTATACCAAAGACATGGAAGTGAAAAACTGCATGTTTTCCCATAATCTCTCTCATGTTCTGTATTTTACTGGACAGATGGGGTCCAAATACAGATATTTTCTGAACCACTCTGGGATGCCTCCGTGCTTATCTCAGTCTTCGATTTTTGCTCAGCAGTACAGCAACAGACTATGGAAAAAACAAAGTTGAAACCTCTCTCTCAGCTGTAACACCTGGACTTGAAACAAAAGCAAGAGGTTATTCTCACTGCTCCAGAAGTTGTGACCTAGAAGCAGCAGCACAAACTGAACCCATTAGAAACTTCTGGCTACTGATTTTATGCCAAAGATGCTCTGATTCTGTAACGAGGGGAACAGTGAACTAGAAAAGGCAAAACACCAACAAGATCAGCCCACCCTGGTCCAAAGATGAGCTCAGCATACACTAGTTATCTAGGTCAAGAGACTGCCTGGGGGACGTTGTCCAAGCACAGACAACAAAAACAAGGATAAGGACAAACATGTGAAAGCCATACTACAAGTAGTAACTCTTACCACTTGGTTCGATACACTGAATGGTGTTTTGAAGACTTTGGCTCCAGCATAATCCAATACAAACCTGTCTGATATTATCAGATCACAGCAGAACACCATTACAGGTCAGGAAGCAACAGGTGGAACAGGCTGTGACTGAATGAAATCAGATACAAAACAAAGGACATGCCAAGAATTAAATAATTCACACTTGGATTAACATGAACATCCTGCCTACCAAACCCTACCTTTTGCTCCAATCCAGTTTGCTGCTAGAGTCTCTGCAAGCCTGGAATAAGAAAAGGCTATAAATGCAGAAGAGCAAGGACCCAGGTGGCCAGCACTGAGGTACAACACTTCTTCAGCCTCATCCTTTAAAGCAAGTTTAGGATCCTCAGAACTAGACATCAGACAAACAAGTCCAGCTTGCAGTCTGGAGTCCCATCAGCTGGTCTTAGGGGCCTCCCACCCATAAACCCAGCTCAGCCTTTTCAGCTGCTCTTGCTCCTGTTAGGGACTGCTCAACTACTCACGAAGCAGCAGTAAATCACACCAGTAAACTGCATCAGTTTAGAGCCAGGTACACAAGGTGAACTGGCACCAATTCTGCTTTTCTTGAAAGCTGCAATTTGTAGCAAACCGAGAACTGCCCCATAAGCAGCAGAGTCATTTGTACAGAAGGACAGGAACCTCCACGTAACATAATGCATGCTCTGGCATGGTAACTGCCAACTACTAGGAAGCATATTTTGCTTCTTAAAATCATCTAGGAATCTGAAAGTTTCTAAAGGAGATCAGAGAAAACTCCAGAGCTATCTTTTAAGTGACTGCATGGGTCAGAGGACCAGCAGTCTCTTCAGGTTCCCTCTCTGTTCTGGGTCAGTTTAGTGGAGAACCAGCATCTTCTCAGGACTTAAGGGAGAAGGGTCTTTTGTGAAGACTGTGGCCATCTCTGTAAGAAGCTGGAAAAGCAACTTCCCAACATGTTTCTGGTAAATCTAATGCCAATGCTCACTTCCAAAAGGCCAAAAATTAAAGAGGCAGAGAAAGTTAGTTCCCCTAGCCTTGGTTGGGCACAAGGCAATATGAAGGAAGATTGCAACTGATACCAGGTTTTCACCTTCTTCATTAACAACCAGTGGGCATCAGGCTTTAGCAGTATGAAGCCACCAACTTTCAAGCATAAACAAACAAGAAAAAGAAAGAACATTTCCACTCTGTAACTCCAGTTTCCTTTTTTTTACAAACTCTGAAGCACCTCTTTAAAAGAGGTATTTTGGCCTTTCACACAGCAATCTGTCTTCAGGTTTATAAGGCAAGAGCCAACAGAGCGAATCTCAATCTAGCAAGGATTAAGTCTTACAAAACCTGTCATGGTACTAAAAAACTGCATTTGCTTTTAACGGAGAAAAGACTTGGCACGCTCCACTTTAGGGAAGAATCAGCTCCAGCTGGGACACTGTGACTATCTCTCCGAGACCAGAAGCTGTGACTGAGTTGCATGTCTTGTTATCTAGCATGGTTAGCCTGTACCTAAAGTTAGCAATAAGCTTTAGTTATCATCAGTGAAACATTTGCACAACCTGTTCTTGGCTACAGAGCATCTATGTATTTAGTGAAAGCATGAGATGACCTGAAAACACAGCTCTAAGCCTGATGACTTTGTATCTGACAGCTTTTCATCAGCAGGAAGTACATAAATTATTATCATGTTAGTAACCACGAGGACTTCAGAAGGCAGAGTGCAGATAATATTCGGGTGAACCACCATGGAAAAGAAGGGTTCTCCATCAGAAGGGTCTCTGTTCCAGGTCCAGGGTTCCATTTCAGAGTGATGATGCAGGAGACACACAGGTAGCATTCAACAGGACAAGGAGACACCATCTCCCCTACCAGCTGCATCTCAAACAATGCAAGCACCCATAGGAGGGTTTAACAAAGCTATTATAACAGGTCACTCTTTAAACTCACTAATTTTCCCAAGAGCCTGGCTGTAACTGAACAGTCAAGTACTTTTAGCATTCAGTGGAAGGATCTTTATGAGTTTCATTTGCAAGTGTGGAGAAATTAAAGGCTTCCTCTGCCCTAGAAAGCAGCGCTTCTGCCTCCACCAGCTTCCCAACAAAATCCAGCTTCTGTCTCAGCACTCGGCTTCTTGGGCATCTGAGCCACTTTGCAGGAGGGCACTTTCACTTCAATTGCCTGAAATGGTATCATGAGGTAAATCTGCCCAAGCAGATAATGGAGCAGAAAAAGTGCCCTGCAGTGAGGATTAGATGTTCACAGCATGGGTTGGGGTTTTTTGGTTGGTTTTTTTTGTGACAGCCATCTGAAGAGGAACTACACATCAAATCTTGCTTAGCAAATCCTCTAGCACTGATAGGCCAAGATAGAAAACTCTCTCTTCCCACATATTAATGTCTACAACATCAAGCAATCTCTAACCACTTAAACTGCATGCCCACCATGTCAGTCTTTGTTTTTAAAGGTGCTGCACATTTCCTTCACTTCCCTCCAGCAATAACTTTCCTGGAGATGAGAGAAAAATACTGAAATAAATTTGTACATGTATTTTATTTACAAATTCTCTCCTTCATCCAGACATCCTTTATGCAGATGAATTGCCATATAAAATCCAGTATTATGGCTGTATATTCATTGGATGACATTCACTGTATCTTGCTCAGAAGCAACTGTAAATGTGAATGCTTGAGCACGCTGTGGGATATACCTAATGAATCACAATTCGGGGGCATGTATTTTAACTCCAGAAGGAACCCCTGAAGGTGTAATCCTACTGATTTCAATATGGCTCTGCAAACAAATTTGTCCCAAGACATACAATAACCTAAGAGCTCATTTAGCAGAAGGGTTTGCAGTTTTTGGTCAGCTCCCAGGGGACAGCTTGCCCACTCCACAGTTTGCATTACATATGTTTCCACTTTTAGACGGGTCAAAGACCAAGTGAAGAACATACCACCCAGAAAGAACTGCTTGCTAATATTGCCAAAACCTGCAGGGGGGTGTCCTGGTTTCAGCTGGGATGTAGTTAACTGTCTTCCTAGTAGCTGGTACAGTGCTATGTTTTGAGTTCAGTATGTGAAGAATGTTGATAACGCTGATGCTTTCAGTTGTTGCTCAGTAGTGTTTAGACTAGAGTCAAGGATTTTTCAGCTTCTCATGCCCAGCCAGGGCACCTGACCCAAACTGGCCAACAGTGTATTCCATACCATGTGACGTCCCATCTAGTTTAGGAACTGGGAAGTGGGGGGGGCAGGGATTCGCCGCTCGGGGACTGGCTGGGTGTCGGTCGGCGGGTGGTGAGCAATTGCCCTGCGCATCATTTGTACATTTCAATCCTTTTATTACTACTGTTGTCATTTTATTAGTGTTATCATTATCATTATTAGTTTCTTCTTTTCTGTTCTATTAAATCGTTCTTATCTCAACCCAGGAGTTTTACTTCTTTTCCTGATTTTCTCCCCCATCCCACTGGATGTGGGGGAGTGAGTGAGCAGCTGCGTGGTGCTTAGTTGCTGGCTGGGGTTAAACCACGACAGGGGGGAAGCAACCAAAACCCCCCACCTCACCAGCATTTTCTGTTTATATTTTATTCTAAAACTCCCTTTCATTCAGCTATTCCTTAGGAGGACGGGTCATCAGCACCAGAAATCCACTTCTGTTTATTTGCAGAATGCATTTCATTGCATCAACACATATCCAGCTTCTAGACATTACAAGATTTTTCAAAGCCTAGAAATCCTTGCTCCCTTTGCAACAGACAGAAAAGCAACAAATGGGAATCCATGAATATACCAGATTCAGTCAAAAGCTGTTTGCTAAACAGAAAACAAACCCAACTTCCATGCTTTTGCTTTTCAAGTTAGCTGGTAACAAAAGCCATCTGCATTACAGCTCCATCCAGGCCACATGCTTCTCAAACTCAGGCAGCAAGTGTCCCTGAAGAACATTATCAGCTCTTTCCAAGTCAGCAAATCTGCCTTAGGCAGCAATTCTTCAAACACACAAAGCACGTGTTTAACTTTATACATGAGAGTAAGTCTAGCAGAACTAGCAGAACCTATGACCTGCATAAAATTAAGTCACATAACCACTGGCAGGGTCATGACATTGCATACCCCTGCTAGCTTCACTGCCCAAAATGTGCCCACTAGAGCCAGGTGTACTCCAGACATCACCAGTGACACATTTCAGCCCCAGCACATGCGTAGTCCAGCCATCTCAGAGATGGTCACTGCAGCCAGAGCACATGGATCCTGCCATATCCACAAGGCAAATATAAACTGTTGGGCATCCCCCGAAAAACACCGTTCATACACAAAGATATAGTTGTTCTTGGTGTCAATCATAGCCTTGCCTCATGGCTTCAGGAAAAGTCACCACAGCTTTTGTAGCAGGAAATTATCTTTCATATCTAAAAACTTTGAGGCTATTCATTACACATGGATTTGTATAAAGGTTTTTGGTGAGGGACCATTTCAAAGTTCTAATGCAAACTAGGTGCTGTTGGCTACAAAGAAAGGCTTTTGCATGGACCGATAACTGATCAGAATAGGAAACAAATAGCAGAAAGAAGCCATCGGTTTTCATGAAGACAAGTGACCACCAGTGAAGTTCCAGAGGTCTGTGCTGGGGCCTCTGCTATTCAACTCACAGAAAAGATTTGAAAAGAAAGGGAATAGTGGGAGGATATTGGCTTTTAACTGAACTGCCAGAGGGTCTCATGATACCAAACACTGGGGGATGATGTCTCTATCCAACACTACTGATCACTGTTGAAGACAATACTGTAGTAGACAGACCTCTGCTTCTAGCTCACACAGGTGAGTCTCACACACTTAAGGTCCACTAACATGGAGCAATAAGCTGACTGATGAATGAGTCCTACAGCTCTTATTGACCAAATGTCCACTGCACCATTTTCAATAAAAAAATGCACTAATGCACTAAATGCACTAATGGCCATGTGATATGGCTTAATGCACTGTCAGGAGGAACTGTCACCTTCAAGGGCATATGCTCTACCTCACTATCAGGTGAGAGGTGGTCTTCGGCCATAGCACTTACATCTCTTCTTCCTAAAGGAGTTCTGCATAGCAGTACCACATTGAGACAATGCAGGAGCTGCTGCTCTTGCAAATGAGGCCACTTCCAGACATGGAAAGAATCTGAGATACATCAGGCTTAGCAGTTCTACATCAGCCTAAGCAAGTATTGTAAAGACACTACATCATCTGTATCACAAACCAAGGAAAATACTGTGACTATCCCACAAAAGCCTCACTATATAAAGGCCCTGGAAAGATTAAATAGGTTTTGTACATTTTGTAAAGCTCTAGATAATCAGGATTTGTTAACAAAAAGGACTAATGACAAAAAAACACTTGAGGAGGGAGCATGTTTGCTCTTTTCAAAGCTGGTCTCAAGTTTTCACACTCAGACCAGCTGGTCATGCCTACAGTCCCAGCACTTTCCATCACACTCATGAATGAGATATTTTCCAAACAATTTTTTTTACAAAAATGAAACCTAGGTATAGGATGTTTTCTTTTAAAGGAGGGAAGCACATTACTCCTTTTTTAAGCCTCATCAGGTCAGAGTGTCAGAAACCCACACAATGATTCACACAAGTTGCTGTGAAATCCTAGTGACAATTATCATCCTTCCAGATCAGCTAGGATACAAAGAGCTTTAGAAATGGGAAGAAATGATAACTTAAAAGAAAACCAGTCTCAGCAGGGAAAAAACCTTGATCAACACAGCTGAGAAAGGCAGAAGAATGTTTATGGCAATACTTACTGTTTATTAAGTCAACAACTGGACTAGCACCTATTTACTGTGGGTAGAGATCTAGGGAGTAAATGCTATTTGCTTGGACATTGAGAACTTCAACGTATCACTGGGCATTTCTCACCCATCAGAAACCCCCATCCTTAACTCCCTTAATAGGCCAATCTCCTGTTTATCTTATGGCAGAAAAATTAGAGGGCTTCTTTTCCACCATGCTCTCCTTTTTAATTAGATATGGGAGTCCAGATGCTACTGCCAGCAAAAAGACACACTGATGCTGTGAAGTTTCACCAAAAGGATGATGATGTAAAGGAGCTCTGCTGATACAAATACACCAGCCCAATCTTTGTAACACAGGTCAGTCCATAGCACAACAGGGCATCAGTTCAAAAGAGCAGAGTGTAGATAAGGTAGACCAACCCTCCCTTATCTCACAGGGTGGAAAGACAGGCGTGAGAAGAGTGAGCCATTTGTGTATAGCTATAGCAGGAACTGGTCAGAGCTGGAAATGAAAACTGAGTCTCTTTAAATCCAGCTTAGTGCATGAGCTACAAGACAGTCTACTTTTCCTGTGAAAGCATATATTTAGTAAGAGTGTCATTAAGAGTGTCTCAGGAACATACAGAAATACCTGCTGTGAGGTTTGTTTTTTCTGAAGGAGAGGGGGAAGAGGAGTGTTCCTAATACATAAGTCACATACAAATCAAAAATAATCAATAGTAAGATACAGGGGATGATGTATATTGAGAAATGGGGAAATGAAGATGTAGCACAAACGTGTGAAGTAGCCTCCTCTCAAATTAATGGCTTGCTTGATCTTAGATGGATCCCCAGTATTTCCCTTCAACCAGTTTGCATTCATAACACTTCTACCTTTATTCCCTGTTCTTCGATTTATTCCCAGTTCATGAATAGGAATGAATTTTGCCCTCACCCATCCACACATGCTCATTTCCTGCTGACTTCTACAAAATTTCCCTCTACTAATGGACTTGTTTCACAGCAGTTTCAAATCTGTCCAGAGGCAGCAAAAGAAAGAAAAAAAAAAAATTGAGTGTAGAAACTTACCAGGCAAACACTTTTAACTGTTTTCTTGCTGTCAGGAATTATCGCGCCTGTAGGGGATGCAAAGGCCAATAAAAGCCTGGATACAGTAGGACTACAGCTGAAAGCATAGGGAAAAAAATAAACGTGTAAAGTATTATTGTATGCTACCAGAGATCCACTTCTCTGAGACTGTCAAAGCATTTTCACAAAGAGATGGAAGAGTGGAAAGGTTTATCCTGCTGTTTAATACAGAGAAGCCAAACAAAAAAAGATAGAGAAGACAACTCAGCAAAAGAACATGCTTAATCCTATTAAAGTTAATGAGATTTCACCCTGGTCTCCACACACAAGTCGTATTGGGAGTTTAACTTAAGTGGATTTAAACCCAGATTTGGTTAAAGTGCTGCAAAGTCTCCCCAAGCCAAATAAAAATAAGTCCAACACAAATATACATGCAAAATTCAATTTCTCCCTCCTTTTTTTTCTTTTATAAAACAAATCTAAAACCAGTGCACCTTCTCCATCTGAAGGATGTGCTCAAGTGTTTTGCTGAACTATTGCATAAGCAGTTCTCCAGGCTGGCACCAACGCAGCTGGAGCTCAGGGAAGGCAATCCCAACACCGTCCTGACAGTCAGAGGCAAGAGGGTCATCATTACCAGAAGCAGTGATGGTTGTGAAGAGGACTTGTTGAATGTCTCAATAAATTAAAAAAATGGCCCTTGAACACAGACAACCTCCCCTTCCCTGTGTATTTAGGTAATAATGGAGGTGGCTATGGGGGCTTGGACACTCCATAGCCACGTCTGCAGAGCACGATTTAGTTGTCCTTTAGAGGACACAGCTCAACTGAGACTCCCCAAGCAAAGGTGACAGGAGCTGTGGTGATGGTCAGAGATAATCCAGGCATGCAACTGCAACCTGCACCAACTGCGCAGACCTAACTTCCTGCTCAAGTGGAGGACCTGGCTGGTTCCTCAAGCAGGTGCAAGATGTACAGATGGACTGTGGGTCCTGCCACATGCACTGGGGAACTGTCCAGCTGGCTGCATATAAGCAAGTACCCATATCCCTGGCTCTCTGCCCTCCATTCTTTTCTTCATACCACATTGTCCTACAAGAAAAAACAAACAAGTGCTCAACATGCTTTCCAAATGGTTGACAAGTTATTACGTAAACTGCGAGGAAAGGACATGTTGGAAAATCCAGGCTCACACGCTGTCATTCCAGAGATCTCACATTCTGCAAAGTGCATTTGAAGACTAGCTCTCCCACCACAGCGATGCAGCCATCGGGGACCGTGTTTCGGTCTCATCCTGTCTGACGACACTGTACAGCACCAACTCGGTGTCAGTGCAGTAGCACTCCTACCTCTCAGCACTGCAACCCAAGATCTGATCCTTGAGGCCAAGCCCACAACGGCAAAGAAAAACAAAGCCAGCAACGGCAATGGAAGACTGACAGAAGTTTTGGCACCTACACTGATCAACATTCAAAATTGCCCAGAGGAAACTTCATTTCAGTGATAACCACAATAACGGCACAGCCAAGCAATTAGCTAAATGTAGGGTTTCCACAAACACGCCTGAAGAACTAAAGCAACAAGGAAGCCAGACAGCACAACAGCAAGCAGCCAAGTGCTGCTCTACACACCAGCGAGGCAAGCGTGTTGTTCCACTGAGCATTAAAACCCACTTCTGCAGTTCTTGCCACTTGCTTTTGTTGGAGAAGTTGTTCTCAGGATCATGCAGCAATGTCCACGCAGACATTCCTTCAAGAAGGAGGCCCCCGTACCATGCTGGAGATACGTTGTCCTTTCCTGGATGAATTGCTGTACCACAGGCACCCTGGGTGCCCCACCTGCATGGTGACCTCCTTGGACTGCCAGCACTGAAAAGCTGGAGGAGCTGTGAACAACATTTCCAAAGTGCACAACCAGCTTCTGCCTTCACTCATTTTCAGCATCACTACTGTCCCTGCAGCACCAGCAGCATCCTTACACCCCAGGGGTCAACTCAAAAGCCTCACTGACTCCTCCAAGTCTAAGCTATAGAAAGGGAACCACAACTTCAGTCCAAGGGAGCAGAACTGACAGGAAGAACAAACGTGTTAAGTGCTTGCTACCATCCAGAGAGAAAGGGTTCAACTGCAGTTTACTCCACAGGAGTTCTTGGCTTCCCAGTCAACAAAGTCAACAGTCCTTTGCGAGTCCTTCCCAGACCCAGAGGGGCTGGGTATCACTGACAGGCAGGGTATGATGAAGGGTTACACCTGCAGGACAGGCTGGAAGCCAGGAAGGGAAGCCACCTTGCTGAGCCAGAGCACACAGTGTCAGATGGCATCCAGCAACAGTGCACACAGTAGGGATATTGCCCTCCTAGTCCTCTTAAGGGTAGGAGGAAAAAAGCCTCAAAGATCATCTAGTCTGGCTCCTGGTGCAGCATAAGCTGTGGCGTTTCATCCAGCAATTACTGTGCTGGGGGTGGAGACCAGGGAAGGGTATCTCATCTACCACACAAATGAACTTTGTGCCAGCTCTTGCGTTTGTAGGAATGAACCCCCTCCTTCAGAAAGGCACCCGATCCCAATTTAAACACTTCAAAGGGCAAATGGCCAGCTGGCATGGATTGTCATTTCTCTGCAAGGGAGCTGTAGCAATGCACAGCAGCTGAGGATCTACATGCAAGTGCCAGTGAATTGGCTGCTTTTTCCTCCAGCTTTCCCAGTGCATAATTGCTCTTGCTATTAGAAGTTTGTATCAAACACAAAGCAACAATTAAAGAGCAAGGATAAATCTAAAACAGACATTAGCAGTGCCTGAACATGCTTATACATGTCTGGTGATGAGAGCAGAAACAGGCCAGAGCAGATGGATCTGAGCACGGCTGTTCAGCACACACATGCAGGCAATGCAGATGATCTCCATATGGAGATGAGGGCTGTGAGGAAATGCATGTGCATGACACCCAGCCACCCAGATGACTGCTCTGAGCCATAAGCCCAGCATCACTCAGAACATGCATGTCAGCCAGGATGAAGCAGCTACTGCGATACACCTGGTTTGTGGGTACACAGCAGAGCAACAAGTTCATTCCCCTTGCATCCAGGTCCCCGGTAATTTTTCACTGCAAATATGCTGGCATAAACTCTTGCTGGACATGCTTTACGGTGTTTTCAGTTTATAAAACTGCGTTCAAACTTGGATGATGATACATAGAACATGGACTCAGTTAACACTCTGTCAGAGCATAGGGAGACATCAGCAGAACTGTATACTAAAAGCTTCATGGAGAAAAGTTTTATCCACGCCTTAAAATAAAACAAAAACAAAACCAAAAAGAGGTAAGAAACTCTACCCAAACAAATCAATTCTTCATGGTTTCTCCAAGCAAAGTTTTGGACATTTCCAGCATGCACTGCTTTAAACAAAGATCTCCATTCCTTAAAGTCCCTGTGACAATTTCATTTAAAAATTTAGTCAGTCACATACAATTGAAAGAGTCAGATATTACTTTTGAAAGTAGCTACATTACCTAACCCTGTAATTCAGGCTATGAAGCCAGACATTTTTAAATACATTACCAGACCTTCAGCATGGATGTTTTTCACTACTGAAGCTTGAAATTTTGCTTGCAAATTACTCCCAGTAATTTGTCTGTGCCAGGAGACTTCCCTTAGAAGGCAGAGATGGCAGGTTGCATGGATGTGCCAATTAGAATTTCAATACGAGATAACCAGATGCAAAGCCTGTTTTCTGGCAGATGGGTTTATAAATCCAGCAGGGAATTTGCAATTAAAACAAAAAATAAAGATGTCTGCACCAACGTGTTAAGAGGTATGTAGTCTGGAATTTCCCCCAGAAAGTACTAAAGCAATACATGTGCTTATACATACATTTTATATATATGTGTGTGTGTGTAAAAACTAGAATCAAGCAGCAAACATGCACAGCAAGTGCATTAATCTACTATAGACATGGAAGCTAATAAAAATGGATAGATTCCTTTTAAACTATCCATTACCATGTAATGGACTGCATTAACATATATAGTACTGGATGATTATGGTAGATAAGTAAGATTAATACAGAAATACATGCACTTTCTAGAGAGAGATACTGCATCAACATGCATCTTACAGCCTAGTTTTCAAGGCTACTGATCAGCCACAAACCCTCTGAGGCCTTTAAGGGCACCAAACACTCATTATGAGCGAGTTTACCTCACTCAACAAGGCTGCAACTTAGCTCAAGGCAGGGAGGATTAGTGTATCTATGGGTTTGTTCCTCCAGTAAGCAATCAGTTAACTCACTTTATCAGGAAACAGGAGTGCTGTTGCATGACCAAGCCTGGCAGGGATTCAGTCGGCTAACATGTAGGACATCAAGGCACCTGACTTGACAGGATCCTGAGACAGGATTTTTCTTTGCCAGTCCTAGAAGACAAAGTTTGGGAGACAGCAGAGGGGAAAGGTAAGGGATTCACTGAATCCACCAGGACATGATCTACTGCGACAGGATATCCCCACAGGATGCTGTATTTGAGAGCTTGGTCAAAGAACAGTATTTATTCTTCCTACCACTTACTGGATTCCAGCTGACACCTTGTTAACATTGCCCAGGGTACAGTTAAACCTACTGAAAACCTTTACTGAAGGTACGAGAAGATGAAGATTTCAGTAGAATACCACACAAAGCAGGATTCCATTGACAAAGGTATCTCAACCATACTCTCGACATTACCGAATAAATAAGACACAAGATATTTTTACATATCTGTAATGCCATGCGTAAGGGTGATCTGCCACAGACCCCATATTTCTGAAGTGGTCCATAGGGCCTAAAAATGTTACATTTGAGGCAGTGAATTACTTGCTGAGTCAATCAGCTCGCTTCCCCGCAGTGAAACGGAGTTTCCTCCACTCCCACCTCCCCAAGAACAACATCACCTGCGAGCACATCGCATCGCAGGAGAGCAACGGGCTAGCACAAAGCCATCACTGCCACGACTGCTAGAGCGGGGTTGCAACTTACTTGTAAATGTATTTACAACTCGCAAATTTATCTGCCACTTCTGCGGCAGTTTATGGGGACGGCTGCCGAGCCCCTGCTCCCCCGCTCCCAGGCCGCAGCCACCCGTCCTCGTCCCGCCCGCGGCCCGCAGCGGTTCAAACCGACACCCGCTCCACGGCCCCCTCCCCCCCGGCCCGGAGACCCCCGTCCCTGCCGCTCACCCGGCACGGCGTCCCCCCCGGCCCCGCTCCTCCAGGCCCGGGACGAGCCACCGCCCCCCCTTCCTTCCCTCCCTCCCTCCCGTCCCGACGACGTGGCGGAGCCCGGCGGAGGGCGCAGCCCACGGGGCGGAAGAGACGCTTACCCCAGCAGAGGCGGCCGCACGCCCAGCGTTGCCGCGGCCCCCACGGGCACCGAGAGGAACCCCGCGCCCCGCCACATGCCACGGCCACGCCACGCCCCGGCCGCGCCCCCCTCCACCTTTCATTGGCTCTCCCGCCTATCTCCCCGCCCCGGCCGCACCTCCCGCCCCGCCCCCCTCCGCCCGCGCCGGGGACGGGGTCCTCGCCGTGCGCAGGCAGGGCCTTTCACCCCGGAAACAGCGGGGCGCGGGAGGCAGAGGGGGGGTGGGCGGCTACCTGCCCGCGGAAATGACGTGCACGCGGGGGCGGGGTTCGGGGCGGGGTGGGGGGGCGGAAGCGGGGGGGGGCGTGTGGGCACCGGCAGCAGCGGCCGGCGGGGCTGGGCGAGTGGGCACCCGGCTCCGCGGTGCGAAGGCCGGCCTCGTGCGGCGGGCCCCGCCTGGCGGGAGCGCGAGCTCGGCCCCGGCGGCCTGCGGGCCGCCGCCTGCCCGAGCCCCGGCCGGGCCGGCCAGTACCGCCCCCGTCTGCTCAGGGAGAGCTTTGCCGCCTTCGCTGCGGGCCCGCCGGTCCCGAGCGCGGCCTGAGCGGCAGCGGTAGCCGTACTGCCGGCTCCCTACCGCTACACCGAGCCAGAAATGGCCCCGGTTGCACTTAACTCTGTATTAATTACCCTAAATGTGCGCCAGAGATGAGCTTGAGATCCGTGGGGTTTAGAGTTTGGCCTAGGATGCGCCAGTGAGAACCTGTAGTCAGATGAAGTATTTTTGTTCTGAATCTTCGTGACACGAACTCCAGCGTCCGCCATCTTCTGCAACCTGCAGCACAGCAGCAGGAGTGTCTTTTTGGCAAAACTGGGGTTTAATACCAACGCATTTTGCCCGTGTCTTCTGTGACCAGACGTCACGGGATTTTTTGCGACGAGCAGAGTATTGGTGGCTGGGTTGGTTCGGTCCAAATTTTCATAATTGCCACCAAGGGGGGAAAACCAGAAAAATGTACAGGGCAACAGCTTCTTGCTACCCTGGACTATGAAGAACACAGATAACTCCACCGTAATCGAGGCATAACTTTTCCCGTGTAATCCCTAAACTATGCAAGTCTCTGGTTTACTAGACATGATAGTCCACTGTCAACAGCATTGTTTAAGTAGAGAATGCTGCTGAATTACTGAATCAAACAGCAGAAATCAGCTCCTTGTTGATTTGTTTTACTGGTTTTAGTGCTGCTGCCTATGCCAAAAGTTTGCATGCAGCAGCCCACAGCTGCTTGGGGCAAACTCTAGCAGCTGTGGAGCTTTGAAGCTTTTCTATACCACGTTATATACATGCATGTACAGACACACATATGATACAAGTGTCTGACCCACATTCTGAAGCATGGAGCCAGCTCCATGAAATGGCCAAAGGTGCAGGACTTCCTTTAAGCCATGGGTGCCCATTTTAGAGCAAGCACACCATCTTCTGAATTGAGGTCCTTCGGGTTATTTCCAGATTGCCCAAAGAAGAGTAATCAAAAAAAAGGTGCAGAAAACAGCACTGTGCACGCACAGGCACAGTCCGTATTGTGAGATGCTTTACATAGTGATTGTGGCATTGAACAGGTGAAGAAGGAGCCCTTGCTACCTCAAATCGTTTAAGGATTTCCGCTGCTACTTCTAATCTGGCCATAGATGAAAGTGATGCTGAAATCATTCACGCATCCCAATGTAATTTTAGAACACACACATTTGCTTTTTGAAATAAGCAATGAGGAGGAGGAGTTGTAACGCTGGTCCATCAGTTAATTAAAAGCAGACAAAATGCAGAGCTGGCCAGCACTCCACATTAAGGACTCAATTTAAAGCCTGTCTGTTTGTATATATTCTATAGATATATCATTCCATCATTCATGTAGGATACTGACATCTACTGAAATATTCCCTCCCCTCCTTTCCAGAGAAGGAGGAAGGGAGAAGGAAGTTCTGCAATTTAAGAGAATTAGAAGAGACAGTTGAAGGGGGGAGAAGGACTGTCTGCTGTAGAACAGATTATCTGGCAGGACCAAGCACAACGATGGAGGAAATAATGTGAAGCTGTTGAGCAAAGGAGGAGGGCACATGGCCCTAAGGCTTGGTGTAGTGGGGAACGAGCACATTTCTGGGAAAACAGTCTCAGGAGGAAAAAGAAATGCACATGGAGAAGCCCAGATGTGGAATGGGAAAATACAGGCACTGAATAAAAGCTGTGATCACGCAAACAAAGAGAACAGGATGTCACGAATGTGCCCGTGCTCACTTCTCTCCCTATGATGCACGAGGAATGTCAACAGGTTAGTCTGTTTCCTTTGACAATCCCAGAGGACAAACATAATTTTGAAGTGTTTAGAGATCTTTGCAACTTTACATGCCTCGTGTGAAAAGCTGGGGTTCTAAGACATGCTTGCAATAGCAGGTTTTCATAGAATATAAATGAGGGCTAAACCACCATTGAGCTTTCAGTTTGTATTTATTCCACATTGTCAGGAGAGCAGAGGTTATGGGATGTAATGAAATGCTATCAAAGGGATTGGGCTGGAGGTGCAGGAAGGAGATTTTAGGATATTAGTTTAAACAGGAATGGCTCCAATATAGTCAAGCTATGTCCCAGATGTTAACTCATTCAGGGGTTTTGCACTGACTGAGCTAGAGACCAAAAGGCAGGTCTGCATTTAAGAAATAACACATCTCTGTTTTAAGAACAGATGTTGATTGGGATAGGGAATATTTGCTGTTCTGGACTATTCAGATAAATTTAGCCGGTAGACGCAATGCAAAGAATAGTCACACATCTCCTATTATGTCTAAGAAAAGGTGGAACTACATCCCTTAAAACACATGGAAGGTTGAACCTCCCTGCCCTGCATTGTAATGGCCCTTTTCGTCCAGTGCCAAGAGAGGTTCCCAGGCTGCTTGGGAGAGCTGTCCCCCTACAAGTGTCATCCCTCCAACTCTGCATGTGGTAGGTACAAGCTCCTATAACAGAGTTTTAGCTTGGCGTGGGCCAGATTCACCTCCCACCTCCGGTATAACTCCAGTCTAATTAAGCCAAGAACTTATTCAGCCTGCTATCATTTTTTTCCATAACCATCTTTTCACAGAGGACATGCCTCTGCCAACTCTCAGGCTGTGATTAGGGAAGAGTCTGGATAGAAATGTTGACAATATGCTTGCAGAGTACTAAATACCATTGAATATGGTCTGTAAATATTTACACTTGGAGGAAGAGATTTGCTCTTTGCATAGTTTGCATGCTGGCATCTGCTAGGCTGAATAAATTACTAATAAAAATCACATTGTGAAAAAACAGTCCATGCTGATTCTTTGGAGCTATTTTATTAAAGACAATGGTGTGATAAGCAAATACATTCCTTAGGAATTACATTCTCTCCAAAATTTCAGTGCTGGAGTAGGCACTATTGGTCTGTGGAACTGAGGCAGCACACACTGCAGGAGTGCAGGTTTCCCTAGCGAGGAGCCCTAGGCTGAAATGAAGGACATTTTAGTTGGGGAAGGAGAGCCCTTCTCCAGCAGGACTAGTACCTGCAGCCAGCTCTACAGTGGCTTGCTTTGGCATGACAGTCTTGAAGGGATTTGGCCGTGGTTCCTTTCTGGTCTTGCATCTTTCCCAGCCCAGAATTCAGTCCCACTAAATCGTGAGTCTGACCAGCTCTTGTAATTTTGAGTCTTTTCTGAGCATTCTAGCTTCCTCAATCAAGATACTGCATGAGAATCATTTTAAAATGGCTTTGGTGTATGTGAGGAAATGTCTGGAGATGTGAAACAAAAGTGCTCCCAAACATGGAAATGTGGATAAGCATATCTCAATTTCAGTGAGCTGAACTCCTCATGTTTGAGCACAGCAGTTCCCATCCACTGACAGCTGTCACTTAAAAGTCAAATTTCATAATTATAATTCCAAATGCTCTTTATAAACTTATTTTAAAGCCAAGATTCTCACGTAATACAATTGTAGCAATGTGCACCAAATTAAAGAATTGGTCATAGGGAGAGACCGTCAAATTGACTGCATTTTGAATTATTATAAAGAATTAAATACATGCAAACAGCTAAAAATTATCTTCTCTGTGCATCTGCAGGACCCGTCATGATGCTCCAGTTATGTTCAGACTCCTAGAGCTGTCCCACTGGCATCATGTTACTGCAGCTTCATCATGAAAAATGGATATCATGCTCTGCCAGAAATCCTGCCTCTCTGAAGCCATGGGAATCTCTGAAGCACAAGTTAAAACATACATTAACTCCTCACAGCTAAGAAGCAGCATGAAAGACATTTCTAGCAGTGTATTATCAGACATATATTGTACCTGACATCATGGCACAATGTGTTGCAACATCCTGTACTTCACTATCTTTCTCGTTGCTGGCTAGCATTGCTTCCTGGTGCAGCTCCTTGCTAGGCTCATCATCCTTGATGGAGCCGAAGAGAAAGTACAGCTGAGAGCGGAGGGAACCTGGGACTGAAGAGAGCCACAGACTGTGCAAGAAGTAGGGCAGAAAGGGGGTGCCAGCAAACTGTTAAAATTTCCTTTAGGCCATGGCACAAGGGAGAAAGCAGCTCTTGAGAAGTTTCTAACCACAGTCCCACCATGTTACCCTGCTACCACACTGCAACCTGGAAAATCTCTTAGCCAAGTACAGATGCATGGTTCATCCATGGCAGATGTTGCGCCATGTGAAGACTGGGTGAGAGTGCTGTCATAGCTCATCTCTGGGCTGCAGTTGGCAGCTACACTCCACTGATGTGGCCTGGTATACACTCCAGTAGGCAATGGTGCCATCATATACCCTAGGGATATATAATAAAACCAGAACTGGAGCTTACAATATAAATTCATTCCAATTCCCAAGGGCCCAAATTCACACTTCTTGGCTGTTCTAGCATTTGGATTTCTCATGATGCAGTGACTCCAACATCACCACAAAGGGGTAGCATATGGTTGTTTTCTACTTCGGGTTTGTAGTGTGCTTGCTGAACAGGCATGGAACATGTCTGATGGGTACTGTACAGCCACACACAAGAGCCGGTCCTCACTCCTAAAATGCCATCCTGAAGAATAGCAGACAGGCTTTGTTCTCACTAATGGGGGTGGAAAAGGAGAAGGGACAAGTTTCCAGTGCGTTAACTGATGAATTTTTCCTAAGGGAAAGCGAAACATGCTTTGACTGGTCAATACAACCTGCCTTGTCCACACAAAGATATTAAGCACGCCTCTCCTTCTGGCATAGGTGTGGCCATACAGGGAAGTAGAAGGGTTGGGAGAGAGACAGATCAGAAGTGCCCTGCCAGGGATATAGCTAAATTTGCGTGAGAGCTACTGTTGACCTGGTTTCTGCTCTGCTGTGTTTAGCTCATCCATAAGGATATCTGACTCACACCAGAATGCTTTCCACTGGCTGCTTCCCTTTTTGAAGGACAGCCCAAGCTGATGCAAAGGATGCATTTGGGAACAAGAGACAATCCCTCCAGAAAGTAAAGCTGGAAAAGCAACATAAGCAAGAATCCAAACAGTGAAAAAAAGTGGGTTGCAGAGTGGGGTGGCAGAGAACAGGGAACCGCCATTCAGAAAAGAAAAAAAAAGTAGTGAGAGTAGTCGCCCAATCCCATCTTTCCCTAGAGCTATGCCAGGAGGATTTTCAACTTGAGGGATTAAGTGCTTAAAAAAAATAACCTGGAACTTGAGCCTGTATCCTTTATGCTGAAAGCAGGGTTTGTCCTGCTTGAAGAGACCAGCCACAATAAGGAATCAAGCAACTTTCCCAATCAAATAAGCGGCAGACTTTGCACCACACCTGATTTTGAGTGCAACGTATTCAAGTCAAATACAGGGCGTCCTGCTTCAATCCTTCTCCCTCCCTCCCTCCTCACACCACAAACCAGGACCTTGATCCTATGCCAAGAACACCTGAAGATTACGTGCAGCTGAAGCCGGAGCTGACTGAATGCTCTGTGAATGTTGCTGTTGATTTTTTACTTTTTCTAGCTTGTGTGTGTGCAAGTAATGGATTTGCTAATGAATTTTGTGTTGTTTTCTCTCTACTTGCTGCCTTAACAGTAGCATCCATTGAACCATCAGCCTTCTTGCCTTAGACGGGCACAGAAGGAAGAGGCTATAGCTATTTGCATGACTCAAAGAAACAAAGATCATTACAGCAATGCCTGGCAGTGTTGCTGTCAGTCTCATGTCTGGTGGCATTTCTGCAAGATATCATTCTGCCCACCACCTTTCCACTCCAGGGTTTATAGCTTCGATATTAAAATGTGAGGTGAACAGAAGCCTAAACAAATGAACTCAGCATGGAGCACATGTGGTTTGGTTTGCTGTGCTTCAAAATAAAGCTAGTTATTAAAAAAAAAAAAAAGCCTTTTGACTGGATTCAGACAAGCTCTGAGGCATCCCTCCATAGAAAGAGGCACTGTATTATTAACAAGCCATCACAGTCTGTACTTGTAGATTTTTTTGAAAAAAGAAAAATGAACCCAAACAAATCACACAGCAGTCTAAACAGTGGAAGCACTGATGGAATAACACGGTAGCTGCTCTAATGACACAGCACGCCCACGAACACTTACATCTTTTTGAACAGGGGTCCATGCAGTGTCCGCATAAGCTGGAGGACAGCAATGCATCATGCCAGTCTCCTCCTGAGTTCAGGTACAGCCAGGGCAAGAGAGGGCAGTTAACCAGTAACATACTTTCTGGTGCTTAGTTTCCTAAATAACAATCTGTTTAACATTAACTGAGCTGATTAAGGATTTTTCCCCTTCCATGTGGGAGGCATATCACAGCAAAGGGATTCAGAAATTTCCCTGGGGCTGGCAGGGGAAAGGGCAGCAGGAGGCAGCAGTTACGGCGGGGGACACTCTGGGTGCCATATGACAGTTTCCTCTCCAGCCTGCCCAGGACACTGTGGGTTTCCCAGGCTCCACCCAGGAAACCCCAGGACTACCAAAAGCCTCAAAGAAGGAGTGGGGTGGTGGAAGAAGATTGCCTGAACACTAGTGGGGGGGTTGGACTGGCTGGAAAGCAGGCTAGACAAGGAGGTACATGCACAAGTCCAGGGGTGCCTTAGGGACTGACTCCCCTTTCCAGAGCCTGCAAGGAAGCAGAGAAGGGTTAAAGTTTCTTTTCCTCACTGTTTTTTCTGCTTGATTAACCTATTGCTATCCTGTTAGCCAAAATGAATGTCTTTGATATAAGCCCACCCTCATGCCACTTTGGCGACAGAGCTGAAGTCACTCTGTAAAGCCCCAAGACCAGCACTCAGCCGGATCCCTTAAGGCTTTCTTAGACCTTCTCTTCTGGACTTGACCCCATCCTAGAAGCAAAGAAACCATGTTCCATTCATGCACGTGCCACCCTGCACTCCACAAGCCATGCTCAGCAGCTGGCTAAGGAGTGTTCGTTTGCCTTCACACCAGCATCTGCTGGCAGGGAACGTGCCCCACTACTGGGCAGTAAAGCTGCAGCACTCCGTGTGCTCCAGGCTGCTCCCAAACACACACGCACACACACGCACACACACACACAGGCAGGAAGGTGTGCGCTGGATGCAGGTAGAAATGAGGAGCACGGCGGGGTGGAGAGGGACTCCGCACCACGACCACCTCCTCCCGCTGCACCAGCTCTCCTGCACATCTCAGCAAAGCAGCTGCTAATAAACATGAGGCGGTCCGAGGGGACAGCATAATGTGGGAGCATGCTGGCAGGGGAGACTTGCTCATTGCCCCACAGACTTGCACATTTCTGAGACAAGCTGGGATGTTTTTTAAGTGTCCCACCCCCACTCTGCAACACGGTTACAAAGCGATCTGAGTTTCATACTGCAGCCTGGGCTGTTTGCGAGGTTCCTCAGCCTGCTGGTGTCATGGCAAATGGATCTCCTTTGATATCTATACCCTCCCAAAGACCTCTTCACACAAACAGTGCAGAACAGACCATCACCAGCTGCTGGTTGTATCCGTTACCTTTTCTTCGGCCCTGGTACGTCCTTCTGCGCCTTTGCTCCATGGTGATGCCTTCAGAACTAGCAAAGTGCTTTTCAATGGACTTCAAAGTGCTCTTCAAAGTACTTGATCTTACAGCTGCACTACAATCTCTGGTCATAGCAGTGTCTATTCTGCCTCTTTCAGAGTGGCAGAAGGTGTGCACTGCCCCTATCCTTACAACTAGGTCATTTAACTCTGAAACCTAATGATAATGACTTTAAAATGTCAGTTGTTTAGAAGTGGCACCCAGCTGCTCAAACCTGGAAAGACACTACTCTTCTCTTACCCTGTAACCGCACACCTACATAGTGGTAAGAAAAATAGAAGTGTCTCCAAAACACATACACACAAAAATACATCCATGTCCCTAAATCATCAGTGGACAGATATTTGCTTTCTTTGGCTTCACATGTTTTATTTTCATTAAGATGAGAGACTGAGTATGAATGCAGAAGCACTGCCTAACACAACAGCAAACTGCAAGTATGCAAATGTCCATATTAATGGGGCAAAATATCTATTGCCCTTTATATACAGCGCAAGTATTGCTTTCTGAATGGTACTAAAATGTATGTTCTTATACTGGAAAACACTCCTACATACACATTCACTGTACCAGAGATCACCATCTGTCAGTGTCCATGCTCAGGACTTCAGAGGATCACCTTCAAAACAGAAAACAAGCGCTTGGCAAACATTGACTCATGCCGACCCTTGGAGCTCTGCTTGTCCACAGGGCAAATAATAGCCTCTAGCTTGTGTATATGCAGAAACCAGGTCATCAGAGGTCTCTCCCTGGTCATCTTTTTTTCATGTGGCCCTCCTGCCTCTGAGGTCTTTCTGTTTATAGCCAAGTTTAAAGTACACTTGCAATGGCTGGTGGTGTTGGCTCCTTCGACTGCAAATGTAGAGCTAAGACCCTCCAGGCAGACCAGCCTGGGAGGGGAGGCGTGTTGTGGTAATGTAGATCAGTGGTCTCCAAACTTTTTTGATTGCATACCCCTATCAGTAAGAAAATTTTGAGCACACATCCCCAGTAGATGTATATTTATTTATTTATACATTATATACATGTAGTACTGAAGTTATAGTATTTTCTTCCTGCACCTCAATGGATCATCTTGCACACCCCATGGGGTGCATGCACTCTACTTTGGAGACCACTGATCTAGCCGACAGCTAAACCCTCCTGCTTGTTGCTCTGGGCTGATGACTCTTCTAATCTCTATTTCCTAAATCAGAAGTGTGGAAACTT
Organism: Haliaeetus albicilla; assembly: GCF_947461875.1. NCBI lineage: Eukaryota > Metazoa > Chordata > Aves > Accipitriformes > Accipitridae > Haliaeetus > Haliaeetus albicilla. The sequence continues at coordinate 12,246,613 of NC_091498.1, forward strand.
CTTTGGTCCAGGCTTGCTCTTCTGCAATGCCAATTGGCTTGCTCAAAGGGCATTTGCTAGAGGAGAGAGGGAAGCCACTGAAGGGAGAAGTAAGAGTGTTCCATCATGGGAGGGGAAGGGAAAGAAGAGTTTAAGCAGGAGCTGTTGAATGAGTCCCTAAGAAATATTCTTACACCAAAGTCCACCAGGTCTTATGGATACATTGTGGTACTCAGACTAAATCTTGTTTTTTTGTAAGAAGGAAGAGGATAGAGAGGGAAGAAAAGGATACAATTAATAATAATCGCACTGTGCTACTGTACTGTCTGACAGCTGTGCCAAAGGGCAGCACAATACTTCCAGTTGGCTCAACTCCTGCAAAAATCCTTACAGGCTACAGGGCAGTACCTACCACCATCACTCATATGGTGTGGGCTGAATTACTTGGCCATGGGCCCATTCAATCAAAGGACTTTTTAATACAACCATGTGGAAGGAAAAACACCAAGAAATAAAAGAGTTTCATCCCAAGGTAACAAGAGGTGCTGTGGAGGAGAGAAAAGCACAGGCTGCATCTTGGATAGGGACATGGTGAATGTGATAAAACACAAGCTGAACACAGGCTATGGAGCCTTGCAAAAGACATAGCAGAAACAGCTAATACAACTTTGGGGCGAGTTAACAGGAGGTCTCTGTTGGTGTAGAGGAAAAACTCTATTTTATTGAGTACTAAGAATTAGCTTTGGGCTGGCAGAAGCCATATAGATTGATCACTCTTGAGGGAGGTAAGACACAAAACCAGCAATTCAAACAAAGTTTCTTTTCTTGCCTTTTACTCTCATGAATGTTCCTCGCTTGGAGGGGAAAAAAATACAACTGACTGGTCTTTCTATTTCCCTAGCTCCTTTCTTTGTGGATAATAACCCAGTTCAGCAGCTGTTAGGTCCTTCAGGCCAGTAGCCTTAGCCAGACATTTCATGCCAAGAGAGAAAGAGCAGCAGGTGAGGAGAGAGCAGGTGGCTTGGGAGCTCATATCAAAGATCTGTGTATCCTAAAGAGTTGTATGTAGGGGGAGCACAGGAAAATGAACCTGGGAATTATTCAGGGCTGGCAACTGGCAATCAGAGTTAGAGTCGTGAGTCATATCTGTATGTTAGGCACCTTTTCGGTGCTTTACAAGTATTCCATCAACAGTAAGAAATAAGAGGAATTGACATCCCTGATATTGCAAAAGCATAGAAAAAAATGCATAATCACATCAGGAAAGAAAACCCTTAAGCAAACAAATATACTTGCAGGCTTTTTTTGTCTATCAATGTGAAGCAATATGGCCACGTGCCACTTCTCATTTGGTCATCAGCGAGAACCCAACTAGAGGAAGTTTCATCACTCCTGTCCAGAGAAAATGTTCACAGCTGTTGGCATAGAAAACAATGCAAACAAACCACTGACACTGCATGAGGTCCCTAGTTCGCCTTAATCTGAGGCTGGCACCATGCTGTTTGAATTAATAAGGTATCGGGTGCAGTCCTTCTAAACCCTGAGTGGCTGCATAAGGTATTGAGCAACAACGTAACACACTGAAGAAGTCTGTCATTGCTGGCATATGAGCTGAATGAGTGAGATATATGGCCCTCCATTCATTAAAGACTAAAAGTGCAGCAACTGTTTTTTGCTGCATTGCTCAAGCCACATCAAACCTTCAGTAGACCAAGCAACTTTTAGACAATACTTCACATGGTTCCCCAAAATGCTAGATAAAACTTCCTAGATTTTTAGTAGATCACAAACCATTTTAAGTAGTTTTTATCTTACCTACAGTAACATATATTCTCTGGTTTAATAGACAAGGGAGCAGAAGGGGAAATGAAAGCTGGAGTTCCTGCAAGAGAAGGCTAGCACACTTCAAAAAAATAACTAAATTTCAGAGATCATATTCATGGATTGCAACTACGGCTTGCAGCCTTCCCTTTGAAAGTGCTAGAGCCTTTAGAAGAGCCAGGGAAGACACTTGCTCACTGGGTATCTTCCACAAAGAAAGGTATTGCTCAGCTCTTGTGCTTACTGCAGTGTTGTACTCCACCCCCACCCCCCCACCCCCCCAGCTTTGGTGTTTGCAGGAGCAGCAGGTGGGCTTCAGGGATTATCTCAGTTCAGAAGCTCAACCAGCTGCTGCAAACTTATCTGGGAAATGGTATAGTTTGTACCCACTACACCGGTTCAGGAGCTGCCAAGATGTCCTGATTTCGGCTGGGATAGAGTTAACTGTCTTTCTAGTAGCTGGTATACTGTTATGTTTTGGGTTCAGTATGAGAATAATGTTGATAACACACTGATGTTTTCAGTTGTTGCTCGGTAGTGTTTAGTCTAAAGTCAAGGATTTTTCAGCTTCTCATGCCCAGCCAACAAGAAGGCTGGAGGGGCACAAGGAGTTGGCACAGGACACAGCCAGGGCAGCTGACCCAAACTGGCCAAAGGGATATTCCATACCATGTGACATCATGCCCAGTATATAAACTGGGGGGAGATGGCCGGGAGGGGCGGATCGCTGCTCGGGAACTAACTGGGCATCTGAAAGCGAGTGGCGAACAATTGCATTGTGCATCACTTGTTTTATATATTCCAATCCTTTTATTATTATTACTGTCATTTTATTAGTGTTATCATTATCATTATTAGCTTCTTCCTTTCTGTTCTGTTAAACTGTTCTTATCTCAACCCACAAGTTTTACTTTTTTTTTTCCTGATTCTCTCCCCCATCCCACTGCAGGTGGGGGGGGGGGGAAGTCAGTGAGCAGCTGCATGGTGCTTAGTTGCTGGCTGGGGTTAAACCACGACACAAGACTAGCTCCACAGTTGCCTACTCATGGAGTACCAGAAGGGGTCTGTTATTATTGTTAGGCATCTCAGGAGGCTGCTGCCTGCTTTCTGGCTCCAGAATGGTCACACCTGCTGACGTCACCGCAAACCACGGGATTATTCAATGTCCTTCATGACTTCTGCTGGCTTGATGTCAACTGCTTGCTAGGTGCCAGGAGACTTTACTCATCACAAGAGAATTAAAATTGTTATTGGCCATATTTTTTGCAGCTGGGCTTTCAAACTGGTTTCATTTTGCCAAGGGTTTGTGTTGTCAAGATGTTTTTTTCTTTTTGGTTCATGTTAAGTTTCATTGAGCTGGTTGCCACTGCATGCACTGAGGGCTACTTCTCTGAATATCGACATGCATGTATGCCATCGGAGCTTGTCCCTCTGAACATACTGGTGATGTTGCTTCTCATATATCTCCATTTTGCCTGCATGCATTGCTGCAGGTCATGTACCCAGTATGAACAATCACATACACATACCATTTATTTCCAGTCCAGGAGGTGGGCTGCAGTCTTAAAGCTGGTGGTAGAGCCCAGAGGCAAGAAGGCCTTGGGATCATGGGCTCCCAGCACAATTTGGGGGAGCTGAGAGGAGCAGCAGCACAGTCTGTAGAAGCGTGTCAGGAGGGCATTAAGTGGAGCTGTGGCTGGTTGGACCAGCTCCTGCCAGCGAGATGCAGGAAGACAGAGCATGGTTGCATTAGCAGTGGTCCAACAGTTTGTTCAGGACATGGGGGAAGAGGAGACTCCCAGGCTAGATCTGTGGGTGAGAAGACAGGCTTTTCTTCTGAAAGGAAAAGAGCACTGACATTTTATCCACACTGAGAACCTGTGTTACTGCACCTCTGCCTCTACCAGCACTGAAACACATCTGAACAACGTGAATAGAGAATGGGAGAGTGAGCTCATCAGGGCATCGCTTCATCCCATAGGATATCATGCGTCTTAAATAAATAACCATGGCAAGAGCATTTAGACCATGTCTGCTAATCCCAGGCCTCTCCAGCCATCTTGCACCTCCCTGGTAAAGCAGCTACAGACCTGACACAGAAGAGGTTCCAATTCCAAGCACTTCTTTTTAATCCTCAACTACATATTTGTTGTTCTGGCTTCCCTATGAAGTGAAGTTTATAGTCCTACCCTCCAGTACAACTGGGGCCCATGGGACAGAAAGGTTGTGTTCAGAAAGTTTGTGTTCTCTGATGCTGAGTTCATATGAGCTGAGACAGGAAGGAGGAAGGATCTTGGCAGTACCCCCGCTGAGGAAGAGGAGGCACTAAGCCTATATCCATTATGAGACAGAAGGGAAGCCACACAAAATGCCTGTTGCTCCAGGAGTCACCAGAACCAGTCCTCCTACCTGGCTTTTCTTCCGCCTCGTCACAGCACTGCCAGGATAAATACAAACTTCAGGGGAAAACAGCATTTGTTGCTTTATTGAACTGTCTCTAGGATTGCTGCTGATTTTGCCTTCTCGCATGGCTCTTCATCATTAATCAAGGTCACCCTCATCAGAGAAGCCAGGAGCCTTTAGAAGGAGGAATTCCAGAAGAGGAACCTTTGCAAATTAACTCAGATGCTTTGGGCCTAACTTATCTGCAGCATTGTCAACTCTCGCTATTTTGCAGTAATGCAACAGGGCTGTGAGTTTCCAGCTTCTTAACAGTGATTTAGATACCTGAGCTTTCACCCAGTAGCAATAATACAGATTTATAATCCTTAGGATTAGAGAAAAAAGTCTAAGAACAAGTGCACCCTGTAGCCTACAATAACCAGCAGAGAGCTATGTTTTTAGGGGAAAAAAAACCCTTAATATTTCAGGATGCTTACCATTGAACTAACACTTGTGATGCTTATGATCACTCTTTCCAGCCTCCAGCTTCACTCTCCTTTGAGGCACCTGAAGTTTAAAGTCACTTCTTGAATCTTGATACAGACTCCCACTGAGCTAGTAAAACACCTCCTTCCAACCTAGTTGTCCCACCACCACTGCCTAAGGGCACCAGTCCTTCTTCACCATTGAGAGACAGCTGAGCTGGCCCTTTTATTGCTCTCTCTGCATCCAACAACTTTCATAGGTCAAGCAGAGCAGAGTGAATTGATCTGTAATTAACCCCCTCTTGGTCATCCAAGACCTATATCAGAAAAAATTGGTAGCCACCCTACTCCTTGGAAATTCCTGGGCTCACGGTGTCATAGCAGGCTAAAAGCCCCAAATCCAACAGTGGTATACAGATTTTGTTGTGCTCTCAGAAAGAATTACTCTGTCCTTGCAGCTTGTGTCCTCATGCCTCTGATGGTCCTTGGGACTGCTTCACCCTGTGGGTGCCCCTGGGGTCTACGTTGTGTGGCCTCAATTTGCTGACGGGAGCTAAACCTTTGCTGGAAGCTTGCAGTGAAGTGACCATTTTAGGACAGGAAGCTAGGTCACCTGAGAGAACAGCCCTCCCTCCTCCCCACGGGTTTTGTTTCTGATCCTACGGAAGTCAGTACATATTTCATCAAAACCTGGTGCTTCTTTTTGCAGCTGTTTCTTCCTGACTCTAGCAATCTTCATGTATGGCCATGCATTTCAGATGCATAATGCGACATGTCTGTATGCCCTAGAGGTTGCTGGTTCCTACAACGCCAATCCATGTGGGGTTATTCGAGTGTAAGAGAGTCCAAGATTTGACCCCAAGCCTACAAACATTTCTGTTTCCAAGTGAACTTTTCAAGTATTTCTTCTGATTTGGGGGTGACAGATGGTCTGCCCCCATGCTCTGACTCCCCAGACATCTAAGGAAACATTAGCAGGTAGACGAGGTTCAGAATTTACCCTTGTGAACTAGCTGAGTCAGCATCAATGCAATAAAACCACATTCCAGCTCAGCTAGCAAGGTCTCTCCCTCCGGGCTGGACTGCAGTGGCTGCCAAAAGGAAACAGAAGGGCTTGAATGACTCCAACAACACTGTCAAACTTCAGAGCAAGGGCATAGGCAGATCAGTGGGCATCCTGACTTCACCCTTTGCCAGCCAGCCTCTTCCCTCTTTTCTGTTCACTTTAGCATCAGCTGGCAGAAAAATTGCACAGACTATACAAGGTCAGAGATTCCTGTATTTCCCATGATCTCAAGCCTGCAGAGTTTTCTCAGGCTTCATCATTTGCTGCTGGAACTATTGCCCTTAGTACTATGTTACAGATAATGACACTCTCACTTAAGCTGGAAGTTTTCATTAATGGCAATAGCCACAATAATCATAGAATCATAGAATCATAGAATGGTTTGGGTTGGAAGGGACCTTAAAGATCATCTCATTCCAACCCCCCTGCCATGGGCAGGGACACCTTCCACTAGACCAGGTTGCTCAAAGCCCCATTCAACCTGGCCTTGAACACTTCCAATGATGGGGCATCCACAACCTCTTTGGACAACCTTTTCTAGTGTCTCACCATCCTCACAGTAAAGAATTTCTTCCTAATATCTAATCTAAATCTATCCTCTTTCAGTTTAAAGCCATTACCCCCTGTCCTATCACTACATGCCCTTGTAAAAAGTCCTTCTCTGGCTTTCCTGTAGGCCCCTTTAGGTACTGGAAGGCTGCTGTAAAGTCTCCCTGGAGCCTTCTCTTCTCCAGGCTGAACAACCCCAACTTTCTCAGCCTGTCTTCATAGGAGAGGTGCTCCAGCCCTCTGATCATCTTCGTGGCCCTCCTCTGGACCTGCTGCAGCAGGTCCATGTCCTTCTTCTGTTGGGGGCCCCAGAGCTGAACGTAGTGCTGCAGGTGGTGTCTCACAAGAGCAGAGTAGAAGGGCAGAATCACCTTCCTCGACCTGCTAGCTGTGCTGCCTTTAATGTAGCCAGAATGCGATTGGCTTTCGGCGCACGTTGCTGGCTCATACTCAGTTTTTCACCCACTAATACCCCCAAGTCCTTCTCTGCAGGGCTCCTTTATGGATTTTACTGGACAGAAATACCCTCTGTCTCTCCCCCACCCCAGGAAAGCAAAACTTGGTGCATCTGCCTGGAGACCTCTTCCGGCACAGCAGACAACTTTCTGGACAGCTGGGGTTGGAGCATTAGCTGCTGGAGTTATGAAGGACAACTGACTGCTGGAAATTTCTACCTAAACAGAGAAGTACCTGTTGTGGTTTAACCCCAGCCAGCAACTAAGCACCACGCAGCTGCTCACTCACTCCCCCACATCCAGTGGGATGGGGGAGAAAATCAGGAAAAGAAGTAAAACTCCTGGGTTGAGATAAGAATGGTTTAGTAGAACAGAAAAGAAGAAACTAATAATGATAACACTAATAAAATGACAACAGTAGTAATAAAAGGACTGAAATGTACAAATGATGCGCAGGGCAATTGCTCACCACCCGCCGACCGACACCCAGCCAGTCCCCAAGCGGCGGATCCCTGCCCCCCACTTCCCAGTTCCTAAACTAGATGGGACGTCACATGGTATGGAATACACTGTTGGCCAGTTTGGGTCAGGTGCCCTGGCTGGGCATGAGAAGCTGAAAAATCCTTGACTCTAGTCTAAACACTACTGAGCAACAACTGAAAGCATCAGCGTTATCAACATTCTTCACATACTGAACTCAAAACATAGCACTGTACCAGCTACTAGGAAGACAGTTAACTACATCCCAGCTGAAACCAGGACAGTACCTTAGGGGGGAATCATATGCAAAGTAAGATGCAGGGTTTTTTCACTGCAGACGGTTCTGTATTCACACATGAGATCTAGGTGGAAAGTTAGCTCCCTGCACCCTGGAAAACAACCTGGACCTCCAAACCTGCATCATACTCTTATAACTACTACAGTCAATGACAAAACATCTTCTGTCCCCTTTAAATGCAATTGCTTGCTGGGAAATAATAAATAAACCCTCAGCTGCTGTTTATATAGATTAAAAATTATTACCTAGGAAATTCACTTCTTACACTTGAGTTTGCAGGCCAGGTGTGCATCTGTGTCAGACTGAGACTGATTCATTGCTGCAGGACCCCAGTGGTGGAACTGCAAGCCCTGTAGCTGAATGAATCAGACCTCTCCCACTGCACACCAGTGTGGGTCTGTACAGGTCAACGTACCAGGCAGCTGCAAATAAAGCCTAGGGTGTGCTGCAGATAGAAAGGGTCCAGCTGCCAGCATTAGGAGTACTGGTGCAGGATAGGTGAGCGCAGGGTCCGCTCAGACCTCAGCCAAACTAGGAACAGGGAAATCTCTGCCAGCAGCACACGATGGAGGAAATAAATGAGTCTGCAAGATTTTAGGGACTGTTAGATGGAAATGAGAGGCAGAAGGGGGGAAAGTGCCAAGCTTTACGTAAGAGTGGTGGCTTGCAAACTGCTGTGGGAGAAGAGGTCTCCAGGAGGATGCACCAAGTTTTGCTTTCCTGGGGTGGGGGAGAGACAGAGGGTATTTCTGTCCAGCAAAACCCTGTAAAGGCAGTGAGGACTTGGCTGCAAACCAAAAAGGAAGGATAAGGCAGGAGAGGGCGCCACTGGTTTACTGGCATCTCCCACCTCATCTGGCGGGCTTTGCTGATCCCTGCTGACATAGGTCCTATCCAAAGCTGATTGAACTGTTCCCACCAAGTGCAGTGGACTGCGGATAAAGTGGACAGCAGAGAGATCTGACCTAGACATGCTGAAACTTCACGTCAAGGAGGGGCAGGCAGCATGGCAACATGCCTTGTGGGGTGTTACCCCAAAGATGCATTTCTCCTGATGCACATCCAAAAACCAGACTGGCTTCATCCCAGAGCCATCACATAAAACATGCTGATGGCCTGTGCAGCATGGAGCAGCTGTAGCTCTGGAAGCGTCCTGGTGTGTTGGGTCACTACCTGCTCACTGCTGGGTGCCATGCTGAGGGGCAATACATCCCCTCTGCATCCCTCTCTCTCCGCCTTGCTCCTGCCACTGACAGTAGAGGAATTTCTGCAGGAAGCAAACCACAGCCTGGGTGTGAAGGGAGTGAGGAGGCAGGGTGGTGGGCAGACACATACAGGCTGCAAGTCCCTTTGTGCTGCCACTTCCCACTCGTGTTGTGACAGCTCGGCTCAAAGCTCCTTCAGGCTGATGCAGCTCCCCAGCATTACAGGCAGGGAAGGAGGAGGGCATGCTGCTGAGGTGCCTGCAGTGCGTCCTCTCCTGTCCCTCAGGGACCTGCAGGGATGTAGCTGTGCCCAGCAGAGCAGCCCTCACTCAGTGCATGGGAGGAGCGGTGGAGGCTGCCACTGGGCAGGGGGAGAAGCACAGAGGGGTGGAAAGCCCTCATTTGTAAACATGATGTACAACTGCTTTTCCATACTGGGGGGTACACTGAAGAGCTCGCTGGCCTCACAACACACTGGCTCTGCCCACGTGCTGCTGAACAGAAACAAACAGGAGTATTTAGGAGCAAGAACTAGAGTGATCTGGAAGGGGAGGGCACTGCAAGTGATCCCTAAGTCTCCTTGCAAAGCATCACAGACCATTTTTGAGAGCCTGCATTCGCACTCTTGCAAATGCACAGCTGGAGGGTGGCCTGCAAGGGGCGGGGGTGTGGGGAAGGAAGGGATGGTGTCCGGCAGGGAGCTATGCCTACCAGCTGAGGCTGAGGATGGCACAAAGCCCAGCAGACAGCCAAGCCAGACGAGTAAAATAGGAAAAGGTCTGCAATGGCACAAGAGCAAATTCGCCTGAGTCCCCAGGGATTTTGCTGCTCCACGAAGCAAGGCAGAGGGCCTGGCAGACGCCTCGGGATCAGACAGAGCTCTGGAGAGGACTAAAGGTTCCAGCTACTGGAGGGAGCTTTAGGGGGAGAGAACAGAGGGGCTTTCTTCTAAGAAACCATGCCCCCACCTGCCCACTTCTCCTCACCCTCCACAGGCTGCTGGTGGTCCTCACCATCCACAGGGCACTTTGGCTTGCACTCCATACCAGCCTGACCCTCTAGGAACAATGACGTTGCTGCCTCTGAGAGCAGAGGATGGCTCCAGGTGAGAAAAAAATGGTACAACTACAACATGGCTGTTTCAGAAAGGATACCCAGCCCTGGCGTTACTTCTGCTCAGCAGGAAATGCACCAGCATCTCCCAGCTTCTCTCTCCTTGATACTTGCAGGTGCTGCGTCTTTTTGATGCTGCATTATTTTCCTTGCTGCTTGGTACCACCTTCACCTCTTTTCCTCCTACCAACGATTCTTCCAAGAGTGAGGGCATCCAAGCAGTGCCTGGGTGTATCCCAGCCTACACATGCTCTGCCAGATCACTGGCACAACAGTGGGGTAGGAGATCTAGCCGTGCAGGGGTTAAGCCATTCTGCTCTGGCTGTCCAGGTCTCTCCATTCCCATCTCCTCCTGTGAAATAATCAGCAGTTTTTAGCCTTGCAGGCATGCAGAGGGTCCAGCTGCTCTTGTGCAGGCAGTAGTATCCTCTAAGCTGCTGGGGACTGGCTCTCTGAAAGAATCATTTCCAGGGACACATTCAGAGTTGAAGGGTAAAACTGAAAGAAAAAACAAGCAGAGAGACGCAGCTTATTCCAGCAACATTTAACACAGAGGCCAAGGCCTCAGTGTTTGTATCTCCCAGTATTTTAGGGAAAGGAGGGATTGTTTCCCAGAGGCCCTGACTTAAAAAAAAAAAACCACAAACATATAAAGAAATACTTATACTTGTGGAGGACAGAAGAGCACAGTTGAATGTCACTCCCTGTCTCAAACTGAATTTCCACAGGCTGACTCAGGAAATTGGTGACAGGTAAGAACATGGACAGAAAAAGTGCATTTTTCAGCATCAGGTCACAGCAAGCAGTGAGGTGCAAGGGGATTTGATCTGCCTAGCTGGCCTGGCAGCCAGCCAACCTGGGATAAGGCAAGAGAAGCCATTGTTTCACAGCACTGGGAGCTTTCTTTTGTCTGGAAGAGTCTAGCAGTTGCGAGACTGGAGAGGAGCATCTGCCTAGGTACCTCCACCTCTTTCCCTCTGTGCTATCAAGTTACCCAAATCAGCTCGTTCAAAGGAAGAGAACTCAATCTAGCCACTATTGTAAGAGACAACAAAAAAATGCTTTTACAGATATGTTAACAATAAAAAGAAAGCCAAGGAGAATATCTATGCTTTAATGGATACAGAAGGGAACATTGCCACCAGAGACGAGGAAAAGGCTGAGGTACTTAATACCTTCTTTGCCTCAGTCTTTAATAGGGAGACCAGTTATCCTCAGGGTACTCTGCCCCCTGAGCTGGAAGACAAGGATGAAGAGCAGAATATACCCCCCACTTAATCCAGGAGGAAACAGTTAGTGACCTACTATGCTGTCTGGACACTCACAAACCTATGGGACAAGGTGGGATTCATCCAAGAGTACTGAGGGAACTGGCAGAGGTGCTTGCGAAGCCCCTTTCCATCATCTATCAGCAATCCTGGTGAATGGGGGAGGTCCCAGATGACTGGAGTCTTGCTAGTGTGATACCTATTTATAAGAAGGGTCGGAGGGAGGATCCGGGGAACTACAGGCCCGTCAGCCTGACCTCAGTACCAGGAAAGATTATGGAGCAGTTCATCTTGAGTGCGCTCACATGGCATGTGCAGGACAAACAGGGGATCAGGCCCAGCCAGCACAGGTTCATGAAAGGCAGGTCCTGCTTGACCAACCCGCCTAGTGGATGAGGGAAAGGCTGTGGATGTTGCCTACCTGGACTTTAGTAAGGCTTTTGACACTGTCTCTCATGGCATACTCCTTGAGAAGCTGGCAGCTCATGGCTTCGACAAGTGTACTCTTCACTGGGTAAAAAACTGGCTGGATGGACGAGCCCAGAGGGTGGTGGTGAATGGGGTGAAATCCAGTTGGCAGTGGGTCACAAGTGGTGTTCCCCAGGGCTCAGTATTGGGACGAGTTCTGTTTAATATCGTTAACAGTGATCTGGATGAGGGGATCGAGTGCACCCTCAGTAAGTTTGCAGATGACACCAAGTTGGGAGGGAGGGTTGATCTGGTGGAGGGTAGGAAGGCTCTACAGAGGGATCTGGACAGGTTGGATCGATGGGCTGAGGCCAATTGTATGAGGTTCAACAAGGCCAAGTGCCGGGTCCTGCACTTGGGTCACAACAACCCCATGCAGGGCTACAGGCTTGGGGAAGAGTGGCTGGAAAGCTGCCCAGCAGAGAAAGACCTGGGGGTTCTGGTTGACAGCCAGCTGAATATGAGCTAGCAGTGTGCCCAGGTGGCCAAGGCGGCCAACGGCATCCTGGCCTTTATGAGAAATAGTGTGGCCAGCAGGAGCAGGGAGGTGATTGTTCCCCTGTATATGGCACTGATGAGGCTGCACCTTGAGTACTGTGTTCAGTTTTGGGCCCCTCACTACAGGAAAGACATGGAGGTGCTGGAGCGTGTCCAGAGAAGGGCGACGAAGCTGGTGAAGGGTCTAGAGAACAAGTCCTATGAGGAGCAGCTGAGGGAACTGGGGTTGTTTAGCCTGGAGAAAAGGAGGCTGAGGGGAGACCTTATCACTCTCTACAACTATCTGAAAGGAGGTTGTAGTGAGGTGGGTGTCAGTCTCTTCTGTCAGGTGGCTGGAGATAGGACCAGAGGAAATGGCCTCGAGTTGTGGCAAGGGAGATTTAGGTTAGATGTTAGGAAAAATTTCTTCACTGAAAGGGTTATCAAGCATTGGAACAGGCTGCCCAGGGAAGTGGTTGAGTCACCATCCTTAGAGGTATTCAAAAAGCGCCTAGACAAGGCACTTCAGGACATGGTTTAGTAGGCATGGTTGATGGTTGGACTCAATGATCTTGAAGGTCTTTTCCAATCTAAATGATTCAATGATTCTAAGAGAGAGGATACAGATTCTTCTACCAATCCACTGTATGTTCACGGACATTAGAGCACACAGAGTTTGCAGCCTTCAGCCATTCTGTGCCCATTGATGTGAAATCAGTGGTTCAGATGGCATGGAAGAATTTAGCAGAGATAACTAACCTCTGCCTCCACTGATACAAAAGCTCAGAGGGCTCAAATGAAGGCAAGAGGTGCCAGATTCGAAACGTTCAGGAAGACGTGGGTTTTACATGATCTGCAGTGATGCTGCAGAACTGCCCACAGCAGGATGTGGTGAATGATGGACAGGAAAGACGGGACGGCTTCAGGGAAGACAAATCCACCGGGACACAGAAGCCCTACTTGGCTCAGGTAGTGCCTAAACCCTACATTGGTGGAGGCTGTGAAAACCCCCAGAAGTTTGACTCTGGGCTTGCTCTGTTCTTAGGCTCTACTTCAGGTGTCTGTGATTGCCCACTGCCACAGGAGAGGAAGCAAGGTGACTTGGAGGGTCTCACTGTGCCCAAGAGTCATTCACAACTTTAACAACTGCTTATATGCAGCTCTGTGTCAGGGCCCTGAGGACATCCATAGCCAACCCAACCAGCCTCACCTGGGAACCCCACCACAACCTCTACCCATGCGCCCAGGAGTCCCGTTTAAGTTCATCCCTGCCTCTTCAGTCCTGGCCTGAGATATGCTGTAGGCATACCTGCTACCACACCTCTTCCTGGGGTGTTTGGATTTCCTGGCTTGACCTCAGACCTGACTTGCATCCTTACTTCTACTTGACCATCACAAGAGCATTGATGGGACCCGTTGCTGTTACCATCCCTGCACCCCATCCCCAGCTCAGGTGCAGTGGGACTGTGCACTGTCAGTGAGGGTGCTACTGACCTGTGTACTCTTGGGACTTCAAACTGGCTGGAATGGGGGGGGTATTACAAGCTGGGACCAGAGGACTAGTTTCTGTGTCCTCTCCTAGCTTGGCTGGAGGAGGGTGCTGCTGAATTGCAGCAAGGCTGTGTTACTGGAGTGGACAGAAGGCTGTAAAGCAACCAGCAAGTGTCAGACTCGCACCATAAAGCACAGGACACAAGAGCAAAGCCAGGGTGGTTTATGAGGGCACCAGGCCTCTGAGGAGGAGGAGAGCCCCAAAGCTGAAACTACAGCAAGATTTGGTCCATCAGTCAGAAACAAGATACTCTGTAGGAGAAAGACTGGGCACCAGGGGCCCACGGTAGTTCTGTATTGGTTAGGGACACTTCACAAAAGCTCAATTGCTCTAGTTAGCTCATTCAGCCAAGCAGGAGGATGAAACTGCATTTCTCCTATAGGGATAGTGTTTCCCAGAAGCAGCAAACTGCTTTTTGTTTTGAGTTCAGGTATCAGCTGCATCCACAGATGCTGTTTTATCATCAGAAGGTCCCTGCATGTTTTAGACTGGCCTCAGAGCCTCTGATCTTGCCAGAGGTATGTGCTGCACACAAGTGGGATGCTGGAACTGCACGGCTTGGGGGTGTTTCAGCTGACTCCTTTAGCTTCACCAGGGCCTGGCTGAGACTGGCAGCCTCAGACCTCTCTGCCTGGGAGCAATCTCTAGCTCCACAACAACTCTACGGTTTAACCCTCTCCTCCAAGGAGGGAGGCCAGCTGTTGATGGCTTCAGGCTCTTCCTTACCTACCTGTCCACTTTGCTGCATTCATTTCTCTCCTCACCGCATTATTTCAGTTACAAGTAATTTATGTTTTTGATGAGCAACCGATAAGCCACTGCGACTCTTCTCCATACTGTACTGGGTCCTCTGCTCATGCTTTCCCAGTGCTTTTCTGGGGGGGTAGTGATCAGCTGCATGGACATCCTTGCCCTCAGGTGAAACACTCTGCTTTGTTTTTATGCTGCACCAGCACTGATTGCTGTTGTGTAATGCAGACCTGGAGCTTGCCTTTTCTGCCTGAGCTACACAAAGTGCTAGGTTCACTGAGTGGCTCGGATCTTCTCAGGAATGAAGCCTCTCCCCTGTTTCTGTCTCCCATTGCTTGCAGATACCCAGGGAACCAGTGGTGGAATTTCCTCCATGTCTGTTCTACTTCCTCTAGGGAGTTTCAGACTTGCTGTAGTTTTTTGTCATTTCTCTGCCAGGGTTTCTCCTCAGTTTTCTTTTATTCCCTCTATAGACTACAGGAACATACCAGTGTTTCAGTACTCTGCAAGAACTCTACTTTCCCATGTCCCATTTTCCTGGGTAGCAAAAAAAAGCCACTCCATGCCCAGGTGTACAGCCCCTCATGCAGCACGGAGGTCTCCCCATTCCTTGGCCATGCTTTCTCCCTGTCTGAGAGCAGAGCTGCTGCTTTCCCAGCAGGGTAAAGCTTCCTTTCAGCTCACCAGGTCATGCAATCTCTGTGAAACAGGCCAGGCTGAGTGGGAACCACCAAGCTGTAGGCAGTGCTGGATGTTGAAAAGAGGGCAGAAATTTGTCTGCCTCTTTTTAAATTGGTAGCACTAGGCTGTCCCAGTTTGGCAGATTTCTGCTACCCCCTCCTGTCACCTTTCCAGTATAAAAAGCTTAAAATCATTCTTATTCTGGTCTGAAAGGAAAGTCCCTAGCCTTGTTCCTCCTCACCTGCTGTGCCCCAATTACCTGCACTTATGGTGAAGTGAATGCTGCAGAGGGAGACTGTGCACCCACTTGTCCATCCCTGGTACACCCTGCACCAGGGTGTGCCACCAGTGGAGGTGGAGGTCTTCTGCTGCTTGTTTGACATCTCAGCTGAAGAGTTCTGGAAATCTGAATATTTTACCCTCCTGAACACAGTCAGGAGTACTTGGAAAAGCCAAGGCCTTTCCACCTGAACATCATCAGAAGGCACCACAAGCTGAGCATGGGGTACACATGGTAGTCTTGGATACAACAAAGCAGAAAGAGCTCTGCAGACTGAGGGGCATGGATTGACACAGAGTGGGCAAGTGTTTTTCAGGAAGGAGCAAGCTGCTTCAGATGGAAGCAAAGGCTTCACATAGCGGGATGTTCCCTGGGCCGGGGAGAGAACACTGGTTCTTGCCTCCATGGAGAGCCCCAGTGCTTTCTGACCTTGCAATGCATGCTGCTGCTTACATGGGAAGGGCCACCAAGTCTGCAGCTGCAGGACTTTGTGTTGCACAAAGCTTAAAGCACCAGTTCACAACGTCTAAAGGGAAAGGGATGGAGAATTAGACCCATATTCTTTGCCACATACTGGTCGATCCTCAGCAGCAGGCAGCTGCACACCGAGACTGCGGCAATGTAATTGAGCTGAAGTGCACAGGAGGCTTTGTCTAATACTCTGAGTACTCTGCCACACCGCTTACCTTGGGGAAAAATGTTAAGAGATAAGGGCCAGCCACACTTAATTCTTTCCACATAAGCAGTGATTACTTGCTAGCATAGAAAAGGGATGGGTATAGAACTATGGCCTAGGAAAAAGTAATTAGGACTCTTTAGATTTCCTTTCTGCTCTTTATATTGACAGGTTGGCAGAAGGAGACCAGCAGACATGATTGGTAGCATTCTGCACAAGCCTGGAGTTAGCCCTGTAACAGGTCAGGATCGATGCTGCACCATTTGCACTGCAGCAAACAGATGCTTTTCCCTGTAGTTCCCTCCCAGGGTCCAGATCCGCCTCAGCTTCTCTGCTGCTTTAAATTAAAAACAGAATAATAATATGCAAAAAGAGATGCCACTACACAATATTTTCTAGCAGTTAACACAGCAAACAGAAGCACAATACGAAGTCAGGGAAAGGAATCACTTGGCAAAGCATTGCACGGTCAGGAAACCTCAGGTCATCAGAGGTAAATTTGCCTGTGCTCTCACTGAAAATGATTCCCCATTTGTAATCTCTGTGAGGTTTGAACTTTAGTTCCTGATCAGAGACTAAGGAGGATGGGATAGGTGGGGGAAACTCCTTTAGCAAGAGGAAAAAACAGTTTCCCTGCCATTTCTTGCCAGGGCTGCTGGGTTCTGGACTCTGGTCCTGACTCCACCACTGCTTTGCAGTGTCACCCCACACAAGGTTGCATGCTCCAGTTGCAGCACCCAAACAAAATGATAAAGTAACCAAGGTGCGTGGAGCCGCAGGTGCAGCAAGAGTGGTGGGAGATTCACCGTGGTCCGGAGGGCTTGTGAACTCTTTTCAGAGTCTTTTCTCCCAGCTCTTTGTTGAAAATCTGAATTGATTAAGTGTTGACAAAAGCAAACATGGTTTTAAGTGGGTCTCTTTTCCTCATCAGTCCCCTTCAAATGAATTGTCTTGGCATCTGTGATGTTATAATGGTATTAGCTCACCCATTTCTGTACCACTTCAGAGGAGAAGCCAGGTGGTACTTGGCTTTATCTGTAATGAAAAAAACAAGCTGTGGAAAAAATATTTTATTTCTCTTTGCAAAAGAAGAAGAGATTTCAGGCCTCCTTTCATCAACCCATCACACAAAGGAGCACATCCCCTTTGTTAAAGGGGGAGAGCAAGGGATCTCAGAAGGGATCACCATCACATTTGGCTTTTTTTTTTTTTTTTTTTTCTTAGTGGGGAGCTGAACTCTCAGGAGGGGGATAGAGTCATTCAAGGATGATGCACCTTTTCTGGCTTGTCAGAAAGGCAGCTTCAGTCCCCCTTGCTCGTTGTGCTCCAGCACAGTCAAAAACCAAGGCCAACATGATGCTGTGCACTGTGCAAGCCACCTGCACAGAGGAGGGAACAGGGGATGCACAAAGTTTTGCTCAGCAAACTGACTCCAGCACTGAGATGGGAAAAATTCTCACACAGCTGTTGCCTTTTGTTATGAGCCCTGAGTGGCTGAAATGCAGCTGTTTAATTAGCATTTGCCCCAGAATTTGGGGCTACCAGCTCCCCAGAGGCTAAAATTTGGATTATCTAAGGCAGGGAAAGAATGGAGGCTTGTGGGAATTTTACTGGAGTACTGGGAAATTGGCTGCTTGTGGAAATGAGTCCTATCAGCATGACACACTAAAAATCTCGAAAAGCTGTTGGCCACATGACCAGTTTGAACCCCGTGTCCTCCTTGGAGGCTGGTGATTGAGCTGGGGAAGAATCAAAAAAGTCAAGAGTCCATTGACTGCCATCACCATTAATTCAACTGCTGTCTAAGATAAGGAAAGTATATTGTCTTGGCCTTAGTCAGGAGTGAATTATGCATATTTACAGATGCATCCCTCCATGCAAAAATCTTCTCAGCAAAAATAATAGCAGAAATAGAAAATACCTTTAAAACAATACATGTGAAGTAATTAAAAAAAAAAAATCTTAACAGTGGTGAATGTGGTGTCCTGGTAGCATCCCTTTGGAATTTGTTTAGTAAAGGCTTTAAAAAGGCTGGGCTGGCAGGACGTACGGCTCTGGCCAGAGATGAACCCACCCAGGGACAAAGGCTGCCTAGCTGCAAGATGCCATTTGCTGCAAGTCTTCCAGAGACCAGGCTATGCTCCCTACCAAGAGGCCCAGGAGTCCCAGGTCCTACGGAATCCTGGGTCATGGTGTAGAGCTTTGGTTTGCTCTGTTTTTTAAAGGAAAAAGAAGTCAGTGCATAAGGGACTAAAAGGCTTGAGCATGTGAGGGGGAGGTGATCAGTGACCTGCATCTTTCTGTCTAGGGTGATAAATTCCCAGCCACTTGATGGTTTCAGATTTGCTGACATCAGACTGTTGTTAAATTATTGGTAATCTGAGGGGCAGGGAGAGGCAATTTATTATGTTTGCACCATATCCAGTGAAAGTGTTGATACTTGTAATCATTGTAATAAAAGGGAATTGGTAATAAAACTAATCCTTCGCTCAGGACTTCAGCACCGCAGTGAGGAGGATTTGCATGATGTTCCTTTAAAAAAAATGGACTTCTCGCTCTCTCCTTTCCCCTTCTATCACTGCTTCAGCAAAACAAAAATCTCCCCAAGCAGTTTGCAGCACAGAACATATGACAAACATGAGCAGTCTGACCTCTCTGAGAAGCAGTGATACAACCACATCACACACGCATAGTTGCAATAGCTTTCTGCAACCACTTTATCATTAAGCTATGAGGAGCATCTCACGTGCCAGCTTGTCAGAGTTCCCTTAGAAGGTTAAATGGTGCACACTTTATTTGTAATTGGATGCAAATTAAAATATCACTCATGAGAGGGCTGAAATCCTGGAAGGGCAGATTGCATGCATTAAGCCTCAGGATTTGAATAATATCAGAGAATATGCTGTTTCTTTTTACGTTTTTTTTCTGTCTCTGCCACCCCAGTGAAGTGAATAAATCAGTCTCTTCCCCCTTCCTGGAAAGTGAAAGGGGAAGTTTCAACATCTGCTGATGAAGAGCATTTGAGTCATTCACAATCTGCCGATCAGAGCTGCTCAGTCCAAAGTCTGAAAGGCAGGGATGGCAGCAGCTCCATAAGGCTTGGAGCAGGGACAGCCAGCCTGAGGCTGTGTGTCTTACTGGACATGCAGACACCAGCCTGTTCTCCAGCGTGGCCTGCCACATCTTCAGTAGCTAAAGAAAATCAGTAGATCTGCCCTTGAATGCAGCTGTGACGAGGAAGACTGTGTTGGGAAATAACCACCTTCCTTGTGCTTGATGTGGGGCTGGGCTCTGAGGAAAATACGCCCAACCTCCTTCATGCCCTAAGGAGAAAAATATCTTGCTCAGAAGCAGTGAATGAGCAAAAGCAGCTGGAAGAGATTTTTCCCTGAGTTTTTCCTTCCCCTTCAGTGGCCCACAGGAAAAGGTCTCATTACTCCCTTTGCTCAGCCCACGTGGATGTGGACTGGCGGATTCCTCCCTTGTGCCCCCATACAGAGACATGCCTTTAGGCGGTGGGCAAAATACAGCAACTGTCTTTATCCTAAGGGACCCCTGGCACAAGCAAAGGATGAAAGCCAGGCTTGTCCCAGCTTCTGTAGAGTAGCCATTGGCCAAGGATGTATTGCTGAGGAGAGACCTCTCTAAACTGCTCCAGAAGGGACTGGTGAGGATCCTTACTTGGCCCCACTCCCAGCAGAAGGGTTGAATCCGGCAGGCATTACCATAATAAAGATGGATAACACACTGATGGAGGCCTCGCTCACAGCTTCTAGCTGTCCCTTTTAGTCAATAACCATTTTCTTTCATGCCCTTCACACACAAATACATGCCCCAAAGGTGCTCTAAATCCACAGCCATCATGTCTTCCTGCCTCAATCCTCTGGCTGGACTGCCAGCTCACATTTGTATCCAGCCCGGAGTGATCAGTCTCACCACAGCCACCATTCGGCTGCCATTCTCCATAATCACTGGATTAATTCAGGGAGGGTGGAAAAAAGCCACTCCAGAACCTGTCAGCCCAAGTGCTACTCATGCAGAGAGGCCAGGGCAAGACCATGGTCAGCTTAGCAGGGCAACCTGGGCTAAGCCTGGTCTGGAGGGGGTTTATGAGGCTATCCCATCTTTAGGGTACAGTCGTCTCTATGGGTAATATCCCATTGTTCTTTGGGACGTAACAACAGATTCTGGGTGCAGAGGGAAGGCAGCCAGGGAAGGAGGAGGATGGTCTGTCCGTACAGGTGTGTGGAGAAAGCTCCTCAGGGAGACTGGAGACTCTGAGGGCTACCCTTCAGTACCAGGCTTCCCTCAAGCAGAGCCATCCCTTTAGCAGTAAAAGAGAATTAGGGACATCTGGTATTTCTGATGGAAAGCAAAATGATGCCTCTAAGCAAACAATGACAAGTCACACCAGCGTGCACAGCCTGGAAATAAGTATAAAAGATGGAGAGGTGCAAAACTGACAGCCCTGCAAAAGAAGGACATCACCCCTCCTTAATTATTACTGCCACTTTATTACCTGGCATAAATATTGTCTTTTGGGGAAGTTTTTTTGCAGTGTCACCACAACAGCTGCCTGTCCTGTGCTGTGGCTTCTTTTTATTAACAGGCCCATGGGATTATAAAGCTGGAAGGGAGCAGGGAAAGTTTTCCCCACAGCACACACACAAACAGCTTGCAGGGAGGTCAGGACCAGTTTCTGAATGCTGACAGTTTGGCTCACTGGGAAGATGCTTTTCTCCCACCTCGCTGGAAGTGCCTGTCCTCCTGGGTGTCTCAGCTCCTTGGGGCAGCCTGGCATCTGGAAATGAGTTGTAGGCAGAGGACAGTATGTCCTCTCCTGGTGTCTCTTATTCTACGGAAACGTAACTAAAAAACAACACAACAGAGCAGCTCCAAAAGCAGTTAAACCTTCTGTGCTTCATGAGCAGTGTGTAAGCACTCTGGCATCACACGTCAGCCTCACTATGACGGAGGCACCTCGCTCCTCACTGCAAAGCAGAAGCTGTCCCCTCACATGTGCCCAGAGAAATTTCTCAGAAGCAGCTTCATAAAGGGCCTCACCTGCCTAAAAAAAGAAGTGTCATCAAGATAGGACCCTCATGGGTTAGGAACAAGAGGAGAGCCACACCATCTTCCACCTTCACCCTACATGTGGGAGCTCAGCTCCTCCAGTTGCCCCATTTTCTTCCCTGCCCGTCGCCTGAGCAGGGTCTGAGAAGGTCCCTGCCACCTCAGGAAGAACCAACTGGATGGCAAATACTCAGCAAGGCTACTGCCAACTTGCTGCCATTGTTTCCCCCAGCTCAAGCAAGACACAGAAGCACTGCTACACTTGTATACCAAGACAACTTGTGTTAGTGGCTGTGAGCTTACAGAGAGGAAATGGGGATGCAGGATGGATACCACACAGGAATCAGGTGTCAGTCACATCCTGCACAGATGGACTGGTTTGGTTTCCCTCCTGATGCACATGGCAGACAGGGAGAGATGTGCTTGTTACACTGCTTCTCTGGAACAAGTGAGCCAAGTCCTGAGCATTTCCAAGGGAAAGGATAGAAAAGTGGTGTCCAGGTTCTGCATTATACAGGCATTTAGGCACAAGCTGAGAAGAGGACATGATACCAGTAACACCAAGTGGCACATACTTCAAGATGTCAGAGACATTTGTTCTACCTACCTCCTTCTCCCAGTCAACTTCATATAACAAGTATGGCAATGTATTGGATCTGCATGGCAAGGTTTTGGTAGCAGGGGGGCTGCAGGGGTGGCTTCTGTAAGAAGCTGCTAGAAGCTTCCTCTATGTCCGTCAGAGCCAATGCCAGCCAGCTCCAAGATGGATCTGCCTCTGTCCAAGGCCAAGCCCATCAGAGATAGTGGTAGTGCCTCTGGGAGAATGTATTTAAGAAGGGAAAAAAAAAAGTTGCTGCCCAACAGAAACTGCAGCCAGAGAGAGGAGTGAGAACATGTAAGAGAAACAACCCCGCAGACCCCCAGGTCAGTGCAGAAGGAGGGGGAGGAGATGCTCCAGGCGCTGGAGCAGAGATTCCCCTGCAGCCCGTGGTGGGGAAGACCATGGTGAGGCAGGCTGTCCCCCTGCAGCCCATGGAGGTCCACGGTGGAGCAGGTGGGTGCCCGAAGGAGGCTGTGACCCTGTGGGACGCCCACCCTGGAGCAGGCTCCTGGCAGGACCTGCGGCCCCATGGAGAGAGGAGCCCATGCTGGAGCAGGTTTTCTGGCAGGACTTGTGACCCCGTGGGGGACCCAGGCTGGTGCAGTCTGTGCCTGAAGGACTGCAGCCCATGGAAGGGACCCACGCTGGAGCAGTTCATGAAGAACTGCAGCCCGTGGGAAGGACCCAGATTGGAGAAGTTTGTGGAGGACTCTCTTCTGTGGGAGGGACCCCACGCTGGAGCAGGGGAAGAGTGTGAGGAGTCCTGCCCCTGAGGAGGAAGGAACAGCAGAGACAATGTGTGATGAACTGACCACAAGCCCCATTCCCTGTCCCCCTGCGCTGCTGGCAGGGAGGAGGGAGAGAAGATTGGGAGTAAAGTTAAGCCCAGGAAGAAGGGAGGGGTGGGGAGAAGGTGTTTTAAGATTTGGGTTTATTTCTCATTATCCTACTCTGATCTGATTGGCAATAACTTAAATTAATTCTCCAAGTCAAGTCTGTTTTGCCCGTGACGGTAATTGGTTGAGCGATCTCTCCCTGTCCTTAGCTCGACCCATGAGCCTTTTGTTATATTTTCTTTCCCCTGTCCAGCTGAGGAGAGGGAGTGATAGAGCAGCTGCGTGGTGCTTAGTTGCTGCCTGGGGTTAAACCACGACTAGCAGCTATAGATATCTCCTTTGTCAGTAGCCTCCAGGGCACTATGAACTTTGTTCTTTTACCTGTATTATCTTTGCAGCTTGCCTTTCTGCTGCCAGGAGGACTAAACACAGCCTTTCTTTTTCCACAGGGTAGGAGATGGTCTCAGATGTAGGATCATTTTCCAAACTTATGTTTTCTCCCCCTTTTTCTCTCCAGACTTGCAAAGATTCAGGACTGAAGCTTTGCTTTGAGCCTTTACCTAGTACAACCAACAAATCCTATGACTGTGATCAGTTGTGTTAACTGAATAAGTGAATAAAATTTTGCTGAATAAATGAATTAAATTCCAGTATCTCTACAAATATAGGGGGACAGGATTATTTGTGGTCTGTCACAAAATCACCAGCTTCTGATCAGCCAGATGCAAGTCATGCTACAGTCCCATATTATACCTCATAGGGTGATACCAGCAGGAGGTTGTTCACTAGGTAGCACTGGTCAAGTACAGCTGGTTCTTGTAGAGTATCTGCTATAAAGTTTAGCCATTTCGAATCTCAACATTTTTTATCTAGGTTTACAAATAAGAAGATTATTTTTTTCCCCTTTTTTGGCACCACATGTGAACCAAAACATGAGTTAATGCTCTGAAGATAATGTCTATCCCTGGGCCAGTTGTTAACACTGTCGCAAAGAAAACTCGATGCAGAAAATGACACTGCAGAGCAGTTGCAAAAACCACAGTGCAACCCAAAAAGCAGGAGCAGGTGATTTTTGCATAGGTCTGGGTTACTTCCATAGTTTTTTACTCTTCCCCGTTGCTGAATGCAGATGCAGAACACTGTCAGTATTCCATTCAAAGTTTTCAACTGAAAGGGCAAAATCTAGGGGGGTTGCTAAAGACCAGTATCTGCACATAGTTCATAAACCTAAGTGTGCTGGTGAGAGTGTATGAAATCATGCTGTGATGATAGAATGAAAAAAAACTTTCTAATATTCTTGCTAGCGCTGAAATGCCAAACCTGGAGAGAGACAGAAACAAGGGTTTCCTGGGCACTGATTTGCCTCATCTTGTTGCATATGTTGCATATAGTGTTGCATATGTTGCATATAGTGTTGCATACGTTGCATATAGTGTTGCGTATGAAGAAGAGCTGCATAGTGGGTGAGATCAAGATGGCTGGGTTTTGATGATGGCTGCTTGAGTGCTGACAGGTGTTTCCTTTTCTGAATCCCTTGAGGGACTATCTGGCTACCTTCCCTGAAGAGGCACTGATTGTCTGAGCTCATCTCCTTCGTGTTTTAGCTTCTATGAAGCATTACAGGCGATACTGTATTTTGTGTGCACTACAAAGAGCTGGCTCCTCTCAGAGCTTTTCTAGGTTGTCTTTAGGGCAGCACTGACTAACTCTGCTAAAGGACTTGGGATAAAACTCTGCTCTGAGTCTGTTTCTTCTGCTCTAAAGAGAGGTGCTCTAATACAGTGAGTCCTGTCAGTAGAGTAGTGCCACAGATTTAATAGGAACTACTTGGTTCTCAGCCTAGACTGGTTCCAGTTAATTAATGGTTTCATTATCCAGAAGAGTGTTTATAAAGTCCTAAACCCCTACTCCAGTCTAAAAGCTTTCATGGTTCTAGCATCTTCTACCCAAAGATCTCAAAAAAATTTATTGTATTACCTCATACCATGGATATTATCTCCCTTCCTCAAAAAGAGAACAAAGACAAACTTTCCAAAGTGGCCCATCATTTTTGGGTGCCTAGTTTTTGGCCACCTTTTGGACTAGTTTTCAGAGCTGCAGGCTTTTCTGGGTCTCACAGGTCAACAGTCCTGCAGAGGTCTAGTACTAATAAAAAGCAAAACAGATAGTTTAAGTTTGTTGTTAAGAAGAGCTAAAGATGCTGAAAAACTGGCTTTAAAAATTCAGAAGAAAATTCAGGATTAGATAACAGAGCATGGAACTAGATGTGAGAGCTTTCACAGTCCCCTGTGAAAGTTCTCTGGCCAGTCAATGGCTAGTAACTCCCTTTGGAGTCCATGGAGGGTTGCTGCCAATGGAAAGTCTTGCAGCTGGGTATCTTTGGGAACAGGCTGAAGAACTCCACTGCAGGTGACTTCAGCATCCTGTCAGTGTACCCCAGAAGCACAAGACAGGAGTTTGATAGGAGTGTTTTGCCCTGCCTGTGGTCCCAGAAGGCTGTGGTCCTCCTGCCCTGACTAGGAAGAGGATGAACACATGTTCCTTCCATCATGTCCCGGGGTGGTTGTGAAACAGCCCAGCTGGAGTGACCCAGGCCCAGCTGGAGAAAACATCATGTTTTCAGGACCATAATGAGCCTCGCCTGCAGTCTGGGGCCTAGTAGTTGTGACAGATTTTAACTAGGAACTCAACTGTCCCCCAGATTTGCTCCCTTTAAGCTCTGCCATCTGAGCCTTTGATTTCTTGGGCCCCCATTTATAATTGTGTACTGCTGCTGTAAGGAGTTATGTGCTCTGGATGGGGTGGAGAAATAATCAGTTTGGGGTATACAGTCCCAGATTAGTAATTAAGGAATTTGGTAACACTCACAAATTCATTAGCATGTAGCATTGTTTTTGCCTCCCTTCTTACAATGAGGAAGAGGTATGTCTTGTTCTAGTACTATGATGTCCCTCGCTTCTCTATACAGCTTGAAATGGATTCTTCAGACTGGATCTGTGGTATAGGTGTTTAAAACTCGTCAGAAGCATAAAGGAATATATGTGTGAGTGCTTGGACTACAGAAACACCCATTTTCTCAACAGATTTAAGCAAGTTATGTTGATAAAAATGAAAGATCATGCACGTCAGCTAGGAAGTAGAACCCTTACAAAGTTTCTTGGGATAACAATCAATTGGCCATAAACTTTAAAAACTAGCTTGCAAAGCTTATGTTATGCTATATTTTCTATATTCTGTTATATTCTACCTATCTATATTCTGTGAGGATTTTTTTGTCATAAAACATGTATTAGTTTTTATTTGTTGTTTTGACTGACTTGATTTGTCCTAAAATAGTTATTATTGTCAGCAGACTGGCTGAAAAACTTCCCAACAGATAGAAAGTATTTTTGCAAAATGGTGGCAATACTATAATAAACTGCAGTATGTCTGTAATAAGCAACTGTAACACTAGTGTTTTGCAAATCGTAAACACAGTGATGGCTATATTATGGAACTATCATGATACTGAGTTTAAATGCATTAGTTTGTTTTTAAATGATTAATTGAATAATTGCCAGGTTTGTGGCCATCACTAGGCTTCAGGATTAATGGCTGTACTGAGGTGAATGGAGGCTGAGGGTGTTAGGTTAGACTGTGCAGGATCCCTTGCTGTGCGCGGAGGATGTCTTGCGTGCTGCTCGAGCCAGCAGACAGCTCAGCACAGCAAACAGCTTGGCTGCACATCAGACAGTGATGAGATGGGAGCTGCAGAGATTCTTGTCACCCTGTGGTTGGTACGGAGGGTATGAGACACTTCTGCCCTTGGGATGCTGAGCGCCTGACACATCCCCTTTTCTGCACAGGGTTGCAATGTGCCGCATCTGGGCAGGGGAGCCCCACGTCCAGCACTCCCATGGTCACACCAGAGGATACAGGGCACCAGGCAGTGCCTATGAGAGGGGGGAGAAGCAAGTCTGCAAGGCAATTTACAGATGAGTCCTGCCTATGTCTTCCCATGTAGTAAATGCAGATGGAGGTTTTGTGTGAACTTGTTTTCTCTGCAGGGCAAGGGAGTAAGTCAGTCATTCATTTTTCCCTCTCAGTTCTGTTCTATATGTATGTACTTATTTTATAGTGTTAGAGAATTAAAAGCAGGAGAAACCACAGACCATTTTGTGCTGCCAATGAGCCAGTGACTTAAGTGTAATTAAAGAGGAGGTAAACTCATTTATTTGTTGATTCAGGTTAGGCAGGGAGGAGTACATTGACTCTTTATTGCCCAAATTAGAATTGGGTAAACCCCATTTGCTACTGTCAATAGAGAAGTTACCCTTGTATCTTCACTTAAAATGAAAAAACACAATCAGTTCAACAAAACAGATGACATATAGGAGAGCTCTGAGTAGATAAATTCTACTCTTTGCAGCATTAAGTTACAATATGTTGTTTCTCCCACCCTTGGTAGGGGAGGGAAGTCTGTCCTACAAATCAAAATTGTTACAAATTACAAGCTTAATCCTTAATACCACAAGGCAGTCTCCACCACATAAGTGTTTTGGTCCAAGGAATATGCAGTACTGCAGATAAAGGTGGACAGATCCTATTACAAGTGAAATCCCCCACTGCTCATTGCTGTCTTCTGGGTTAGAGGACATGCGTAGTGGCAGCACTGCAAGTGGACAAGGCTAAGGCAGAATCTGTGGTCTTGATGGTTTATTTAAGATATGGTTAGCGTGCAGCCTTTGTGGCTTAAAAGCTCATTTGTTAGCTTTGTTCCCTTATGAGCTGTCAGTGTAACACATGAACCCACAATTCTTCTTCTATGGCTGAAGATCCCTGGAGACCCTGCTTGTAGAGGTCTTGGAAAGTATTTGTCAGGAGGTTCTGTTCACATCACTACAACCTACCCATCCACTGGAAAAATATTCACCACTGGAAAAGGTTGCAGATGGCTGATGTTAACCAATTGCACTAGTTCTGGTTTGGAAAAAAAATGATGTTTGTATTTAAATGCTACTGCTACATCTTCTCCATTCCTGTTACTGCTTCCCTTTGCTTTGAACGGAGTGCGCCTTTCTCCTCAATAGTACACACATATTCCTGTAAGGAAGCATGCACTGCACTGCCTAAGATCGTGCAACAGGTGGGTATGACAGATGGGGGACAGCAAGGTAACAGTGAGATAATTAGGATTAGAACCATAAACAGCGGTGGTGGCAGACATTATAGGAGACATTTGCCTGAAAATTGGATCTTTGCTTATGAAGAGTTCATTGCTTCCTGCTGTTCTCACCAAAAAACCATGTTGCTTTGACATCACAGTTGGTTGCTATGGAAGTGCTGATGCTACCAAAGATAGGGCTGAGCTGGAGGGCTATAAAAATTCCTGGAGACCCAGCTGAGTCTGTACGCATTTGGGAAAGGCCAGCACAGAATTTATTTTTGGCAGTGGCACAGCAGCCCATTTGTGTGATGGAATGTGACACCAAAAGTGGGTAAGGGGACACCACAATACAACAGAGTGCCATGATGCTGGGCTGGGGGGGGAAAGGAGCATAGTTAGGAGTAGGGGGAAAGTAGCATACTTAAACCGGTACCACCCTGGTGATACAGACGAAAGCTCCCAAAAAAGGAAATAAGTTTTAGAAAGAGGAAATGCTAGAAACGGAACTTTTCTGTTCCCCGAAAGGTGTCACAGGCTTTAACAACCTTGTGAGGTATGTCTCCTAGTTAATTTTAAATCAGTAAACACAGAATGATAGAATCATTTAGGTTGGAAAAGACCTTAAGATCATCGAGTCCAACCATAAACCTAACACTGCCAAGTCCACCACTAATCCATGTCCCTAAGTAAGTGCCACATCTACACATCTTTTGACTACCTCCAGGGGTGGTGACTCAACCACTTCCCTGGGCAGCCTGTTCCAATGTCTGACAACTCTTTCAGTAAAGAGATTTTTCCTAATATCCAATCATCTAAACCTCCCCTGCCACAACTTGAGGCCATTTCTTCTCGTCCTATCTCCAGCCACCTGACAGAAGAGACCAGCACCCACCTCACTACAACGTCCTTTCAGGTAGTTGTAGAGAGCGATAAGGTCTCCCCTCAGCCTCCTTTTCTCCAGGCTAAACAACCCCAGTTCCCTCAGCCGCTCCTCATAAGACTTGTGCTCTAGACCCTTCACCAGCTCTGTTGCTCTTCTTCGGACATGCTCCGGAAACTCAATGTCTGTCTTGTAGTGAGAGGCCCAAAACTGAACACAGTATTCAAGTATTCACGTCCCATAATCAATCAATCAATCAATCAATCACACACACTCATCATGCCCATTTGCTGTGGCTTCTGAGCACAGTTACCCACTTTGTAGACAAAAATAGATGTCCCTGCAGACTTGCAAGAGAAGTTGAGAATGGTTATTGACAATTTAATACTTCTGTCCTATCACTCAGTCCCCCTGCAAGCAAGTGCTTTGGGAGAGCAGCGTGATGGCTGACTGTCTGCCATAGTTTTGGCAAATACAGAGCTTTGGTTCCTGCATCCTTAGAAATAACTGCCCAGGGATCATGAATCCCTCTCTTCACCCTGTGCTAGGGACTGGGATGTTCCCATCTGAAAAGAAAATGAGTCACACCACTTCCTGCAGAGGCAGTTTCTTTATCCCTAATCCTGCAAAAGGCAAATGCTGCTGGCAATCATTAGCCACAGAGGCACTGTCATAATGATTTGGGTGGCAGAGACAGACACACAGTTCCTGTATTATTTCTGTCTCAGAATTGCAATGATTTATTCAGAATGAAAAATGGAGTTGCCTGATTTAAGCAGGAACCCATCTGACTGTGGCAGAGAGAGAAGTGGGTCTGAAATGAAGCTGTAAGTTGCTGTGTTTTCCTTCTCCTCCCCCTTTCCTCCCCTCCCTCTCCTGTTGACCTATGAAGTCACACAGTGCAAGTTCATTTATTGCTTGGTCCCATTTGTTGTCAACTCTGCTTGCCTTTTAGGTGATGCACGAGGTAGATAATGGCACAGCAATTTCTAGAGCATGCCTGTTTAAGCAGGAGCAGTAGGATTGTCAACTCAAGAGCGTATGTGCGTAGCACCTCCCCAGTCCCTGATCTGGCTGGCCTCAGGCTCCTCGCCACCAAGGCCAGGCCCAGCTGCTTCAGGGAAAAGTGCAGGCAACCCCGACGCCGTTAACAGACCCCTCATCTTCCTGACACAGTACCAAGCAATTCCGTCTGTCCTGGCAGAAGCAAACCGCACACTCAGGTTTGCTAAGTGCACACACTGAAGTCCCTAAACACCCACAAAAGCCAAGCACGGGGTCCCCTTTTGGGGGGAGCTGCCTGCAGGTGCACCCTACAAAGGACTGCTCTCTCCTCCAGTGGCAGCCCCCTCGTGTCCCCACACTGCCTGGCACCAGGGGCAGGAGGAAGGGTGTGCTGGAGACGTAACTGGACGCTGTTTCCAGCAGAGGAAGGGCTTGCAACTCCACCCATGCATCTCTCAGGCCAGAGTTTTATTCCGTAACAAAGCACTAAACAACAAGCCTCTTGTGTCCATTGTGGATTCCTGCTCCCCAAATCTTTCTCAAATTCTCCTTGTAGCTTCTCCTGTCCTTAGACAGATAAGTGAGCCACATCTGGAGCTTCTAATTGAACAGAGCTCCAAGCTTTGGCCAAAAAGCAGGAGGATCCTTTTGTTTCAGAGGCATACAGGGATATACAGGGCAGACGGAGGAAGACACACAGTCGAGCAGGCTTATGGCACTCTGATCCAAGCTGAGGTAAGACTGAAGGATCCTAATTTAGGGACCTACCATCAGTTCTCTACAGCAATCTCATCTTCACGGCAGTGCAAAACCCCCACATTTACATCACCAAGTCTTTATCTTTTAGTCTTAACTACTGATATATCACAGAAGCCCCCTGTTTTTTTCTGAACTCTTCAGCAGTGCAAAATACCTACTGCTCTTTACGTAATGGCCATGTTGCTATTGCTTCTGCAAGTCTTTTTATGCAAAAATCTCACCAAGCTTTACCAGTAGTAGTGAAGTGAGCCTCAGAGTCTAGCTCCTCTGAGGACCAGAAAGCATGTTAACTTCATCCTGCTGGTATTCTGTTCTGCTGTTCACAAGCTATCAACATATAGCCAAAAATCATCCAGCAGCTCAAGAGTCACAAGTTAGAGGACCCTTAATTCAGCTCCTTGGATGAGAAACATCCTTTTTCTACAGCTTGCTTTGTCATGGCCCTAATGACATAAAGTTGTACAAAGGTAAATTCCTAAACAGGAAATCTGACATCATGCAAGTGCTCAGTGGGATAGCTTACTAGGCAGAGCACAAAACAATGCAGACAATTTCACCATGGAGAGCCAAATGCATCCTGCCAGGCTCTTTTTAAGCCATTAGCACTGTATTTCATAGTGCACAGACCCCAACATTTCGATGCTGAAATGGGACAAGTGGCATTTTCTTGACAGGCAAGACTGATCTCCAGATGAACCTTTTACTAAAAATGGAAATTATGTGCAAAATAAACTAACAAAAACTTCCACCAGTTTTGTACTTAAAACCTGAAACGTGTTCTGTACCTCTCCAGTCTCTCCTTGCCAGCAACCAGGGTTTACCAGATTTTAAATCCCACACTATCTGGTCAGCATGCAGAACTTCCCCTCTTGAATCAGATTCCCCACCCACTCCTTAAGTGTATAACACAATACTTGAGGTACTTGGGACCAGCACTTGCCATTGTGCTTGTGTCATTGTTTTTCCCTCATTGTGCCAGGTCATATGAAAACAAAGTAATTTTAAGTACAGTGGGTGAAATTGTTACAAAAATAGTTGAATGGGCTAATATAGGCACGGTACGTACTTTTGAAATAAATGTGCTCTTGAGATATATTGTAGGATGCTACTAAATTTTAGGTAATTTTCCAAATCTGAATGCGTGGGAATATGTGTGCCTGGGTTTTAAAGAAAATAAATTGAAAATGCTTTGCAGCCCACCTCCTGATGTTTCATAGACCACAAATTAAGAACTGCTATTCTATATCAAACCATATCACTTTTTAGAACCCATTTAAAATTTCCTTTCTTACTTCAAAACTTGTAAAGATAGCAACCCATAACAGATAAAATACCATAAGCCTTCAGGATGCTTGAAAATATTGGTAAGTATGTCACAGTCAGTCTCCTAGGGATTTTCAGGCAATCTTATTAATCTGCTGTGTTATGCAATCTTTTTAGGTAAGTCCATACTAACAACAGATTGTTCAGCTTCAGAACTGATAACAAAATAATTCTGTGAATTATTTTCAGCTTCTGAAACTGTTCTCATTTTCCTTGTCCTGGGCATGGACTCAGATGTGTAGAGTTCATTTTTTCACCTTTTTCTATGATTATGAGCAAGATGCAAGGAGCCACATCAGCCAGCTGATATCCATTTAAGTCTGCCAATGGTATCTATCATTTTCAATATTGGATGTGACTGATGGGGATGGGCTGGACACATATGGCAACTGAGGATGGCTCAGGAAGATATGTTCTTACAAGCCTACTCCTGGCTGACCTGGTGATATCTGTCTCAGCATCTCCTACTGGCTCATCTCCATCAGTCAAGTATTCTAATAGGCCAGCATCATCTGCCCCAGTCCAGTCTCATGGCCTTTCACATGATACAGCTACAGGTTGGTCACATCCTCACAAAATACTTGAAGTCTAACTTTTCCCATGAAATTGAAAATTGTTCACAGAGCACTCTCAGTCCTTTCTCCTGACAATCTCTGTTCTGGACTGGTCCATGCTTGCTTGCTTTTCTTGCATTTCTGTTGTGCCTTCATTGATCTATGTCCAAAATGCAACTTCTCTGTCTCTCCCTTCTGGATATAGTCACTGCCCTTCTGCTGTTCAGTCCAGTAATTTCTCATCATATGATCAAAGGAATCAGGGCTGTCACAGGATATTTTGGCTGCCAGTTTAGTGTTGTGCTCTAGCCCAACAATTAGGCACAAGAACAGGCTATTAAAATGAATGGGGAAAGCATGGTCAGTGCCCCTTTGCCCTCCTCATTGGCAATGAGGGCTTGTGCACCTGCCAAAAGCCTTCCAGTAAGAGCTCATTTTTACAATAGAAAAATGGAGGATGAAGTGGTGAAGCTTTGTCTCCTTCCTTAACCTATAGCAAACTTGCAGCCCTTTTTTTCTACCTGATTCACACTCCAGACCCATATGCTCAGAGAAACAGAGATACAGTGGCCTTATCATGGGTGTGAAATGTCTGATCCAGACCATCAGACCGTGTACTGACAGATGGAACACATGCTGTCATGCATATTTTTCATTACCAAGCAGGACCTGCATTGACTCGCTGGGATCACAAAGTATTTATTGGTTTTGGTTGTATCTTTGGCCTTACTTCTCCAAATCCTTTTTTGTGCCCTGGAGTCCACTGTTCTGTTTTGTTTTCCTCTCTTTCATATGTCTCTATTTGGAAAATAAGGTCATACAGAAAAGTTGTGAAGACATCTACATCCATATTCCAGACTTTGTGTCTCTTTTTTAATTTGTTTGCTTATCTTGTCTACAGCTACTGTGCATGTGAGACTGTCAACTTGTTCCATGGCACTACAACTGTACTTTGTCCTCCTTTTGGTATCTGTGGACAGCCTCCATGGATAGTTTTATGTCTTCCTATGGGTCAAAAAAATTCCAGAACTGATGTTCATGTCAGAACACCCTTGACATCTTTCAATTCCTTCATGTTGTGGCCTACACACTGGGTGACATTGTGAAGGAGAAACCCTTTGAACTCTATGATCATCAGTGTGTGAATTTACTGACATAACTGAGCATGAGTAACAGTTTCAGATGTTTTTCAGACTGTGTGTGTTTCAGGTTACATCTTCAATATCGCTTGAGTCTTTGCTTCCTCAAGCAAATTTCCCTTTGAGAACAGTCTCACCCTCCAAATGAAGTTATTTCATTCTTTGAAATTGATATTCAGCCTTGTTTGCTTTAAGTTTACTGAGCTCTTACAATTTCCAGTCCTGTCCTCTGCTGTTCTTGAGGTAAGGGGCCCTGCTGCTCAGTCTGTTAGGCCATCGATGTAGATTTTCTTCTCTGCTAGACATACCACTTGGGCCCCTTATACTGCAGCC
This sequence comes from Haliaeetus albicilla, assembly GCF_947461875.1. Classification (NCBI taxonomy): domain Eukaryota; kingdom Metazoa; phylum Chordata; class Aves; order Accipitriformes; family Accipitridae; genus Haliaeetus; species Haliaeetus albicilla. Next base: position 12,280,247 of record NC_091498.1, read on the forward strand.
AGAAAAACTGCTGAATATATTCAAAAAGGCCATTTAAGAATGCAGTATCTGCTAAATGCTGCTCTCAAAGTGTGAATCTTGGAGCACATTGTGTTCAAGGAGATCTGTTAAAATCCTGCCACTGCATTCAATTTACTTAAGAATTTGGCTCATGCCATCTCAGAATGAATTTTATTTCTTATGGACAAGTGAAAACATTCCCTTTCATTTGTTTTTGTTTAGCTCCTTTGAGTTCACACAAAGTCCTCTGTGTGCTCTTTGCCTGATCACTATGGAGTCAATCCAGTCTATTGGGTCTTTTATTCTTCATCGTGTTGTGCAACTTTCCTTCTAGCCTCTTTTTTAAAACTTGCAGAAATTGTCATGCAGCACATCCTGCAAGCCCTGGATGCTGCGGGGAACTTCCTGCGTAGCCCGTGAGTCTGTTTAACACCCGTATGTGTGGCTCTAGATTGTCCTTCTGAAATACAGTGGCATGTAGCCTTTTGATCAGACTGAGGGACATACCCATTTAACTCCATGCTAGATGACCTACATCTTAACCTGCTAACGTTTTCCCTTCCTATTTGAATGTCAGGGTGTGCTCTCCCAGCTCGGGCACTGTCTGTCCAAATCACATTTCTTTGTAGGTATGTTTTTAACTCTTCCATTTTGACACGTGCCTTACGCTGACTGTGCTATTGCCTGATGGGCGGTTTGTGACTCTTAACTGGAAAATCCTTTTCAGTTTGTTGCATTGTGTTACAATCCTAAAACCATGTCATCACATGAGGAATCTCTTTCCTTTCTCACTACGCACATATTCCTGCATTTTGTAAATGTTTTAACAGTGGCCTGGGTCTTTTATAAGTTCTACATATTTCTTGCATCATTTCTGCTGATTGCCAGACCACTGGTATTGTTTTCTGCTTTCTGTTTTTCTGCCCCCCCCCCCAAATTTCATTCTGTTAACTTTTTCCTAATGAATACAGCTATGTGCACTGCGATCTTTTCAGCACCTTTGTCTTGGACTTGTATTTGCATTGATCTTTTGACTTAGTGTATTCATACTGGCCTTTCCCAGTGTCAGACTCAGCAAAGTAGCTGTTTATGAACATTTTTATCACTGTGCTTTGTGACCATCTGGTAAGTAAACATTCTAATATCCCTTATTGACAGAAATAACCACTTAGCCCTGGACAAATCTCTGTACTGTTTTCCTCTTGTTCCATGCTGTCACCTTGAGTCCTTCCCTGGTAAATGACATTTTCTGCAAGAACACATGATCCTCTGGCACTTCCAGACTTTCCACAAAATGCCCTACCTTCCGCGCTCCGCAACCTTCACACAGCATGATGGCCTTACCTCACACTTCTGGGTCTGCGCTGCTGAGAAGTCATTTCTACTCCTCCAGTTTAATTGTCCCAGTAACTTTTGATTTCAATTTGACACTTTTCCAGATGTATTTAGTGTGTCCCTGTGCTGGTTTTGGCTGGGATAGTTAATTTTCTTCACAGTAGCTGGTATGGGGTCATGTTTTGGATTTGTGCTGGCAACAGTGCTGATAACACAGGGATGTTTTCATTACTGCTGAGCAGTGCTTACACAGAGTCAAGGTCTTTTCTGCTTCTCACCCCACCCCACCAGCGAGGAGGCTGGGGGTACACAAGGAGTTGGGAAGGGACATAGCGGGGGCAGCTGATCCCAACTGACCAAAGGGATATTCCAGACTAGATGACATTGTGCTCAGCACATAGAACTGGGGTAAAGATGAAGGAAGGGGGGACATTTGGAGTGATGGCGTTTGTCTTCCCAAGTCACCGTTAGGCGTGATGGATCCCTGCTTTCCTGGAGATGGCTGAACACCTGCCTGCCGATGGGAAGTGGTGAATGAATTCCGTGTTTTGTTTTGCTGGTGTGAGCGGCTTTTGGTTTACCTATTAAACTGTCTTTAACTCAACCCACGAGTTTTCTCACTTTTACCCTTCTGATTCTCTCCCCCACCCCACTGTGAGGGAGGTGAGTGAACAGCTGTGTGGGCCTTGGTTCCTGGCTGGGGTTAAACCACAACAGTCCTCTGATTCTCAAGGCTGCACAGGCTCAGTAGCAGCTTTCAATATTACCTCTCTTTCCAGGTGTCTCACATTTTTTACTGCTGTTTTCTTGATGAGCAAGACAGGTTTCAAGATAAATCCTTCATGACAAAGGAAAACTATGCATGGAATAAGATTTTTTTTTTTTTTTAAATCTGCTTTTCCCCAGATGTAGGCTGTCACTATACACTGTCCCTATGCTCTTTCATTTGACATTTAGCAGCCTGGTGTCCTGAGAGACACACTGCACTGAACACTTCTTGAAGCCTGCCCATATGCCAAAACTGGATCTCTGCACAATATTTAATCAAACGTGTGCTTCTTATTAATTTTCAGTGCAAACCCACAACTTCACTAGATTTGCTGAAACCTGCTCACTTTCAGAAGCTTTTAGATGAGGCTTGACCTGAGTAGGGTGACTTCAGGTGGAAGTAATGAAAAATTGGAAGTTTTGCTTGCATTCACCCACAACTTGATCCCAAAAGCTCAATTCTAACATGAATCTGAAAGGATTTAAGACTTTTTTTTTACTCTCTCCTGAATGAATTATTTAAAGCACAGTAATCCAAATTAAAGTGACATTCAGGATTTCCAGTAATGGAATAACATTTGAAAGTTCATAATGTATATGCCACCTTAATTCTGCTCTCCTCATGTAGCTCCAGATTGCTGTATAACCAAATATAAGCATATACATTTTTCAGCACTATTTGATAATGAAGTTCTCAATAATGCAAGAAACTGTTACTATTAAATGTCTGTGATCCTACCTTTTCAGACTATCTCAACTGGCCTTTGCAATATTGTGCTCGGCCAGTTCATCTTTTTGAAACAAATCTGCATTCACTCAGTGACACATTCATAGATTATGGATCCCTTATAGACAAGAGAGAAGAAAAATATGAGTTCAGCTTTGGGCCTTTTCTCTCCCTTTGTTGTATCAAATAGGCATGTGTGGCAAAGGATCCCGTGAATAAAACCTTCATCCAGTGCCATCCTGCCCTCTGCTTAAAGTCAATATCCACATGCTCATGGCTAAGGGCTCTGGGAAGAATGGCTGCTGTTCTGAACACAGTTTACAACATCAAAAGATTTCTGCATGGCTGAAAATATTCACTGCTCTGGGAATTTCACCATAACACAAGCATGGATCTGTCAAACCAGTTCTGCCTCTCCTTTAGCATATTAGCATCCAAACACCAATCATGGAAAAATACAAGCCAGTGTCAACAAAACAGACCTGAAGAACTAGCCTTCCTTCCCTCATTCCTGGCCTGCAGCAGTGCTACAGCTGGATGCGATCTCACAGCACACAGCATCCTGCAACCTCCGAGGGTCAGCTGGGGTGCTAGCTTACATGAAACTTAATTGCTGAGGGGCTAGAGGGGTTTTGTGGCAGCTGGTTATTTTGGGGGTTCAGCCTGTGTTTCCATTTCCTGTGAACTTCACTCTCCATGATGTGGTTTCAACCCAAACACCACCAAGTTGAACATACTGAGAGCAATCTTTTAGCTGAGCTGAGCTGGACAATGTGGGGCCACTAGAGATCTCCTGCCACCCTTCCCAGTGGAGAAGGTTAGCTCTGGGGTGTGATCAGTCCCACTCTAGATGAAGGCTTCTGCTTCCTGCTGTTTCACCTGCTCTGACAGTTTCAGTTCTCCATTTACAAACCTGTGTATAACACCAAGGGTCCAAAGAACGCCAGTGCCAAGTCATGTGTAAATACGTGTGTAGGAAGGTGGAGCACTTCTAGTTTGCAAATTGCTTCTACATCAGTTTGTGGCAAATAAGATGGAAATGTAACCCTGCATATATACAGACACATATGTAAGTGTGCATATACAAATGCAAAGGTCCATATCCTTTCATTTATATAGCTACTTTCATCTTCAGACTATCTCACAGTAATAAGAACATCCTTCTGAGATAAGATAAAGGAGCATCTTTCCTTTCTAATATGCAGCAGAACATAGAGGCGTGAGCTGTATCTACAAGAATGAGTCTCCCCAGCCTAATTTGTAAGTATTCATTGAAACTGAATTATTAAAACCACTGTAGCAATTTTATAGGGGCAAGTTTATGGACTCAGGTGGGCAAACTTCACAAATTCTTCCTGGGGCAGCTTAAGATACCACCATCCTTAGATTTCTGCCAGCCCTACTGCGGCAGTAGCACACCTTGCAGCACAGTTGGCAGAAAGGGAGAAGATGCTGGGTGCTCCAGTTCACAGACTAATATTTTAGTTCAGACTCCGCTCTACTAGCAGCTGAAGCTGAAATGTTGGACTATGAACAAAGGGGCAGGCGTACACTTCTTTGCATGCATTTTGGGCCGTGGGCAGTCCCATCCCGCAGTCGTACATTCACAGTTAGTGCCATCTCAAACCTCTGCAGGCAAACACAAGTCAGAATCTCATGTGGGACATCCACAATGGGCCCAGATTAGACCCTGGAGCTCCTCTGATAGTAGGCTGTTTCTGGACACCAGATTGCACTGTGATCCATCAACACCCCCAACAGATATCCTTCAGGGCAGGGGTGATTTTCACCAGGCAGGATTACTAACCTCTCTGGTATCAGAAAAGCATTACACTGGGGAACTAGACAGCTGGACTTTTGCACTGACCAGCTGTGTGGCTTAAGACAAGTTGCTCTGCACCCCTCTGCCACAGTTTCCTTACCTCTCAACTGGGCATATGCTGCCAGGCATACAAATACATGCCACTCATTCACAGTTCAAAGAAAGAATTAACCACATTGTGGTGGTTGTGTCCAAATGAAGACACCAACAAAAGCAACAACCCTGTCTTCATTCACTCCCTTCCCTCCATGTTACTGTGCTCAGTGGTAAAATTTACAGTCTTAGTATTTGGAAGTGCCCCAAATGCCTTTCCCTTAGATACCATGTGCAAATTGAATTAGGTCTTAGTTTAAGAATGTTGTTAAGAAATTTAACAGCTCTGCAGAAACAAGTGCAAATCACCCAGTCCCCTACCTCCTCTCCCCAGCCAGCAAGACAGTCATAAAAGTGCAATGAGGCAACTATAGAACCAAATCTGCTGTAGTCATTCTGGATGGAATTTAGTTTTGGAGACAAAATTTCAAAAATGTAAAGGCTTCATTAACCAAGGCAGACTCAACCACCACCAGCAGCAGAAGAGGGAGGAGGGGTGATAAGATACACACACCTAATGATGAGGTTTGTGTTACTGGTGGAGATCATTGATGTAAAATGGAGCCCAAAGCACATGGTAATTAGTCTTGTTAGTGCACTCCCCTCACTTGAGAGCAAAAAGGGGTCAAACTATGTGTCCTGGTTTCAGCTGGGATGTAGTTAACTGTCTTCCTAGTAGCTGGTACAGTGCTATGTTTTGAGTTCAGTATGTGAAGAATGTTGATAACGCTGAAGTTTTCAGTTGCTGCTCAGTAGTGTTTAGACTATAGTCAAGGATTTTTCAGCTTCTCATGCCCAGCCAGGGCACCTGACCCAAACTGGCCAACAGTGTATTCCATACCACGTGATGTCCCATCTAGTTTAGGAACTGGGAAGTGGGGGGCGGGGATTCGCCGCTCGGGGACTGGCTGGGTGTCGGTCGGCGGGTGGTGAGCAATTGCCCTGCGCATCATTTGTACATTCCAATCCTTTTATTATTACTGTTGTCATTTTATTAGTGTTATCATTATCATTATTAGTTTCTTCTTTTCTGTTCTATTAAACCGTTCTTATCTCAACCGATGAGTTTTACTTCTTTTCCTGATTTTCTCCCCCATCCCACTGGATGGGGGGGAGTGAGCGAGCGGCTGCGTGGTGCTTAGTTGCTGGCTGGGGTTAAACCACGACACTATGCCAATCTGCTTTTTCACCTTGGCTTCCCACTTGCCTGCTGGAAATTCAAACACTGTGGCCAAGAAGTGCTATGATTCAGGTTGTCCCCTCTTCCCTGAGAGACTTTTTTTGGCAGCCTTCTGGGTTAGGGAAAATGAAGTCTGTGATTCATATCTCTCTCTGTTAATGACGTGAAGGGACATGGCCAATCAATGGCTTCAGATTTGAACTCTTTTTAAGGCTAAGTTTTTAAGGCTTGAGTTGAAATCTGAGCATGCCTTAGACTGCCATGCAAACCCAACAACTTGTCAGCTCAGGAAGGATCACTGCTACTGTATGGAGGGAGAGCTCATGCTCTCATGCTATCTATCTCTCTTGAACCTGAGCAGAAGCCCAAATCACATCTTGGATGCTGGCACAGTCCAATATAAACCTTTTGAGACCAGTTCATCAGCACCCCTCCTGGCCCTGGCAGGAGCTGTTATTCAAGTCATAGGGTTCACGGTCCCCTCCATTCTCCATCAATGAGGGCAACTATAAGCATCTGTTATGACATGTATACTGAGCAATGGGTAGCTCACTTTCCCGGCTCCACCCAGTCCCCTACCACTTCTTGTGACTACAGGGATGGGCTGCATTTCAATGAGAGCTGAAGAAAGCACATATTTCCCAGCTCAACCCAAAGCTCACTGAAGTCACTGAGCTTCGGTACAAACCCCAGCATTCCTATAAGTCATGATGTGTTAAGGGGAGTTTACATTATCAAGTTTTCCCATCTTCTTAATAAGAAACACCTCTTTGCAAAGGGCATTATAACGTAAGCTGAATGTTTTGTGTCTGAGGGTCCTAAAAAAGGGATTGAATCACACATCTCTTTCCATCATGCTTTGCAAGATGATGTGATAGGATGTTGAGCAGCCACCAAAAAATACTGTTCTTTTCCCTCTTAAAGAAAAATGTTTCTTTTTCTTCCATAAAGGAGGCTCAAGCTTTAGGTCATGCTGAGTTGAGCTCCTTGTGAAAAGCAAGGGGCCAGCATGGCTGGTTTTCACAAGGCAAAACGAAACCCAGTGTTAAGTGAAGAAGTTTATTGCTAGCCATAAAAAAATAAATTATGTTATTCAAAGCTTTGATTTTGTTAATGAAGAGACTATTTTCCTACAAAGGTTTTCCAGATTAGATTGATTCTGTAATTGAAAACAAAATTATGGAGAGAAAAGGCAATAAGCTTTCTACAAGGGTCTAGTACAGTCATCACTCTCTGTCAGTCAACAGATCTTTGGCTTCACAGTTCAGTTAAAACTGGGATCCTATTGACAGAGCTTGTGTTGTCTAGGAGTCTTCACATGGCTATGTGATTGTATTTCTGAATGCATGGGAAGCAGAAGGTTGGTTTATGCCCCTGGGACAAATTTGGTTTGGTAATTTGCCCTGCAGGCATGGCAAATATCCTTCATGCCAAGTGAGACAGCATATGCTTGTACTTGGGAAGAATTTGATCTTGCACACACCTCTGAATTAAACCACAAAAGACTACACTGCAATCAAGTTATATGTCATAAGAAATCCTAAGGAGAGTTTAGAATTTCTAATGTTCAGAGCATGCTTTGAGATTCTTGAAAGAATAATGCTTTTCCAGTTCAAATCTTAAAGTAAAAACTCAGACCTTATCACCAGCACAGGGCCAAGTGGTGAGGAGGAGCCTTTGTTATGTGACAAGCGTAGTGCAGGCTGCCATACACATCCTTGGTCATGCTGGAAACTGGAGTTCCAGATGCAGAATACCCTAGATGTGAAAATGGACAAAAACATCCTACTTGCACCCTTCAAGAGAGTGAGGGGTTACTACTTGGGCCAGATGTTGTGAATGAGTCTGCACAAAGTAAGGATAGATAATAATGTGTACACTGGCATGATGGACACTTGCAATACCCAAATTTCTATACTGACATCTCACTTTATGCAGTGGTACCATCTCTGTTTCTTGTCAGGAAATAGCTAATGTCAGAATCCAAAAGTATTAGGGTCAATACCCAACCTACAATTTTGCAATTAAAATGTTACATCATTTACAGTTTTTGTGTGCCTTTAAATTGTTAAGTATTTTGGCATCTAAGAAAATATGATTCCAGGGTAAACAAACTGCTGATCTGATCCAGAATTTGCTCTGCTGACCTCTCTTGGTTGGCAGAGATAGGTATCATCAAGGCAAATCTCTGCTTCAGCCACAAGTTACAAGACCCAATTCAAGACTTACAGAAAGAAGCATTGTGCTCTCTGTTAGATGGGAAGGATGGAGATATGCAATAGTGATCCTTTCCGATTTAAGTTTGTGACTCTGCCTTTCTGCATTAGCCCCATGGGAACAATCACACTGATCTCTCAAAGCAGCTGTATTGGCTTTGTGTGGCAAGGTTTTGGTAGCGGGGGGGGGTTACGGGGGTGGCTTCTGTAAGAAGCTGCTGGAAGCTTCCCCTGTGTCCAACAGAGCCAATACCAGCCAGCTCTAAGACAGATCTGCCACCAGCCAAGGCTGAGCCCATCAACGATAGTGGTAGTGCCTCTGTGATAACATTTTTAAGAAGGAAAAAAGTTGCTGGGACAGACAGAAATGGCAGCTGGAGAGAGAGTGAGAACATGTAAGAGAAAACCTTGCAGACACCAAGGTCAGTGAAGAAGGAGGAGGAGGAGGAGATGCTCCAGGCGCCGGAGCAGAGATTCCCCTGCAGCCCATGGCGGGGAAGACCATGCAGAGGCAGGCTGTCCCCCTGTGGCCCATGGAGGTCCACGGTGGAGCAGATATCCACCTGCAGCCCGGGGAGGACCCCACGCTGGAGCAGGTGGGTGCCCGAAGGAGGCTGTGACCCCGTGGGACGGCCACCCTGGAGCAGGCTCCTGGCAGGACCTGCGGATCTGTGGAGAGAGGAGCCCACAGAGCAGGTTTTCTGGCAGGACTTGTGACCCCGTGAGGGATCCACGCTGGAGCAGTTCATGAAGAACTGCAGCCCGTGGGAAGGACCCACATTGGAGAAGTTCGTGGAGCACTGTCTCCCATGGGAGGGACCCCATGCTGGAGCAGGGGAAGAGTGTGAGGAGTCCTGCCCCTGAGGAGGATGAAGTGGCAGAAATAACGTGTGATGAACTGACCGTAAACCCCATTCCCCGTCCCCCCTGCGCTGTTGGGGGTGTAGGTAGAGAATCCAGGAGTGAAGTTGTGCCCGGGAAGAAGGGAGGGGTGGAGGGAAGGTGTGCTGAGATTTGGTTTTATTTCTCATTACCCTACTCTGGTTGATTTGTAATAAATTGAGCTAATTTTCCCCAAGCTGAGTCTGTTTTGCCCGTGACGGTAATTGGTGAATGATCTCTCCTGTCCTTATCTCAACCCACAAGCCCTTTGTTATATTTTCTCTGCCCTGTCCAGCTGAGGGGGAGTGATAGAACGGCTTTGGTGGGCACCTGGCGTCCAGCCAGGGTCAACCCACCACAGCAGCAAAGCTTATAAAAGAAGAATTAGTGGGAACACAGGGTGATCTTCATGGCAGAGCTGACAGTAGTGGCTGTTGCTTAGGAATGCACATAGAAGCAGAATCACATGGTGTCTGGGAGCACTTTCAAGAAAGCAATGGCTGGGGTTTTGCCACAGAGACTTAAAAGCTGAATCCCAAGGGATGAGGAAAGCAAACTGCTAGCACTGCAGAAGACGATTGCATTATCAAGCAAAGATTATGGAACTAAAGGACTCTGACATAAACAAATGTCACAAGATGGACAGACAATTCACTGTGATGAACAAAGTCAAAGAAGTGATTGTCTCCTCGGTGAGCTGATAATTTAGAAGCAGGTCAGGTACAAGTTCCTAAAGCTCTGATGCATTTCGGAACTACTCTGCTCCAGGCCACTGGTACCCAAAGGGAAAATCAATGGACAAGGAGGGAAACGAGAAGGCATACAAAAGAAGGAAAGGAGGAAGCTGTGGCAGAGAAAAAGGAGGAAACAAGAAAAGTTTGTGCTTAGGGACTGTGGAATTCAGAGGGTGCTTCTGATTAGTGTGTTTCTCTGGGTACTGCGATCAGCCTGAGCGGCCATTTCCAGCCACCCTCCTTCACTGTGTGTCCCCTTATACACAACAATGGGGAAATACAATTTGCAACCGAAGAAATTAGTGGGAAATTGGTTACTGGATAGACTGCGGGGTTTAAGATGCTCCCCCCTCCTTCCTAATTCTAGTCTAAGTGTCCTTTAACACCTTACAATAACAGAGTGTAAGCCAAGCACAAGATTTTATTGATGTTTTCTGTATGTCTCTGTGGTTTAGGAGAAGCCATAGCTTTCGGTTCTTTATCATCTATGTTGGATTACTGATTGCTAACATTTGCTGAATGCCAAATTGTATAAGGTGTTTTATATATTACGTGTAATGTAATTCTACTTAGGTTCCTAGCTTTGCTTGCCTGCTGATGTATCTGAGTGCCTCCAGAACTGCATTAAATGAAATTATTAATGTCCACCACATGCTAAACGTTCCCTCATCTTCTTTTCAAGAAGTGTGTGCAGTACAGTGTCTTCTATCATGCAGGTGCTTTCATGTCTGTTGTAGGGGGTTCTATCATATTTTTTTGAAGGGAAGAAGTGTTTTGGTTTTCTTCCTGTCCATGCTGCTTTTTATGTAAGGGTAAAGAAGCAAGCTTTGCTCTTTGTGGAGAGTTTTGCAATGGTGCCTAGTCCTTGCTGGCCTCCGTGCTGGCTGCTGGGAAAGTCCTCTCTCTGATTTGGGAGAGCCCCTGCCTTTGTGAATAGTCCCCGATAAAGGTAAAGGAGCTGAGAAATCATACACCTACAGTCACACACAGCTGCTGATGAAAACAGACGTAGTATGTTTCTTCCATGGAAGAAACCCACTGAAGAGGATGCAAACTCTGAATCTCCGTTAAGGTCCAATTTGTTTTACAAAATCTTATGTCTTACCCCACTGGCAAGAGTCCAGGGACATTGATGCCTGCTCTAGCTCCTCCAGAACAGCTCCACTGGAAAGTCCATCAACACAGTCCTGGACACACAGGCAGGCAAAGTGAAGGAAGGGAGTGCTCCCCATATGTAAGAGAAAGACAGACATGGGGACCCTGGGTTGAAATGCCCTCTGACAGAGTCTGAGTGCTGCCAGAGAAACTCTCCAGATATTCCTGCAGGCTAATACAGCCTCCCATTGCCCTCCCCATCACCCGGCACTGACATTACCGTCAAGTGACATGTGCCAGATCTCCCTGACACATGACCCTGGGCCTGGGATCTCCTGCACTGAAGAAAGAAGGTGAGCAAGCCAAAGCACAGGCAGGAAATGTTGATCCTTTTCTGGGAGTGCTCATGCCAGAGCTCCAAAACCAAACTAGTGCCGTTCAAAACTCAGTGACCATATTTTCAGTCTCCAGCCTGCAGAAGGACATTCAGGGTTCAGTGGGGTGTGGGAACATAATCCAGTGAGGGCAGAGTATTCACACAGCAGCAGAGCAGGGAAGCTAGCAAGTTCTACTGCATATGCAGGAATAGTAACTTTCAGAGTCTTAGAACACAACCAAATTGGGTAGGATTTTTGCACGGATGGCAAAAAAACCACCTCTTCAACTCCAGGAATATTTCCTTACCAAACCTCAAAGTCCCATGCCAAACCCCTAAGGTACTGATCCTTCTTTCTTTCATTTTTTCTTTTTTTTCAAATAAATGTTAACATTGGCATAACTACCTACATTTTCCCAGCTAAAATAGTTCTCCAAATTAGCCTGAAAGCATATGAAGAAGTTAGCCTGAATCTAAGTATGCTTTATCTCAAGAATTGTAAAGCTTGAGACATTGTTTTGTGATTGAAAAGGAGGGAGCTGCCCCAGGAAGGAGTTCAACACCTTAAATATAACTCCTAGACCCCACCCTTGCCCAAAATGAAATCTCAAAAGATGCTGGGGCAGGTATAAGAAAGGCTTTAATTTCCAAAATAATTTGTACTGAAATTTTCATGGAGGGGAGGGCTCACTGCAACACTGGACCTGCATCTATTTGACCACATTTCTGTGGGAAACTGGACAGGGATGTCCACTGACTCCCTTGTTCCTGCATGGCCAAGACAGCATTAGCTGGGCAACACATGGTGCCTCCCCAACTAGCGCTGTTAAAACTTTTCTCACTCTTGGGGGGACAGGCAGTAAGAAAAGGGGTGAAAGCTACAAGGAGGAGGGGTCTGACCATTAAGTTTCCAGAAAGAGCTGGCTTTGGAGTCCCCTCTTCTCAATAAGGTTAGACGAAGAGCACTGTGATCACTAAGCAGGGGCACTATCACAGACTCCTGAGCGTACGTTAAATAAGCCCTTTGGTGAATTTTTAAATTTTTTTTTAAAGGTAAATCGTCTGAGTTTTGGAGAAGGGGGTGTTTGCGCCTGGGCAGCGTGCAGGGCGGTTGCTCCATCCGCAGCTGAGACGGAGGAGCACGACAGCAGAGAGAGCAACAACATGGGAGTCGGAGAGAAAACAGCGGGGAGGAGGCAGGGGCTGACTGCGCGGAGATTAACTCCTTCCCTCCATTGCCCAGCTCCCTGCAAAATTCTGCCAGAGGGGGAAGAGAAAACTCCGTATTATCGCTTGCCCTCCTGTAGCTGGCCAGGAGCACGTTATGCCGTGACTGAGGTGGGACTTGCTCGTCCCATCCTGGCCTCCTGGCACCCTGCGATGGAGCGGGTCACTTGCCGCGGAGGCGACCGCACAGCGCTCAGAAACACCAGCCGGGTTTTCCTTTCAGCTCTCATCAGACGCTGCTCGGTCGCCTTAATTCTTTGGGTTAGTTCCCGTTTTCATTATCTCTGCCTTTGTCTTGCTGATGCTGGCTGCATCTCAATCCTGCTGAATCCGGGCTGGGCTGAGCGTGGTGCCATCCCCAGCTGCGGAGTTTGGGGACGTCCCCAGCCACCACGGTTTTAAAATTATTTCCTTCAAAAGGGGACAGGAAAGCCATTCTTATTGTAAGGCACAAGCCGGAGAGGTGAAAAGAGGATCAGGAGATGCTGGCGTTTAACTCTTTCCTAGGTGGTCGAAGAAATGTCAGTGTAAATTAAAACCCGGTGTTCACCCACCCACTCCAAGTCTGCACCTCTTGTTTGCTCCTTCTAAGCATTTTGCTCTAAAGGCTTTTGTTTAGTCGGGCTGCTCAGGGAATGGCTGCTTTTCATACCAATAGCCGCACACCGATGCAAACAGCGCATAAACAAAGGAACTGCCTCTTCCTCGGTTACTACAGTCTTCCCGGATTAAAAACACAACAGTCATCCAAGACACCAAGAATAGGAACAAAATCCCAGTTGATCGGTAACTAATTTATTTCCACACCTCAGTTTTTGTTTATTCACAAACAAAAGTGAATCAGCAAGGCGGGGGGGGGGGGGGGGGGCGGGGGGCGGCTAGGATAGGACAAGGAAAAAGTCCGTCTCCTCTCCTTGTTGGAGTTCCCGCGGTATTTGGGAGGGGACACAAGGAATTTCCCTGTGCTGCTGAATCATATCATCACCACCAGCCATTCCCCTTATCCATCTCCTGCACCATAATTGGCAGATAATTTAAACCCACAAGCCTGGACACACCTGCAGGGTCACCACATGTGAGCTGCTGGCATCCAGCGGCCTCCCAGTCCGATAAGCTAGGGTCTGGGTCTGGGAGCTGGACTCTGGGTCCAGCAACTCTGGCTCTGCTGGGAGTTGTCTGGGCCATTAGGGGAAGTGACTTCTCCGTCTCCCTTTCTTCGTGTCGTGTCTTGCAAGACCAAGTTTGCAAGACCAAGTTTGCAGGAACAAAGCACTGCAGAGAAGCAGTTAATATGTCCATACAGTGCCTTCTACTATGGCACCCTAACCCCAAGTTTTTCTCCAGGCTGTACTGTAATAATAGTAAAGTACAGTGATTAGACAAGCCATGATACCAAAAGCAACTTGAACATGCTAGAACAACTTCCAATAGACCAAAATAAAAGGAAAGTGAAAAAAAAATATGTATTTTGCCTAACAGCAACAACATCAAACCCATCAGTGAGGAGGAGATTTAAGAGCCAGGGTGTTGTCTCATTCAATAAGCAGTATGAATATGTATTAATTGGCAAGCTCAGAATAGACTTACTTCCTTCAACTGGGGCAGTGGGGGTCCAAAACAGAGGAAGGTCAGCACTTGAGCTTTCTCCAGCTACCTCAGGTTATTTAAAGTGTAGCAATTCCCTACTCAGTGCAGGTCAGATTTAGATTTCAGTGAGACCCAGGGTTTATGCAGGGCTGCAAACTATGCATTCCTGCCAATGTGTTGATAGGATTGCCACTGCTAAGTGACAGTCCCCACAGAATGCTTCTGTCTGCCATTTCATGCATCATAGCATTGAATATAATCTGACTGCACAAGTATGATATGAATCTTGACTACTGGACATCCAGCTTTGGATTTCAACATGTGCATCTGTGCAGGTGTATGCTGATTCCTGAAATAAATGGAAAGCAAGAAAGTGCAAATAGTTAACCTCCATTTTCCTGCCAATCCTGCCTCTCTGTAAGAAAAGTGATGCAGAAGTAGGATTGCACAGGTTTTCACTTTTTCCATATGAAAATCACAGAGGTCTCAGTGTAACATAAGAGAAAGCTGAGAAGGTTAGGGCAAAACAGTAAAATTAGCAAGTAGATATCATGAGAAAGCAAGACCTTTTCTATCCTGCCTCTGTAATCTAGCTGGAGCATCTGCTATCCAAGTTGACATCAGCAGTCCAGCTAAAAAGAAATGCCTCCTGGCCCTTACAGCTTCTGATGTGCTGCATCAAATGCTGTCAGTTCAAATTAAGCAATGCTGTTTTCATGCAGCATCCTGCCTGCTGCCTGACTTGTTGCACTTCTGCATGCAACTGCATTGTACCCTGGCAGAGGCTGGTACTGCCCTGCTCCCTGGATAGTTTGAGGAAGCAGCATGGCCAAGTCGGCAAAGCACTAGAGTAAGGATCAGACTCGCCCAGCTCTGCAGCTCTCTGGAACTAGTCCCTTCAATCCCTGTTTCTCTCCAACTTTTTTGTTTAGACAGGAAGACTGCTAGCCATTCAGAACAGGAGCCTGGTGCATGTGCAGCCCGCAGCAAGCAGATTTCCAGGCTCAGCTAAGTACGTGGTCTCAAATGAATAGCAGCAGCACAGAAAATAAGTGGAGAGTGCCCACCTTCTGCTACACTACATATTTAATAGCCTTCCGTTGTCCAGATGCTTCTACTTTCTCCACAGACTATTTTTCTACTCATTTGAAATGGCAACAGGGAACATTCAAAAGGTACAAATAGATACAATACTGTAGCAAGGATTTTTGGAGGGGATCAAAAAATCTCAAACCATCAAGATGTAAAATTATGTCCTGTTGAAAACTGAAATAGACAAAAGCCATACACAACATCTCTGGCTCCTGTGGCTTGTCCTCCCAATTCCTATGGTCAATATCTCCTTGGAGCTAAGACCAAACACTTCATTTCCTCTCTCACTATTACATGAAATCACTGGACTGTTGAGCACAAGAAATTAGATCACAGCAAATACAAATTTTCCCTCATAACACAGTGAGGATCGCCTTTTACACCATGCCATGCTCTTAAGGGCTACAAAATTTGTCTCCTCAAATAGCAGGAGACTGAGTTTCCAGGGCTCTTAGAAGCTATGTGCACAACTTCTGTGTGCACAGACTGGCTATTTTAGGAAGACAAGCGTGGATCAGAAAAAAAAACCTTTTGGTTTGGTGTGGGTTGGAAAAAAATCTTTTCTTTCTCCTCATTTTAGAGACTATCATGCTTTTCCAGATGCTCCAATACCATTTTAGGGCTTCACCTGTTGGGCAAAATGAGGTCTACTTTGCACAGCTCAAGCTTTCTCAAGCCAGAGTCCTATGTTCACCTGGGAGATGTTGCTCATTCAAACATCCTGCCTTAGGTAGCCATTGACTTCAGCTGCAGCTATGCTCCTAGGTCCATGTGGTGATGGGAATTTCTTCACAATACATGTACTTTTTATGGGCTGCTACACCCATCTCATAGGAGGAATTCCTTGCCAGAGCATGTTTTATTTTTTCTTTGTCAAGACACACACTTCACTGCAGAACAGTCCTTTGTGGAGTAGCAAAGGAGGCTACCTTCTCTCACAGGTACAAACCAAGTGTCTCAGAAGGAGACATCTCTTCTCACAATTTATTCACAAAGCCTATGACATAGCTGCTCTAAGGAAAACCAAAAGACCAACAATGTACAGGTTTAGGTCCCTTTAAGTATCCTGGGGATTATATACACTATCCATTTGGGTAGACTCTACTGTCTGTCTAGACTATCTAGTGATATGATGGGAAACACCACTGGAGTCCATAGCCACAGTGAGCCCATAGGACATCCTAGCAAGTTTTCAGCCTAAACATGGAACCGTAGTCTCTTGACTACTTACTTTGTGTTTCTTTTTCCCTTGCATTCCTTCTCTGGTTCCCAGTGCATTAATTTATCTTGTCCACAGACCTGAAGAAGCTCTAAGTACTGTCTTCTCTGCCTGCTTCCTCTCAGGTAGGGCATTGTCTTACTCCTGAAGACTTCAAGAGGGTGCCCAGTCAAGTAAAGAAGTGCAACTTGCACTTGCTGGGACTTGCACATACAACCACACCCTTTCAAACCACTTGGAAGGAGTGTCTCACAGCAGGTTTTCCCCACTGAGAGACATGATCTTCCACCTGTTGACCTCTGGCTTGGAAATTAGGAAGGAACCTGTCTCAGTAGACCATACAAGTTTTGTGAGAAACCCCATTCCTGCTACTGCTGAGAAAATCCTTTTCTCCTCTTTTCCTTCAACCCTTCTTCCCAAATTGAAGAAACGCGTCTCATTTGGTATGTCTATTACATTTACAGACTCCCTGCTGCGTAAGAAAGGGTGATGCAATGAAAGACTTCTGCTGTCTCTTTCCAGAACTTCATGGTGCTAAAACCAATAACACACATTCACCATGGAACACAGAAAAGCTGAGAACAACCCAGCTCAAACTGGCCATGCCATAGGAAAATCCTCACTTACAACAAAATGGAGACTGAAGACTCATGGGCTTCCAACATCATCATAGCATGGAGTATTAAAATAGCTAGCTCAGATCCTAAAAGCCATAAAACATAAGCAGCATAACGATTCATACAGGCTAATTTACGCCTTCTGCTCTGCAGTTAGTTCGAGTATCTCCGTGTAGTTTCACTGAAGACAAACCCTAAGAGGAAGAATGCCAAAAACTTAACAGACTTCATAGTGTTTACTACAAGGACATCCAACCAAGATCTTCCTGTGATCATTATTCCAGAATAAACTGATAGGAAAGAGGAGGCAAGAAGTGTTTGTTAAGGCAAAGGAGGTTTGGATTTTAATCTTCCCTTTGATTTTTGCATAGTTTTGGCACTTATATTCAACAACTCTGTTCTAGTGCCTCATGCTGAACAAGGAGCTAGGTGTTACAGTAAGCCTATGTCAGTAATGCTAACTAAACACCTGTGATCCTGAGCAGACAGAGAAAACGCAGCTGAGGGGCATCATATGCATTTTACTAATTTCTCCTTTTCTCTTCTCTCCTAGTCTCCACTACTGAAATAAAGATTGCTGAATCCACTGAGCCCTTCCCCGTTTAGGGCCAATATCCAATTGCTTCTGTAACATTTTCTAGTGCTTTATCAGTCTTACATGACTCATAACAAAGCTTTCATCACTTTCTTCATAAGACAATTCAACAGTCTCCTAGACAACATGACAGCAGTACGTAGGTCCTAAAATTAAGCAAGAGAAGCTGTATTCCAATTCCTCTGTAAAGGCATCCTGTGAATGAACCTGGCTCCACAACTTTTCTCTTTGCATTTTTCAACTACGACCAAATAGTTATCAAACCTCTGTAGTATAGCCAAGTTCTTCTTTATCTAGTCCTTTTTTCTCATTGTCTTGTTTGAATGTAAGTGTGACTCCTGGTTAGAATCAGAAGCTGAGATTTCACAGTGCTATCACTAGGTAATTTTTAGTCGTCTTCCACAGCCACTGAAGTGACCAAGCATTTTAATTTAATCCAGATGCTCCCAGTTCTTTGGTGAAAGTTGCTAAGGCAGATCTGAGACATTTTTCTAACCAATCCAAGATGCTCTCATGTTTTCTCTCAGTTTCCTGTCTAGGTCTTTCTCATTCAATAGAGCCCTTTCTCTGGCAGAGTAAAGCATGTTGGGTCAGACAATTTTTTTTAAGATGACTGGCAGTTGTTCTTGTTAGATCAGAAATCCAAAAAACCCAGGTAGAGAGAATCCCTAGCTGTGTAATAAATGGTCCTTGTTTAAGACAAGATTGTAGGTGTGAGCAGAGGCTTCTACAGAGCTGAAGTTGCAACGTTGTTTACTTTACTAGTAACCACACCTTCTCTGGAAGTCTTCAGTGGCATATACACCAAGGCCCAGATGCTAACAGGTTGCTTAAGCAACTAAGTGGAAATTAGAAATCTCGTTACTCAGGGATTTGTGATGAAGCAACATATTCAAAGTGATGACCAGGACATGCATTTAGAATGCCTGAAACTCAGCCATGCTCAGGAACTTCAGGTCAAATTCTATTATAATACAGGGTGAGTCATGAGGAATACAATTGCCTTGAAGGTCTCTCAGTTAGAGACCACTGGGAGCTTGGCATGCCTATGCAGGAATAATGAAAAGTAGATTCATCCTTGTCAAGATTTGAACTCCAACTCTGTCATATATGAAGCTTAGAGTTAGTTGATAATTATTTATGTAGGTAAGCAGTAGTATGCACTACATGTTAATGTTTTATAATATGGACACTTAAATCAACATAATAAGAAGAAGGTAGCAACTGGAAAGAAAAATCAGCAGAGAATTTTGACAGGATAGCATCTCTCTCTCATATCTTACTTATTACTGAAAGAAATTGTCCAAGACAAATATGAATACAGGCTTGTGTCATTCCTGATCTAGAGAAATTTAGATTCAGTGCTATAACATGAATCTGTAACACAAAATGATTATTAGGTAGAATTTACTAAATGGCTTTGCTAAATCTGGAAGATGATTGCCCAGACTGTTGACTTTGAACCATTTCCATTGCCTTTTAAAAAAGAAAACTTAGTATCTTATTGTTTCCCCCTACTCCTGAAATACTTTTCTTCTTTAAATGGGGCCATCACTGGGAATTGCGGAGAGATGCACAAGGAATGCACAAAGCAAGAAATGGCATAATGCAAGCACGCATTTCACCCTCCCTTTAAAACATACTACCTATTAAAGATAGAAAACACATCTATCTTTTTTGTAAACTTCTTATTTTAGCTCCAGATCATTAGTATTTTGTCTAGTTCATTCAGAGATTCAGGAATTAGTTCATCTACAAAAGGTGACAACAGATGCTGCAGATGAAGGGGGGAAAAAAAGGGAAGGGGAATGTTAGATATAAAACACAATATCCCTCAGGCTATTATGTTACCCAATTGTGTTTTCATTAACATTCAATATTTCTTCTTTTAACTTGTAACTTGTATGCCCCGTATTTTAAGGCATCAAATTATACTGCCATATTGAGGATTATTTAAGCAATCCCAGTAAGTAGGTCAGCCAGTAATTTACTCTTGGTTTATTAGAGGGTGCTAAAAGAAAAGAGCAACACTGTTAGTTATTTGTTAAATGAACAGCTGGACCCAAATTGTTGGGGGAGAAAAAGCCATTAGTTGAGAAAGTGTTTTGTTATGACTTCTAGCGTAAAGAAAAGTATGGCAAAATCTTTGTTTGCCACACAAATCTGTGTAGCGAGAAAACACAATTAGAGCAGACTCTTTTGCACAGCAGGTTAGATTAAGCATCAGGAGGAACAATGCAGAGAAGAGCTCTGTATGACCCAGGGGACCAAGATGGAGGATGAATTTGGTCTTGTGTAGCCTGATTAGACTAGGTTTTTCCCCAACTGTGTTAACAGTCTAGAAGCTGCCACTAAAAGAAAGAAGAGAAAAGGATTCCAGTCAGATTTCTTTATAATCACAAGAAATAATCATTCAGTTATGATTTTGACATACATAAAAGCAAAAATGATGAAGTTGTCCTTATGAAACTAGAATAGCCATCTGGCACCAGACCTCAGATATTTACTTGTGAACTGATCTCCAATTTCCCAGTGTTACCACTGGAAATTCTCTCCAATACTGTAATGCATCAAATGAATTTTAAAGAGAAGGTATTGATTTTGATGCGTGACTGTAGGTAAATATGGAAGACTAGCATAAAGCTTTTAAAAGACACTAACTGAATGGCATAGAAGAGGTGAAAGGGCAAAGATCTGGTCTTAAAGCTGACAGATCAAGGCCCAAACACTTAACCTTCCTTCTGACAGCAGTATCAGCAGCTCCTCCATGTAAATACATTGTGGTGAGGGATTTTCATGGGTTTGGATAAAGATGAGGGTAGTGTCCTGTCTGTTCATCGTCATCCCCAAAAAACTGTCACAGTCACCCAGAATGGACAATTGTGTATGTTCGTATTTAGCATTCATAAAGGAGGTAAATGGTAATGTTCTTCTGCCTCAGTTATTTTACAACAGTGCAATTGTGCCTGGGCTGTGGTAGTGAACCGAAAGTTTTGCTGATGTTGGCCTCAGGAACTTCCTTGAATGGTAGCTCTCGATTACAGTTTGTCTTTTCTTTACTTAGAAACATTGCTCCTTAAAAACAAGTTTTATTCATGAACCTAGCTCTAGCTGGCCTTCCTCAGTGCAGGAGACTGATTTCAAAAGCTCAGCTTCCCTTCCCCTTCTCCCTCCCTCACAAATAAATTTTTTTTTCACAACCTCTGAAGCAAAAACATCATTAAATTTCCAAATCACTGCTAGAGGGTTTTATGGGAGGCTTAACTTTCCAAAGGAGCCTGCAAGAAATCAGAAAGAGGGTTTTATTAACAGCTAATTAAAAATATCCTGATAATTTTTCATATTTAAAAAAACCCAGAGGCCAAGTAAGACGGTCATGTTGGTCTGCTACAGAAAAGGCAGAATTTGGGGCAGCGAGCAAGAAGAAATGGGTATTCAGAAGGTCACTATTGGGACAGTCCCTGGTCTCTATTTAATTCTCAGTTTTCTAAGTTCATAGCTTGTGGTGGATAACAGGATGTTCCTATTAAATATTGGTGAATATTAAGTAGTTACAGAATACATTTTTGAACATGTTACAAGGACCAGCTTTCCACACAAGGAAGCATGTCCAAGTCCCTGCTGTTCAGAGCATTAGGAAACTTTGGGCAAATGCACGCACACAGGCATCCCCATTTTTAAAGGTTCAGGAAGACAAGTATAGATTCAAAATATGAACTGAAAGTCAATACATTAAGGTTGTACCAATCTGATGGGTGAAACACATTTCATCAGAAATTCATTTTCAAGAAAAGTCCTAGATCCTTCTCTGGCAACCGTCTTGTGACTGAAGAGTCTATTAGCCCTGATATCTCAGACAGTCTTGTAAGCAGCAGTATCAGTCTCTCTCCTTCAGGTAACCAGGAATAACCCTTTTAGGCCATCATGCATCACTTTCCATCTAACAATCCAGAAGCCAGCAGAGATTGCACAGCAAAAAGAGCTGTTTCCTGAGGAAAACCCTCTGCAGTCAATGGGCAATCACATCAGTTGAAGTTCATGGCTAGTTCTAAGGCACAGCCGTATGAAGAACACACAGTTCCTGTGACATCCTTCAGGTGGCACAAGCACGGACTGCTGCTCCATTGTTTTCTCCAAATTCCTACCTAACTTCATCGCTGACAGCTGTGGCCACCTTATCTGTGTCCCAGCCCTGCTGCCAGCAGGATACTGCATAACACCGAACAAACCAAACCAAGAAATATGGCTGCCTTCAATGTGTTGGAGACAGCATGACCTGCACGGCCTCACTATTACCTTGAAATGGCTCCAGCACTGAGAAGAGGCTGACAGAAAAACTTACAATTCTCAATTCACTTTGAGATAGTAGAGGAAGATGACGGAGTCAAAATAGGTAAGCAAAGCTTACTAACGTCTTTTGCCAAAAGTAAAGAATAAGGCCATTAAAGAACATGTGTGTCCCTGCCATGATGTCTAAGCGTGTCAGTACTTCCATGGTCAAGAGAATCAGAGATGACTCAAAAGGGTCAGTGTTGATAACAGACAGCCACAAAACTAATGCAGTCACCCAACTTTGTACAGGGTACATAAAACTATCCAGGCTCCAGAGAGTCAGTGGGTGTCAGGCATTGTGATGGATGAATCACCTTTCTTCACAATTCTCTCCTAAAATAGGAGGATTAAGGGTAGAATCATAAATAAGATTGCGAACAGCAAGAGAACAAACAAGGATCCAGTAATCCCTTGTTTGAAAACAAGCTTGACTCTGTGCTGCCCCCTGCAAAAAAAGGCACTGTCAGTCTGTCCTGTGTACCTACTGTCTCACCACAAGACGTTACAGAGACACACACAGTCCATTAATAGATTCCCTCTGCAAAACTCCACTTCAGAAAACCTTTTGTTTCCAAAGAAACTGAAAATTGAAATAAAAAATCAAATCATCCTATCCACAAGATATGACAAAACTTTCCACGTCAAGAAACAGATAGATGAACAGCTAGACAAAGGCAGCAGGATTTTGCAAAGAGTCTGCTATATTGTATCTGTCTGATATAATGAATTACTGAATTACTGGCTTATGACCTGTGGAGTTTCTTTTCCCTTACACAGCAGAGAGGAATATGGGCTAGAACATGCTCTAGCAGAACAACTCAGTAGTACAGCACTTAAACAGTAGCTACAAAATGCTGCTGAAAAATACACCAAAAGTAGAACCACCCCTGCTAGTCCTGCAAATACTACTTACTTGTACTTTAACCAAACACATTTTTCTGCCTTGAGTTAACAAATATATGAGTGTCGTGGTTTAACCCCAGCTAGCAACTAAGCACTACGCAGCTGCTCACTCACTCCCCCCCCATTCAGTGGGATGCGGGAGAAAATCGGGGAAAAAAAAAAGAAGTAAAACTCGCGGGTCGAGATAAGAACGGTTTAATAGAACAGAGAAGAAGAAACTAATAATGATAATGATAACACTAATAAAATGACAACAGTAGTAATAAAAGGATTGGAATGTACAAATGATGCGCAGGGCAATTGCTCACCACCCGCCGACCGACACCCAGCCAGTCCCCGAGCGGCGATCCCCCGCCCCCACTTCCCAGTTCCTATACTAGATGGGATGTCCCATGGTATGGAATACACTGTTGGCCAGTTTGGGTCAGGTGCCCTGGCTGTGTCCTGTGCCAACTTCTTGTGCCCCTCCAGCTTTCTTGCTGGCTGGGCATCAGAAGCTGAAAAATCCTTGACTATAGTCTAAACACTACTGAGCAACAACTGAAAGCATCAGCGTTATCAACATTCTTCACATACTGAACTCAAAACATAGCACTGTACCAGCTACTAGGAAGACAGTTAACTCTATCCCAGCTGAAACAGGACAATGAGGAAAAAATGAACAGCTAGAAGAGGTTTGTTCTTTTTTTTCCCTTTTTATGTCTAGTTTAAGTAATAAATAGATTGCTTCTAGACTGATGACTTCCCAGTCAGGAGGGGCCATTTGGCTTTTAAGAGCTTACAGACACTGTAACTAGACCACTGCTGCTTGCTTGTCAAATATGGTTGTCATCTCAAGTTTCATTCCCAACACAAAGCAACTGGAAGAAGAATGCAAAAAAAAGTATATGCATTTCTATGGAAATGCAGAAGGTATCACCTGAAATCCACACACAGAGCTTAGGCTCAAAGTTGCAACAGCCTTTACAAGTATTGCCCAACCTGAGAAGCACCAGCTGATCAAGCAGCTCTGACAAGACAATGACTGGAAGGAAAAGGCATCAGTGTGAAGTGGCCTTTTTGCAGCAAGGATGTGTGAGACTGGCCAACCTTGTCCTACTAGCCCTGCCTGCTACACCTAACAGATACTGGATGAAAAGGAAAAAAAGCTTAGAGAACAGGTTAGCAGTTATTATGGGGTGCAATAGGCCTGGCAGACTGGGGACCATATACAGACTGTAGCCTCACAAAAGAGCTGATGCAGGATAGGATTTTGTGAAGCAGAATTTTGGAGTTTAGCATTAAGCTTCATTTGCAACCCAAATATCACTTTAAGCAGGTTTTAACATTTTTTTTTTTAAAGCATCTATATTTTAACTAAAATCATTGATCTGTTCTGTGTATCTATACTTTCTGGACAAAAAAGAATGGCAGAAGCCAAAAGCGTACCTATATCAAACATTAGGTGTTACTATGAAAGAATTAAAGCAAATTTATATTATTTGAACATAATGGAAATAAGGCCCAAACCCATCAGGGAGTTATAATAAAGAACAAGTTCTGGTTTCAGTCGTGCAGCCCTTTAAAGGGGTTGCTCTTCCATACCGGCTTTTCTGCTTTCTTGCGGAGATGAACACACCACCAAAAGCAAAGCTGGACTGGAAAAAGGATGATTATTCTTCTGTGCTTCCCAGTTTCAGCACAGAAGCTGTTTCAAAGCAAAGAATAAATTTGCTGTATTTCTTGAGGCAGCTGAGGAAAACCTTCATGGTTTGCTGTCAAGGTACACTAATCCCTCTGCATTCAGCACAACGTTGCACATGCAGCAACATCTTTGGCAGCTGGGGCTTACACACAGTGCCCTTTACGCACAGGAACACAAAACAGTCCTTAATGCCCAATCTCAAGCCTGGAATTCTGTTGTGGGTACATAAGGCAGAGTCTATCAGCCTAATTAGACATTTAATAAGGCATTGCTCTTACCCTTAAGGTCCTCAGTGAAACCAGGGCCTTCCCACTGCCTTCAACTTTCCCTAAAAAAATCACAAGCTGTATGCATTCTGCAACCACATAGACAGCTCTTCCCTGCCAACTCCCCTGCCATGTCACCTACAGAATTGAACCTAGTAGCCTTTTCCTGGGACTAAGCATTTATTAGCTGCCTGGCAGTCAGCAAGTAGTTATTTTTTCCAGGGTAATTGGGATGTGAAGAAGGCTGCATTGATAAACTGGGCTCTGACTCCCTGAGAGAGAACAGTCACTCTCTGCTTGTGGCAGGTCAGGCTGATATGATTGTTCATGTTGCAGACATCTGTTGGAGAAGCAGCTTTCTGACAGGATGGTACAATGCACTTCTGAAAGCAGAAGCACTACAAAGTACTAGAAAAGCCAGGATCTCCTTAAAAGAAAAAGGGGCTTCCCATCAATATCAGAAGTTTCAAGAAAAGTTTCCCCTATCGTCAGATGTTCTCTTGCATTCAGGTAATAGGAATGAAGGACAGCAAAGCATAGAAAGGAGAAGCAATATTAATTTGCTTTCTGTATGTAGACATGTGTGCAAGCATCTACTCTGATCACTCCATCCATGTTCTCACTAACCCTGAACATGGAAATTCCTTGTTTATCCTGGTGCATTACTGAAGAAATTTCTCTGTTCCTTTCCACCTCCCCTCAGAGGCATCTTGGAGCTCTTCAAAGAAGTAGATGGGTTTGGCATTTAAGTGACTGGCCTTCAGCTACAGACTCAGAGCCCTGAATCAGGTAAGCCAGACCTGCCCTCAGTCTTGGAGCACAGGCTGCTGCTTTGTCAACGCTTCATTAACTCAGTATCTGCACACTGGGGCCTCCTTTCTCCTGCTGGTAAAACTACACCCTCCTACAAAACTGATCCAGGTCTTCAAAACCCACAGAGATTTCAACAAAGATGAAATTGCCCAGTCAGCCTTCATCTTGCAAGACATATCATCTGCACTGCTACCACCATGGTTACTCCTGTCAGAAGATTGAGAAGGAATGTCAGATAATCACAGCAAATCGAATAACATATGTGGGTACGATCTGCATTTGCAATTGAGGAGCAATAGTCTCCAGACTATAGCTTCTATACTTTTCCTTCTAGATGATCTGAACAACAATGACAATTTTTGTCCTCTAAGAATACTAAAGAACTTTTTTCCCAGCTCAGCTAGAAACCTGGATGCAATTTCCTTTTTCCTCTAAATAAAGGGAGAGGTGGAGAATGTGAAAGGCTGAATCAGGAGGACTTTTTACTTCATCGCAATGTATTTTTTAAACACTCTTAAGTCACATAGCAAACTTTTGGGGCAGATTTCATTAACTTACTGATAGGTATAAAAAAGAGGATTAGAAATACAATGAACTAACAGAGGGAGACAGGAGATTAGTGAAATGTTTCACATGCAAAACTAGAACTGCATTGAGGAATCTGTCATCCCAGTCCTTCTCTAACTTCTAATGGCACAATTTTCAGGAGAAGGATTTTGTGTTTTCGTAATGTTTCCTCTGTAAACTGCTAGCAAAGTGTTACGACTAAGTGGAAAAGCAGGCAGACAGCTTTTGAGATTGACCAAGAGGAAGGTGTTTTCTGCAGAAAAGCAAAGTCAGAATAAGCAGGTACACCTAGAACACATTAGATCCTGATTTTTTTAGTTTGTCTGATCCCATCCTTCTGTCATTAAAAGTATTAGCCCCGCTCACCAAATTCAAACCTTGCAATCCTGCCCCTTACATCTGCCATTTTGCAATTTCGCACAAAGGCCAAAGTCATCAGGATGGAGCCCATAAAGGAGAAAAAAAACCCTTTCAAGCAAAAAAATCTTTGTTGCCAACGCAAAGCCCAGTCCAGATGTGTTGGTAGTTTCTCGCTTGTCTGTACAAAAGAATGCATACAGCCAAAATTTCCATCTCTTGCCTTCCATACAGCCTCGATGAATAACACAGTCTTTCCAAAGCTTAGAACAGAGATATCAAGCCACCTCCGTATACACCCATGACAGTAGCCAGATGTTTTTTTCCAAACTTGAATTCTAGACAGAGCTGAAAGGGAAGTGAAAGGGCCATTTCCAGTGACATATTTCAATGTGTTTTACAGTCACAAGGAAGCAGGTCAATTATGACAGCTCCTGAAGTAAAATAACTAAGGCAAATCTATTGCATTGCTCTTTGGAGTAGAGCGAGACTTTCTATCATATTTAAGGAAGGGATGTTATCAAAGATGTAATTCCACGACACTGAGATATACATTCTTATCACAGGCACACTGAGTGAAATGTTCAAATGTAAGCATAGATGAATGATCTATTTTTCTTTCCACTCTGAGTAATCGAAGTAACTCACTATGTATCCCAGAGACTCTAGCAGAACCCACCACTGCACAAACAAAATAGCCAACTGGGCATTATGACCAAAATTTGCAAAAGCAGCTAGAGACTGAGTGCCCACTTTGTGACATTTTACAGCAATCTCTAATTACAGACACAGCAGAGCAACAACCTCTTTCAATCAGCCTAAGCTTGGCACCTTAAATGGTTAGTGATTGGGAAAACGGAAGGGAAAGTCACAGAACATTCCATCTCTACAGAGTGAATTTGCCTTGGACCTTCCTGAACCTCTCCTGAGGCTGAGCAATTCCTATTCTAGGGCCAATGTCCTGTAAAATGATGTGACACTCCCATCTGCAGAACTGTAAGGGAGGTATAGCAAAGCAGATGCTTTGCACCCATAGAGTTGTATCACCAGAGAAACGCCAAGATTGGTGTATGTCTTTAAACCTCAAATAAACCAAAGTGATTTTGCCCACATAACTGATAGCTGATACTGTATCCAAATGCATAACAAAAACTGGCTGGCTTTTAAAGGGAATTTTTTCTGGCTTCCTTCCAACCTGGTCTCAAAGCTACCTCCATAAGATGCTAGCCTCCATTGTAACAGAAATGCAAGAAAAAAAGATGCTCAGTAGTTGCACATATTAAATCCTGAGCCATTTTCCTTTGTTGCAGGTGTCCAAACTTACTTCAGCTCATACTTTTTATTCTTCCCCCCAAAAGATGAATGAAGCAGACAAGGACAGAATTTGTTTAATTCCTCATCCTTCCCTCCTGTTGTGGTTCCAGCCCAGCCGGTAACAAAGGACCACGCAGCCGCTCACTCACTCCTCCCGCCCCCCTCCAGTGGGATAAGGAGGAGAATTGGAGGAGAGAAAAGAATAAAAACTGGAACCTTGAGGGTTGAGATAAGGGCAGTTTACTGGGACAACACACAAAAAAAGAGAAGTTACAACAACAACAACGGTACTAATAAAAGAATATACAAAAGGAGTGATGCACAGTGCAACTGCTCACCACCCGGGACCCGACGTTCCGCTACTTCCCCCACGAAAGTCGAGAGAGCTCCCCCCGGCCTGCTCCCCATTTATATACTGAGCATGATGTCACATGGTATGGAATAGCTCCTGGGCCAGTTCAGGTCAGCTGCCCCGGCTATGCCCCCCACCTCCCACGTTCCTGTAAAAATTAACTGTATCCCAGCTGAACCCAGGACATTATCCACCCCTTATTCTATACCATCTACATCATGCCCAGATCTTACATTTTCCAATTAACCACTACCACTTTCCTTGTCTTATATATATATGTATATGGACACCCTCCCCCCCCCCCCCCCCAAATAGTATTCCCTTAGTCTATGGGCTATCCCTCTAATGTGCCCATCAATTTTATTTAGTCCATGACTTTGGGGCTCCATCTGTTGTAACAGTCCTTCAGGATAGGAGAGATGGTGTGAGGTGTTGTGTTGTTGTATGCTGCCTCTGGAACTTGTGGCTGGTACACTTGGTGCAACCCACACCCTTGGTCTGCAGGTCAAAGATGTTGATCTCGGGGAAATTGCTGGGCACCAGTTCAAGTTCTATCACTGTTGTACTTGGCTCAGTTTCAAAGCCCATCCTGCAGTCATTTGGGTAATTCTTACAGTAATACCCTTGATATGGCATATAGACACTGTAGATACAATGACATACATTGGCAGGTTATTTAGCAGTTAAATATCATACAGCCTAATTCACTGGCCATTCTCTCCCAAAATCAAATCTCCCTGAGGTATACATCAAACTTCCCCATCCTTTTGCATCACTCACCAGGTGTACCCAGGTCCTTGAGCAAAAACAATCCCTTGGATGGGTTTGCCTCTGCTTGAGGGAGGACTAACCCAGACTGTCTTTCCTAACATACTCCTCATGTGCACTACAGGGACTTTATCCCCTTCTACAGTATGTGGAAGTCTTGGTTGGGCGGGGCCAGCCCAATTGGCAGATCCTCTAGTATTAACTAACCAGGTGGCTTTTGTTAAATGTGTATCCCAGTGTTTGAAAGTTCCCCCCCCTCATTGCTCTCAATGTAGTTTTCAGCAGTCCGTTGTTATCGTTCGATTTTTCCGGGGGCTGGTGCGTGATAAGGGATGTGATATACCCACTCAATGCCATGTTCTTTGGCCCAGGTGTCTATGAGGTTGTTTCGGAAATGAGTCCCATTGTCTGACTCGATTCTTTCTGGGGTGCCGTGTTGCCATAAAACTTTCTCTTCAAGGCCCAGGATAGTGTTCTGGGCAGTGGCGTGGGACACAGGATATGTTTCCAGCCATCCAGTGGTTGCTTCCACCGTTGTAAGCACATGGCACTTGCCTTGGCGGGTTCGTGGGAGTGTGATATAGTCAATCTGCCAGGCCTCCCCCTGTTTATATTTCAGCCATCGCCCTCCATACGACAGGGGTTTTAGCCGCTTGGCTTGCTTAATTGCAGCACATGTTTCACATTCATGGATGACCTGTGCGATAGTGTCCATGGTCAAGTCCACCCCTCGATCACGAGCACATCTATATGTTGCATCTCTTCCCTGATGGCCTGAGGTATCGTGGGCCCACTGAACCATAAATAGCTCACCCCCATGTTGCCAGTCCAGGTCCACCTGAGACACTTCAATCTTGGCGGCCTGATCTGCCTGCTGATTGTTTTGATGTTCTTCAGTGGCCCGACTCTTGGGTACATGAGCATCTACGTGACGTACTTTTACCACTAGCTTCTCTATCCGAACAGCGATATCTTGCCACAGCATGGCAGCCCAGATGGGTTTACCTCTGCGCTGCCAGTTGCCCTTCTTCCATTGCTGTAGCCACCCCCATAGGGCATTTGCCACCATCCATGAGTCAGCATAGAGATAGAGCACTGGCCACTTCTCTCTTTCAGCAACATCTAACACTAGCTGGATGGCTTTCACCTCTGCAAACTGACTCAATTCACCTTCTCCTTCAGCAGTTTCTGCGACTAGTCGCGTAGGACTCCATACAGCGGCCTTCCACCTTCGATGTTTTCCCACAATGCAACAGGACCCATCAGTGAACAGGGCATGTTGCCTCTCATTTTCTGGCAGTTTATTATACAGCGGGGCCTCTTCAGCACGTGTCACCTCCTCCTCTGGCAACATTCCAAAATCTTTGCCTTCTGGCCAGTCTGTGATCACTTCTAAAATTCCTGGGCGACTGGGGTTTCCTATGCAAGCCCGTTGTGTGATCAGTGCGGCCCACTTACTCCACGTGGCATCAGCCGCGTGATGTGTAGAGGAGACCCTCCCTTTGAACATCCAGCCCAGCACTGGCAGTCGGGGTGCTAAGAGGAGCTGTGTTTCAGTACCAACCACTTCTGAGGCGGCTCAAACTCCTTCATATGCTGCCAATATCTCTTTTTCAGTTGGAGTATAGCGAGCCTCGGATCCTCTGTATCCCCGACTCCAAAACCCCAGGGGTTGGCCTCGGGTCTCCCCAGGTGCTTTCTGCCAAAGGCTCCAGGTAGGGCCATTCTCCCCAGCTGCAGTGTAGAGCACATTTTTAACATCTTGTCCTGCCCAGACTGGCCCAAGAGCTACTGCATGAACAATCTCCTGCTTAATTTGTTCAAAGGCTTGTCGTTGCTCAGGCCCCCATTTAAAATCATTCTTCTTCCAGGTAACTTGGTAGAGAGGACTTACAATTTGACTGTAATTTGGAATATGCATTCTCCAAAAGCCCACAACACCTAAGAAAGCCTGCGTTTCCTTTTTATTAGTCAGTGGGGACATAGCTGCTATTTTGTTGATCACATCCATAGGGATCTGACAACGCCCGTCTTGCCATTTTACTCCTAAGAACTGGATCTCCTGTGCAGGTCCCTTGACCTTACTTTCTTTTATGGCAAAACCAGCCTTCAAAAGGATTTGGATTATTTTCTTCCCTTTCTCAAAAACTTCTTCTGCCGTGTTGTCCCATACGATGATGTCTTCATTCAGCCCACAATAATCTACTGTTAGTCTCCATTCCCCATTAGATTTCCGCACGGGCCATATGGGGCTATTAAAGGGTGAGTGAGTCTTGCTGATCACTCCTTGGCTCTCCAGTTGGCAAATCAGCTTATGGATGGGGATCAGGGAGTCTCAGTTGGTGCGATATTGCCGCCGGTGCACCATCGTGATAGCAATTGGCACCTGTTGTTCTTCAACCTTCAGCAACCCCACAACCGAAGGGTCTTGGGAGAGACCAGGCAGGGTAGACAGCTGTTCAATCTCCTCCGTCTCCAATGCAGCTATACCAAAGGCCCAACGGTACCCTTTTGGGTCCTTGAAATACCCCCTCCTGAGATAATCTATACCAAGGATGCATGGGGCCTCTGGGCCAGTCACAATGGGGTGTTTATGCCACTCATTCCCGGTTAGACTCATTTCAGCTTCCAATTCGGTTAGCTCTTGGGATCCCCCTGTCACACCAGAGATACAGATGGGTTCTGCCCCTTTACAACTTGATGGCATTAGGGTGCATTGTGCACCAGTGTCTACTAGAGCCTTATATTCCTGTGGGTCTGATGTGCCAGGCCATCGAATCCACACTGTCCAGTAGACTCGGTTGTCCCTCTCCTCCACCTGGCTGGAGGCAGGGCCCCTCTAATCCTGGTTAGAATATCCGTTACTCACTTTTCGCACATGTGAATCAGAAGTCCCTTCAAGAGGATCAGAAATGAGATCAGCCCATCTACTGCATCTGGGGGACTGCTCACGGGAAACTGGAGCAGCAGTTTTCCAAGAAGAATCCTCTTTTCTGGTTGCTTTTTCTCGCAACTCCCATACCCGTGCATCCAGGACTGAGGTAGGTTTTCCATCCCACTTCCTCATGCCCTCTCCATGGTCACACAGGGAAAAACACAGGTTAGCCCGTCGTGTGTACTTTTCTCTCTCCTCTCTCTTGGGCAGAGGAATGCTTACTCCCAATAGCTGTGATGCGGGCCTGTACAGGTGGGGAGAAGGACATATCCACTTTGAATTGCTGGAACTCTCGGGACAATTCCTCTACAGCCAACACAGGCCCGTAGGGAGGAAGAGAGACTTCCTTTGTATTGCCGGAGTTGGACAGCCAATTCATCTACCGTTTGTCCATAGCCTTCTTTCCAGGACATTACCGCCAATGAGTTGGCATAGGTTGGTGGTGCACTTTGTAGAAACTTCCGCCACATCGGTTGTGTGCATTGGACTTCATCTGGATCTGTGGGTGACTTGCGCATTTTCTGGGTCATTATAAATCACCTCCAGCACGGCTAATTCCCTCAGGTACTGGATACCTCTCTCCATGGTGGTCCACTTGCCTTGGTGACATGTAACTTCATCCCTGAAGGGGTATCTTTCCTTTACACCTAACAGAAGTCGCCTCCAGAGGCTGAGGACTTGTGTTTTTCTCCCAATCGCCTTGTCGATGCCCCCTTCCCTAGACAGAGATCCCAACTGCTTGGCTTCCTTACCCTCTAATTCCAAACTACTGGCCCCATTATCCCAGCATCGGAGCAGCCAGGTAACAATGTGCTCACCTGGGTGGCAGCTAAAATCTTTTCGCATGTCACACAACTCACTCAGGGAGAGATCGGGTGATTATTTCAGGTTCTGCCTCTTCCTCCTGTTCTCGTGATGACCCTGGTTCATCCATCTCTCACTAAGCGAACTGATTTCTTTGTGTGTTTCTTTTTCTGTACAGGGGCGACTGACACTGGCACAGGTTGGTTCTCTGGTTTAGCTGCAGTATCCGTCACCGGGGTTGGGGTAGCCACGCTGCCTGCTGCCGGGGTTGGGGTAGCCACGGTGCATGTTGTCCTGTTTTCCATCTTTTCCCCCTTTTCCCCCTGAGGGTGCTGCCTAATATCAAGCAGTGTTTGGTAGATACTGGCCAAGGCCCAGCACAGTGCAGCGAGTTGTACGTCTTCGGAATAGCCACAGCATATTTCTTTCAAATATTCTACCACTTCATGAGGGTTCTGTAGTTGTTTGGGAGTGAACTTCCAAGCCACTGGAGGTGAGAAGTTCTCTAGATACCTGCCCATATCCTCCCACATGCCGTGCCACCCATGAATATCCAGCTTTGGGGCAGATCTCTGGGTGGTACTCTTAAAGAGCCTTTTTGTAGCCCTAAACAAGACCTGAAACATATTCAGGAGGCATAGCACTAACAGCACACTGGCTTGCACATCCCAAGGATATTCAAAATTCTCCAAAGCTGTTGTAATTAGTCGGAAGGAGAGAAGGGAGGGGAACGGATGGGGGGAAGTATCCCCCCCTAGCTTCCCCATGGATTGGGTGTAATTACCAATAAAATCTGATAGAAGGTGCCCAAAGTATGGAAACGATATCACTGCCTCATACAGATACCAGCTTAACCTCATGACCAGTGATGTAATCATTTCACAAGGCGACCTTGCCCAGTACAGCAAAATGATAATCCCAGTCACTCTCCCAGAGGTGATAAACATAACTACAGGCAATACATAGAGCATATAGGAACTTACAGAACGCCACCACGTAAACAAATGAACCAACATTGTGACTAACATCTATTTATCTAATATAAGAAATGTGTATGACAAATTTGTTTCAACACGCTCTGGCCAGATCTGTCATTATCTCAACCCTTCGTGCCCCACGTTGGGCGCCAAAAAGGACTGTCGTGGTTCCAGCCCAGCCGGTAACAAAGGACCACGCGGCCGCTCGCTCACTCCTCCCGCCCCCCTCCAGTGGGATAAGGAGGAGAATCGGAGGAGAGAAAAGAAAAAAAACCTGGAACCTCGAGGGTTGAGATAAGGGCAGTTTACTGGGACAACACACAAAAAAAGAGAAGTTACAACAACAACAACGGTACTAATGAAAGAATATACAAAAGGAGTGATGCACAGTGCAACTGCTCACCACCCGGGACCCGACGCTCCGCCACTTCCCCCACGAAAGTCGAGAGAGCTCCCCCCGGCCTGCTCCCCATTTATATACTGAGCATGATGTCACATGGTATGGAATAGCTCCTGGGCCAGTTCAGGTCAGCTGCCCTGGCTATGCCCCCCGCCATCTCCCAGGTTCCTGTAAAAATTAACTCTATCCATCCCAGCTGAACGCAGGACACCTCCCCTCCCCTGAACTAACCTCTTGTGTGCTTCTGAAATGTGTAATCATATGGTGAAAGACAACCTTTTCCCTTTCCAAGCAAGTAATGAACAGAGTAAACTCCATTTTTCTTGATGGAAATGCTGCAGAGATGCACTCAACTTATTTTTTGTCACTTGACAGAAATGCTCTGTTTTTCTGATTTTTAATTTTTTTTTTTTCTGGGAGACAAAAAATTCTTATGCCAGCCCTGGGACATGAAGCTAAAATTACAAGCACACAAATTATTCTCCTCTGCATCATTGCTGGGTAAAGCAGCCTCTCTGGAAACAATAGCTGGAGCTTGAGGTATCTACAGGGAAAACAGAACATTGTGGTTGATTTAATGCCCTTCTCATGGGATTTACTCTTGGCAAAATGCCTGAGTGGTTTATGTCAGAAGGGATACACAATTCGCATGTGGATCCAATGCTCACTGTGAGGTAACTCTTTAGTGCTAATGAGCATAAAAGGAGTGAGCATCCCATGAATTAAAAAAAAATGCACCTGAGAACCACCCTCCATCAGGAGAAAAGCAAAGGCCTGCCAGATTCTGGTAGTAGAGGGAGAAAGATGAATATCCACATATCTCTCCAGTATAACCAAAAGGAGTGATGAGAAGAAATTACTACTAGGTTCCATAATTGGATAATGAGCAGAACAGTGTCAGTGCATGAAAATCTGCAAACAAAAATATGAAACAAGCACATTTTTGGGTCCCTTTTTCTGCCCTTTGGACCATTCTAGAAA
This sequence comes from Haliaeetus albicilla, assembly GCF_947461875.1. Taxonomy (NCBI): domain Eukaryota; kingdom Metazoa; phylum Chordata; class Aves; order Accipitriformes; family Accipitridae; genus Haliaeetus; species Haliaeetus albicilla. The sequence goes on from NC_091498.1 coordinate 12,315,265, forward strand.
CAGACACTATTTTTTTTCCAGGTGTGAGATAATGCATACAGGTAATATATATGGGCAAATAATGCCTTGATCAGCATGCTCTGTTGGAATCAGATCAGTACCCATCAGAAATTTTCCATGATTCTGTACTTTAAAAACAAAACAAAAAACTTTTACAGTAACAAAGCTTGCAAGGTGAAAATACTGTGTTTGTTTTTGTTCTACGACTTGAAAGAAAGCATCCCATTGCTGTTCACATGGCTGGAGACTCTGTTCAGTAATAGAACTGCAAATACCATCATTTTGGATTTGGAAATCTGTAGTGGATGAATGAAGTTCCTTCCTTCCTCCCTTATAATAGGTGCAGTCTAGGCAACCCAAGGAGACTGCATAGCAGAACGAGGTCCACTGCTATTTACCATGGATCTATAGATAAATAGTACATTGTTTCTTTCGGTAGCCATTCAGGATTTAGATCAGCTGTAACAACTACCTCTATTTTGCCATTTAGACAAATTGGGGGACTGAGAGCATTAGGCAGCTCGCTGTTGTTTATGGAGGAAATAATCTCAGAACTTGCAGAAATAACGCAGGACCAGAGAGAAGTACTGTACATCATAACTCCTTGGGACCCCACAGTCTTGCACTGTTTTGCCAGTTGATATGGGGAGGAAAAGCCTGGCTATAAAAGGGAGACAAGTGAGAGGTGTTGAAGCATAGCACTTGTACAGAACTAGTAGCCTTCCTTGTTGGTATGACAAAAGAAAATGAAATACCCCCTGCCAATATAATGAATCTCTGAACAACAATGGAGCTTTGGGAAGACAGTAACAACTCCTCCCTCCAAAGTATGAAAATGATGGAGATCAATACAACTTAAGGGTCATACTTGCTGAGCTCTCGGTTCTTCTGCATAGCTTCCTTCATATAAACTGGGTTTGAAGTAAGCAAGTAGACATATAGAAACAAGAAAAAAAACCCAACCAACCTAACTTCAGTTTGAAAAGGAAAGAGATGGATTCAGATACAATTTGAGAGGAAATGAATGTTTCAGAACTGACCTGGAAGTTGCAAATCATGGACAGACTGTGGTCCACCTGGTCATCTGCTCTATGTGTAGCTCCTACACACTTAAAGGTAAGCAGGGAGAGTCAAGCTTTTGGAAATATGCTACTACAAATCCATAAGCAATTTTAAAAGCATCCAAAGGACAGCATATCATTCCAGAAAGCAGAAAAAAAAATAAAGGAGGGGGAAAAGGCTATTTTTTTCCTGTTTCTTGATACCTTTCTGTGCATTTGTATAATATCTAATGTAGTGGGATCCTGATGTGATTAGGCTTTGTCCATGACACTCTAAGAGCAATAACAGGCTTACTGAAATTAGTAAACTCATAATGACTTCAAAGGGCTTTGCCTCAAGGCAGTGAACAATTTCTGGAGCTTGTTTTTCTTCAAATTCTAACCTTTGTTTTCTGTACAAATATCGCCTTCCTTCTATTAGTACCTCTTATGTAGAGACAGGTCACTCAGAAAGAAAGAAAGAAAGAAAAGCAGGAGTAAAAAAGCAGGAAAGAAAGCAGGAGTAAAGCAGTATTTTTTTGATACCAAAGCAGTATTCCTTGCTGAAGGACAGTAACTGCAGCACTCTTCCAAGGACTGGTAAAAATCTATCAACAAACAAAACTGATCTTGGAGAAGAGAGAAGGCTGGAAGGGTTTTCACTGGAATCTAGCTGGCGTCCAAACACTCATTTGCTGTGAGTTCTGACAAGAAATTCTGCATCTTTAGCAAAAAAGAATATGTGGAGTTATTTGCAAATGAATTCTGACTGTTCCTTCCTGCCATGCAACTCCTCATCATTTATTCTCGTCTCCCTTTTCCTCTCCCTCTACAACTTGCTTTACTTTTTGGAAATGTATCCCCTGTTTGAGAAACAGGATTTAATATCACCCTAATCGCCTCCTATTTTGGGGGGAGAGGGAAAAAGGAATAGAAATGAATATTATTCCATTTGCTTGCATATGCTTATGTGTTAGAAGGGTGTGATAAACCCGGGATCCATACTGAGAAAATTTTCCCTTTCACCATGAAGGAATTTTATGAAGGAAGGGTTTTCTCCCTGAAGAGGGATTGTGTTAGGAAATGGGACAGTCTCTTCCCTGTACACAAAGGATTTTGGTTTGCAGGTGCCTTTTCCAGCCTTCTGGATCTGTTGCCTTCTTCCTAAACAGAAAAATCCAGTTATTGTTAGAGATAGCATTATTCCTGTTTAGCAACCAGCCCTCTTCTATCTTTTTCTTTTGGACATAGCCTAACATGCAGAGAGGCAGTTACTACAATATTGAGTGACAGAGGCTCCTGGATCAGAAGATACTGACATTATTTGTGGTGATGGTGGGGGAAAAAAACGCAAAACATGACTTATGCAAACCTCTGCAGGTATTGATTAGCTTATTTTAAAAATAAAGGAAAGGGTTGCTGTTGGTATGCATTGGTGGAGAAAATCTGCCTCTACTGCAGGCAGGGAGCTGAGCTTTTATACTCATCATTTCTGCACCGTGCCCCTGTATTAGAGTCACAGAAAAGAGACCTATGATAATGAAAACGTACAAACCACTGTATTTTGTAAATAACAATCTGCAGACCCTAAGTGAATACAAGGATGTAATTCACTCTAGGATTTCTGCAGCTGTTAATAAATCACTCAAGCTGCACTTGGGCAGCTTATGACATCAGCAGATCCCCTCAAGTGAATTACAGCCATTAATTTACACAGAGAAGGCCATCTATCATTTATTATTGACCATCTGTTACTAGGAATATGTACATTTTTGATAAATTAATAAGATTTTGATAGAAAACATCTTTAATTTATTCCTATGTACATTCATTTGTGATGTGCAACTTTGGGTTTGCAATTATCAGTGAAAACTGACTTGTGACATCAGCCAGAGGTGATTACATGTTGATGCAACAGTATGCCTCACAGCAAGTTTAGCAAGGCACCGTGTCTAGTACTTAAGGCCACACTCCTGCACAGATGGAAGGGATTGATCCTCTCAAAGATGTCACAGGAAGATATTTACTCACTCAGCATACAAAGGAAACAAATTCTCTGTGTGCCTGTGCCAACAGAAAAGTGTCGTTTGCAATGTGAAACCTGTTACTCCTTTGCACACAGTTTCTTCCGAATAGTAAAAATAATGGCTACAGAGCATCTGCTTGCTGTAAACAGAAGATAAAACATTGTCATAAATGAAAGATCAAGTTCATTACATCTGATGATCTATTTTGGCTCCTTGTATTTCTTTCTGTTTCCTCATGCTTCTACCTCACTGGGTGATCTTGCTGGGCTCTTAGAATCGGCAGAACTGAGGGTAGGGATTTGGGCACAGCATTTCCAGTTTAAAATTCCAACATAAATTATAGCATAAGACATGGTGTGCTTTAAAATTTTCATGGCACAAAGGTGCCTTATAGCCTGGCAGGCCTGCTAAAGAGCCAGAACATATACAACAACTCAGCTTTGTTATTGGCACATAGACACTCCTAGATGTCCATTTCAGAAACGCTTACACTGGGTCTATGTAAAAGTCCTGCAGAATAAAACTAAGCCAAAAATACCCCAAATGCCTGCGTGGCTGAGTAAAACTGTCAAGCAGGTGATGGACTTCTCAGTTGTGGTTATATGTTTGTAGTCCTCCAAATTACCCATTGCCACAGTATTTAAGTCAGATTTGTAAATAAAGTAAGAATGGACGTAGAGGCATACAGGGACAAAACACCATTTGCTCAGCTAGAGCTGTATCTTTTTCAGCTTAAGCTGGATTTGGCTTCATATCAATGGAAAGGTTTTGTTGCAGGGGTGGTTTTGAATAGAGAGGCTTAGGACTGAGGGCTGGATTCTGACCCTGCAGCTGTGGGCAAAAGTCTGGACCGATACAAAGCCCCAGAGATTGCAGTGCAGCAGGAGCTTCTACACGTAACTTGAGCCTAAAGTTCAAGTTTTGCTTCTTAAAAGATATGGTTTTTACAAAACCACTCATCACATAAATATTTTAATAACTACAAATTTTCAGTAAAGACTGGATGACCAAAAACGTTTGCGATATTAGGACTGTACTGTCATAGCATATATGGGATGTTGAAAATGTAAAAGCTACTATTCCCAAAGTGGGAACATCTACAAAATCAGCAAAAAGGAAATTTTTGTAACTGTAACAATTTAGGAATACTACTTTGGGACTTAAAGACTACTGATTCTTGCCAACGCACACTGAAATAAACTCATCCACTGCCTGGCGCATGCTTGAAACCTTTCGGTCTTACAGCATCAGAAAAAAATTCTCCAGCAGCAGAAGTCACAAAATCACCATAGATATATTGAGTAACATGTGACTGAATGAAATTTTTACACCTTTAAAAAATAATGCCATCATCACCATCCTTTGATAACTAATTAGAAAACAATAAATGTTTATTATCTGGGACCTTTCATGTTCTGGTGGAGGGTTAAGCCTGATATGGCAGTATTAATTTAGGAAGTGAAACCAATGTTGAAACTATCTATGGGTTTTTCACAATACAAAGTATAATAAATTTCTGAAATTACATTTAGTAGTCACCATGTATCTACTGGTTTCCAGAAAAAACATGGGCACTCAAAATTGTTTAATGTAGTAAATTTACTCCTGAAGCATTCTGTCATGATTGGACAGTGGTTTGATCATCCAACTTTCTTATTTGCCTTTGCAAATATTTTTAACAGTATTTTGTTTTATTGAATGAAAGACCTACAATGGGAAAATGCTAGAATGTAGAAGAAGTAATGAACCCAACTGTAATCAAACTGGGAACAGTGCTTATTTTTTCTTTAACTTAGAATTGTCACCAGAATAGCAGAGAAAATAAGTTTTAGATGAATGTATTCTGAAAAACAGTAACATCCTTTCAGACATAACCAGGGCTTTGTCACCAGAGCACCTGCTGGAGTCTATGGTGGAGATGTCAAGAGTTTTTTGTGTGCATTGCTTCAACCACATTAAGGACTCACCACCCCTTGTTGGAGCTATGGAGAACTCTTGTTGCCATTAGGACTGAAGCCACCATCTTCCAGTCTGGCAACATCTAAACTTCTGAGATGGCTGTAGCCATTCCCATAAATATACAGAGCAACCTGGTACATCTATAAAACAATATACAAATGCTGTTACTAATGTTATCACAGTGTCACTGCTTGCAATTATATTAATAATTATATTAAGTATTAATAGTCCATTCTGGTTTGAAGTAAATCTTTCAGAGGTTTACAATTTAACTGTAAAAGTCTGTGTTAATCTGGTATAGCAACTGGGCGTGCAAAATCTTAGCTGCAGAGGCAATTTCTTGTTACCAAATTGTAGTAAAATCAATTTAGCTAGCAATTTGGTTTGTTGGGACACATGCCATTTCCAGATATTGTTTCAGTTGTATAATTAAAGCAAAATTAAACCCAGTTCCATGCGAAATTGTATTTTATTAAAAAACTTCAGCATCCTACTATGAATAAAACTGAGGAGTTGGTATTCCTGGTTCGTGGCTGCTGAGAGGAAAGGTGTTACGTGGCAAATCATGGGAAGTCTTTCCCTCTTCCACAAACGTTTATGGTTACCTTGAACGCAAATAACCTACAAGCTTCTAGTAAACTTATAAAAATAAAACTTGTATTTGAGAACAGTCCAGACCGTAACCAGCATGCCATATGACAAGAAACGTAAAGGGCAACACAAAATACTAAGTACATAATACAACTTCTGAACTTTGAGCAGAAAAACGTTTGCTTTCGAGTTTTCCAACGTAGAAAGGTTCGGCAGCTACCGCGTTAGCAAGTTTTTTTCCACAAACGCACGTAACTCGGCCCGTTTCTGCTGGCGAGCGATAGGTACCACCACCACCACCGCCGCCCCCCACCCGCCCCCGCCATCTCTGCCGCGTCCCGCAGCAGCGGAGCCGCCTTTTGTTTCGCGGGGGCTCTGCTGAGGCGGTCGGCCCACAGAGCTGCGGCCCGAACGGCACGCCGCCTCCGGGGCCGAGCGCCCACGCCCGGGCACCAACACGCGGGGGGGGGGGGGGGGGGGGGGGGGGCGCCGCGGCGGAGATCGGGGAAGCGGCCCGGCCCCTCTCCCCCGCCGCGGGGCTGCCCCGCTTGGCGGCCCGGGGAAGGAGGCGCCGCCCCAGCCCCTCCAGGCCGCGGGGGCCATTTTTAAATGCCTGTCAGGCAGCGGCGGGGGAAGCAGGTGCCGGAGCCCGGGAGCTCCCTGAGGCGCTGAAGTTGCGGTCCCCGCTCCCTCAGGCGGGGCAGGGTGGACTGTCGCCTCACAGACGCCAGGGCAGAAGGGGCACCTAACGCCTCCGCCGAGCCGCTGAGGAGTGGCGATAACAACAGCCGCCGGCCGCTCGCCCCCGCGGCGGGGAGTCCCCGCATTTAAAGGGCAGCTCCGGGCGGAGGCATCCCTCCGCCGCGTGAGCCGGCCGGGACTTCTTCTTCCCACACACGGCCGGGCGGCCCGATCTGCGAGGTAGCCCGGACCTTGTTCTCCCTCAGCGAGATCCCTCCGCCGCGGCGCAGCGCCGCGCTGAGCGCTGATGGGAACTGCGGTTAGCGCTGTGCCTCCTCCGCGGGCGAGGCGCGGGGCCTCGCGGGCTGGCGGCCTGCCTCTGCGCCGACCGGGGTGAAGCGCCAGCGCGGGGAGGAGGCGGGGAGCGGCGCAGGTTGCGGGGCGGGTGGGGGCGTGCTGCGTTTCCTTGCGAGTGGTGTATCCTTCCGCGGCGGCGGGCGTAAGTCCGCTCCTGTGTGCGGTGTCCCTCCGCCTCCGGCAGCGCAGGGGCAGGCGGCGTCTCCCCGGACGGGGCGAGGAGGTCACGGGCTTCGCCGGCAGAAAGAAGAAGAAACTTCGGAGCGCGGTGGCCAGCGCAGCGGGCGGCCTGGATCGGCAGGCTGTCGGACAGAGGGCTCCCCGCAGAGAAGAAGGGAAAGGAGGAAGAAGCGGCGGCGACGGCGGCCTGTGTTCGCTGCCGCCCCGCGGGGTCTCTGCGAGGGAGCCCGGGGGACTCTTTCTCGCGGGGCTCGGCGGAGGGATCTCTAGGAAGCGCTCTCTGTCACCTCCCCCCTGCACCGCTCGCCCCTCGGCGCCGCCATCTTGGATTTTAATCCGCCATTTTTTTTCCTCCCCCCACTCGGAATTATTTTTTTATCACTATCGCTGCTTTTCCCCCCACCTCCTTAGTTTTCCTCCCCTCTCTGCCCCTCCCTCGCTCAGTCTTCGCTTCCCCCCCTCCCCTTTTTTCCCCCTCGCCCCCTTCCCTTTGATGATTCATTTTCCCCCAGTGGCGGCTGGGGCAGCGCCGGCGGCGGCGAGGGACCCAGCGCGCAGGGCAGCCGGGAGGTGAGTGTGTGTGTGTGTGTGAATTGGGGGGGGCGGGGGGTGTCGCGGCTCCCGTGGGCCCTGTGAGCAGGGTGCCCCCACGCGTGGGAGGCGCCAGGGGCAGCCTGTCAGCGGGCGGTGAGGCGGGGGCGCCTGGGGCTGTGAGGGGGCTGTGCCGCTCAGCTGGGGGGGTTCAGAACTTGGAGGGGGCCCGCTCCGTGGGGTGGGGAGCGCGGGGCGGCAGGGAGGGGGTGTGAGGAAGCGCCGAGCCCGGTGTGCTGCCCCCCCCCACCCCAGCCCCGGGGCCGCCCCCCGCCGCTGGCCAGCCGAGGGGACGGCGTGCGGGGCCGGCGGCGTCCCCCGCCGCCTCGGGCAGGGCGAGGGCGGCTTTCGGCGGCGCTGACAGACGGACCCCGCGCTCCATATGGCGGTCGATGCGGGGAGGGGTGGGGTGCGAGGACGATGGGGACGACGGACCCGCGGCCGCTCGGAGAGAGGGGCGGCTGCAGGCGGTGCCGCCTCCCCGCCGCAGCGGGGGGCCGGGGGAGGTGGGGGGCCGCGGCGGGGCCGGGGGTTGGCGGCGGCGCCGCCGCCGGCGGGAAGCGAGCCCTAGGGGGCAGCAGGCGGCTGGGGGGGCGGCGCCGCCCGGCCCGGCCCGGCCCCGCTCCGCTCCGCTGCCTTCCGCCGCCCGCTTCCCCCTCGGTCGTTCGCTGGGTTTTGTGCGGTAGCTTCAGCCTAGGGAGGCGTGTGGGGAGCTGGGGGAGGAAGCTGTTAGCTACCTGGCAGTTCGTGGCGCTCCTGGTGCTCAGTGGTTAGTGGTCCCGGCGGCACGGCTTTCCTCTGTTTGAGCCGTAATAGGAGTTTTAAGCCGTGTTCCTACTGATTGGTTTTTATTAAGGTCTGTTTTGAGTGACCGCTCCGGTCTCAGAGCTTGCTGCCTTCGTTAGATCGAAAGTCTAACATCCTGCGGGTTTTTTGTGTATTTTCATTGGGGAATGTATGCTTTTAAGGAAGGGGTAAAGGACATCTTTGTCCGGCATCTGTATCTGAAAGTTTAAAGTCAAATTATCTTCAACACATTACTCTCTGAAAAAGTAAAGGTGGGGGGTGAGAGAGAAAGTATGTGGTGTTTTGTTGAGTTGTATCACAGGCAGCATGAGAATTTTCAGTATATAACTTGGTGTAGTTTTCTGGTGGGTTGAATTCAGTGCAGCGTGACACGTATGAGATGGCTATCTGATCAGAGTGTTTAATAGTGTAACTATAAATACGTAGTGGGAGGTTTTAATCAATGAGGTTAAAGTGTACTATAGAGTAAGTTCACAGAGAGCCAAGTCATGCCCTGTTTCCATGATCTGGTCACTATAGCTATGGATGCATCCTCTTCCATTTTAATTAAAAATTAACTTTTGTCTTGAATTCTTTAAGCCTTTTTCCTTGCAAGTAACACTGTGAGGAAATCAAAACTTACTTGATTGAAAAATGGGATTTGTTTGTTTGTTGTGCTATTTTGTTGTTAGAGCCAGACAGACATGTACAAACATCTCTGCTTTATACCCATTTGAGTTCGCAAACTGGAGAATAAGATTTATTTGAAGTAATTACTTAGTGCATTGCATATTAAATGAGTAAGTGGGATGATGTGTCCTTGTACACTCAGTAACAGGACTGAACAGGGCTCTAGAATACTTGTTTTGCTTTGTTAGCACTATCCTACTGCAGGACTACAATTCCCAGTATTCTTTTCACTTCAAACAGCATTGTGCTTTAATACAACAGACAGTCGCACAAATTAACATAGTAAGTGTAAGGTATGATACTTCTGTGCTAAACAGTGAATCCAGAGCTGTGGTTTGAGAATGCAAAGCATTTGGGAGCAGTCCCAGTTTAAGTGCTCCTGACCACTTCCCTGACCTTGTCCCCCCACCCTCCTGTAACGTCTTCTTGCACCATGGTTCAAGCCAGCAAGGTTCAGACTTTTCTGGTGACTCCCCTGATTCAGTCACCACTTGGCTCTGCAGCTGTTTTGCTGGTATAGAGGGAGGATGGCATGTAAGTGGGCATAAGCAGGCGAGGGAGCAGCAGGGCTGCTTTTGGGGTTAGGCTGGTTTGAAGTCTTCATTGAACTGTAGTGCTGTTTGTGCCAGCCATGGTGCGACTGCCCTGAACTGCTAGGTTCAGTTGAACCTGTGTAAGTCTCATAGCTAACCTGTTACAACAGCTGATACTTCTTCCCCTTTCAGTGGTCCTGCTGCTGCTCCTCCAGTACTGCATCCTCTCTTGCTCTAGTGCCCACTGGATCCTTTGCTGAATCTGCTCAGCACATTAAACCAGCAGAAAATTACCTGCTCTCCCCCCTCTTGGATTAATGACGTTATATTGAGTTATGGAGAGGTCCACTGAACTCCAGAATTGGTGGAAAAGTTTGTGTGAATTGGCAAGGGGGAGGAAGGAGGTTCTCCCTCTCCCAGAAACAGTGAGCTTTTGGATTGTCTCTGTGAAAGTCTGCTGAACACTGGTGTTGCTGCAGTGAGTTGGGAGATCACACAGCCTTTAGGGTGCTTTGCTCAGCCAGTTATTCAGCCTCACCCTGAGGGGGCACCAGGTGGAGGAAGGGGGGGAGGAGCTGGGGTAGGAAAGAGGAGAAGGGGCAGGAGCTGCTGAAGCACTTCTGTATGTGCATTGCCTCTGCCACTTATTTGTACTGGTACACCGTTGCTTCTGTGCCTGCATTGTGCTTGGATTAGTATCCAAACTGACACACAAAAATCACATGGCTGCAAAAGAATTGGCACAAGAGAAAGTGGGAAAGTACAGACTGAGCTATTGGTGGGGCATTGAAGCCTGGGTTTGGGCCAGGTTTGGATCCATGTGTGCTCTCACAAACCTGCATCCTGGGGCTGCAGTTCTGCAAACGTTTGAACTGACCTGAGTTAGTTTTGACATAGTCTTACATCCTCCCATGTGCCACTATTAATCCATGTCCAATTCTGGACTGAGCTCGTTCTGAGAGCTAACTAGCTGAAAAGAAACACTCAAAAAACAGGGGGTTTTGTTGGGTGTTTTTGTTTTGTTGGGGTTTTTTTGGTTTGGTTTGGTTTTTTTCCTGGTGGTTTAATTTACTGAACCAGTTCATCCTGGGGCAAAGGAAGTCAAAAGTGGATCTGAAATCAGGTGGTTGAAATAAGCATCTGCAGGGGTGGGACTGAAGTAGCCCTTCCTAGGTAGCTTTTATCCTGTTGAAGAATTGCAGCCTCAACTCCAGAATCTTTTAAGTCCTGTGGGACCACCTGACCTTTCTTTAAGATAGAGCTTTGACTACAGAGATTATGGGAGAGAAAACTCCCAAATACCTTCTTTTTTTTGTCACCTTCTGTGGTTGCACAGACCTCTCTTCCATAGCTGGTTTTGCTGTGTTTTAGTATCATCACTAATAATTTGTAGTGTAACACAGAACATCAGGTTCCTGTTTAAAGTGACACTGTGCGTTGGCTTCACACCTTCTGTGAGCCAGAAGCGTTCTGTGCCTCCCTTTCCTCTCTGGCTTAATGGTACTTGTCTGAGCTGTCAAAAACAGTAGCCGAAATAAGGTTTGAGGCTGTTTTGAATAACCCCTTAAAGCTGTGCAAGTTTTAATTCAGCTTTGATTTTGCTCAGAGTCTTTTGTATTCTTAGAAACTTGAACACTTTTTAGGAGTGGGTGGGATTTTCTTGTTACGCAGATGGGGTGGCTGTAGTGAAATCGTTTACAGCCTGGTGATCTTATAGAAAAACTGGTTGCATAGTTTTGGTCTGCTTCCCAAATTAAAAGGTCTGTTGTTTTTTTTTTTTTTTTAGAGCTATCAGTAATGAAACATACATATTTTCTTTTAATGCTGTTGATTTGTCCGGAAAAGCTGAGGCTGTGGTCTTGTGTTTTGGTTTTGTGTCCTGTATTTGCTTTAGGCCACTGTCTTGTTGAGGAAGACTTCTTGCAGCTATAGTTAATTTAAAAAGGAAAAAAAAAAAATCCCAAAACTGGTTTAGATGCTTGAGTTAATTAAAAAAAAAAATAAGAAATTGTATTTTAGAAGGTCCTTTGACTGCCTGTGTACTGGGCAATAGGAAAGGGGAGTATGACCCCGCCTGCTAGGAAACCTCCTGATCCTAGTGCCTTTGCCTGTGTCCTGGAGAGGGATGTACAAAATCCAGTGCCTCTGTTCAGAAGCTGTCCCTGTGTTTTAAGCAGTATACATTTATATGCCAAAACTGTGTTACAGAAGACTAAAATAAATGATACTTGAATTTCTTAGGGTTACTGATGTATGTGTTTGTATGGTTTAGGGTTTTATTGATTTGGTTTTGTGCAGCTTTTTTTTCCCCATCACAACAAGCGTTCTCTGAATTGATAGATTTCACAGATGAGAGCCCAAAACCTGGGAGGCGCAGACAGCTTTTGAGATCCAACAGCCATAGAATTTCTTTACTCAAATTCATAGGGATTTACTACACTTCTCAGTATAAAAGGACTAAGGCTTTTCATATGTGATATATATCTGATTGGTACTGTTTAATCATTCTGGTAAACACTTCTGGATAAATCTGGCTTTGCGAATATCTTAGGCTATGATAGCATTAATCATGTTTATGCTTCAGTTGTTGATAGGTGCTTCCAAATGTTACTGAAATGCAAATAATGCTCAGAAGGTGTCTTTAATAGGTTTAATAAATTTAGAACCAGGTAAATGAAACTTGAGTTTTAGGTTTTGAGAGTACCGTTGCAATGAAATGCTAAATTTCTCAATGAGAGGTGCTGAATGCGATTGAGCTATATTTTGACATTTTAGAAAAGTGTCTGTAAAACTACCATAATAGAATTATAAAAGGCAGTATAATTATGAAGGGTAGTGGTATGGTTAATAAAGGGTTAAAACAGCAATGTGGACATTTACATTGAAATAAAAAAGGTCCCTTGGAAGCTGTAATTGTGCTGGTAAACTTAACAGTGTAGATAAACCCAAAGTCATAAGGGATCCATGTGTGGTGTTATATTATTTGATGGTGGAGCCCTTTAGCAGGAATTTTTAAGTATGTGGAGGTGTAAGTATATCCCAGTTTTTTCTTGAATAGGAAGATGGTGTTCATCTCCTCCTTTTCTCCCTTCGTTCCTAAAGGACTTTTCAGCATGAATCTGATGTAGAAAGTACTGAAAGCAAATCACATGGTGGTGATGAGCGGGACATCTCTTGCTCCCTTTTAGGTTATCTGTTGGCGTTAGGAGCTGTGATATTCACTGGGAGAGGAATCCTGTCTGTTGGTTCTAGCTTTTGAAACTGTCTCTTGAAAGCAGTGTTGGGAGAGGGAATAGAGGCTGAAGAAGCACTCATGCAGTCTTCAAGTTTGTAATTTGGCTGGTGTTAGAAAATAAAAGGCAGCAGTAGATGGAGACAAAGGTTTTCTTCCTCATTAGGCTGCTAGGCTCAAATAAATAATGATTTTTCACAAGAATGTTTGCTAGGCTTCACTAAATGACTTTCAGTTTTGCTTGGGGAGGACTTCTGTTGTCATCTATAGATATCAATATATTTTGCAACAAACCCAAGTATTTTTCCTAATGCTTAGTATGGCTTGAGTATTCTTCTGTGGCCACAGTCCTTCTTACCTTTGCTATCGTTCTTTCCTTGTCATTACTGTATTTGTTAGGCAGAAGTGTGTTAGCACAGATAGTACTCACCTTCCCAAACTGGACTTAAGAAAGATCGGTTACCGTCTTTGTGTGGAGTACGCATTTATCCAGCTGAAAGTGTAGCAACCATACCTGTTAGTCGTCAGAAACACTACCGTATTGAATGGTATTCCTCCAGATTGTTGCATACCAGTATTCATCTACAATTGGACTTCATGGTAGACTTCATTTACCTGTACTGCTCTTGAACTGTAGCACACCACAGAGTATAGTTCAGTCCTGGTTTGCAAAGAGATGGAGACTGAATGTAGTTGAAATCTTTAATGTCGTTTCTCTTTTAATACTCTTTATTACCACTGTTACAAAAAACAGGGAATGGGGTTTAATTAGAGTATATAGAGCTGTAAAATGAATTGATTGAGAAGCAGAAAGAAGGGAGTTTAAGAATGAGTCTGTCATTAAGTGTTTAACTCAGTGCAGATCTTCACAGGGTAGCTGTCTTCTGAAAGAAGTTCAGGTGGGATGCTTAACAAGAAAATTTTGGGGTTTAGGTTTGGTTATGTTGGTGGGTTTTTTCTTTCCCCTTTTTAAATGTATGCTATCAGGCAAGCTCTATGAAGAAAGACAGAAAAAAAAAAAGCCTAGTGTTGTCTAATACAGATTTAGCTGCAAGATTTCCAAGGGGTTTTTCGGAGGTACTGTGTAAAAATGTCTCGTTCTACGTATAGCTAAATGCAATGAATAGGGTTTTCCCTAGTAAATTTTAAGTCTCTGGTTTGTTTTCTGAAAGCTGTATCTGGTAACTTCCTAAAGAATTTTGTCAGTATGCACAGCAACTTTTGCATTCTGGTAGTCAAACTGTTTGGTTCCAGCTCTGTTAAAGAGCTATGTTAAAGCTTGCTGGTCCCCTAAAATAGACATTTAAACTTTTTTTTTTTAATCTTGAGGTCAAAGCCAAGCCCTTCTATCACTGGCAGCAAGAAAACTCCTTCAAAGAAGGAAGAAATTATCTCAATTCTTTTTCTTTATATTGAGGCAGTAGTTCAGCCAGCTTTTCCTCAGTAGGATTCTGTTACACTTTGTCGATTAACCTTACTACCCTTCTGTGACAATTTGTAAAAGGTCCTAAAACCTGTAGATTTCTGGATGATAGTTCTAGTAAGATGTTTGAGACAATACATCTGTTAAGAGAAACAGTAGAGACAAGTGACTTAATACATCAATCTTCTGAATCTTTGTAAGTAACTTAGTTACTAATCATCTGGCTATAAATGTTTCTGTAGCTTTAAGTAGCTGGATCACATAGGTGTCTAACAGAAATCCAGTATTTTGCTACTCAACTGATTAAAAACAGAGTTTCTATAAAAGACACTATTTCAAAACATCTGTTAGTTTGTTGCAAATTTCTGCCACCAGATTGAAGTGCCTGCTACCTGGTGCCTGTTATCTGCTGTGAACAGAGCCTTAATGCTTTTTTTTTTTTTAAATTACAGTAAAAGGAAAAGGCACAATTTATTCTTTCTTTATGAGGAAGCAGTAGGGAGGAGGATGAATTAAAACCAAGTAAATTAATTACTAATGCATAAATGCAATTGTAAAATTGTGTAAATCAATGTTGGATTTTTTTTCATGCAGGTTATACAGAGTGAGATGCAACTGTGTACAAAAGCATTAGTAGCTTTCTTATAATTATTTATGCAAAAGGCATTGAGACTGCAGGTAGAAACTAGCATGTGCTTTGCTGGCCATTTATGTACTATAAAATTTCAGCTCTACTTGTGATCCCACTTACTACTGGCCCATTGAGCCAGGTGTGTTGTGACTGTGTTTGTGTTACATGGAATAGTAAACATAGTAGCCTGGGTTCTCTAGATCATCTCTGAGGGGTTTTTGAACTCTGATTTTTAAATGAAGATTTAACATCTTCCCCTACCCTCATTCCAAAAATTTTGTCAATTTTCTGGTTGTTTTTTTTTTTTGTTGGTTTTTTAACTGTGTTCATCCTTAGTTCTTGGAGGATGTTTGTATAATGTCATTCTTTGCTGTAGAGTTCCAAACAGGTTACAGATTTTATTTATTAGGGAATATAATCTTAATTGGGTGTGTATTTGAAAATACTCCATTTCTGGAGTCACATAGCTGTGTGTGTATTTATCCATGTGTATGTATGTCTATATAAGTACATAGGTTTTTATGTGTTTGTGTAGTCCAGCTCTTAAAATTGAGTTGTCCTTAGCAATTTATTAGCTTTAGAATTCAACCTTTGGTTCCAGATGTGGTTGTAAGTTATAGGACAATACTTCACCTGTGGATATCTGCATTTGCAATAGTTCCCTGTACTAGTGCTAATGAACTGCTTTTCTTTCTTCCTAATGCAAATGCAGATCACCATCTTTCCTTCCTTCTGCAGTGTTCTTTTGTTATTGTTGGGTTGTTTTGGTTTTTTTCTTTTTGTTAAAATCTGTGTCTTGGAAACAGTTTCCCAGTAAGTTCTAATCATGTTTATGTTTTGCTTCCAGTAGGAATTGGAACTGAAATTATTCATCCACTTCTCCAAGCCTTTTGAAAAGTGACTAAATGCAACTGAGTCAGACTGTCTGTGGGAATGAAGTGGCTGGGAGAATCCAAGAACATGGTGGTGAATGGCAGGAGAAGTGGAAACAAGTCGTCTAATGACCATGCGCAGAATCAGACCAAATTGCAGCATGCAGGAAAGGAGAATCCAAAGGCGGGCAAAAATGGAGTTGAGAGAAGATCAAGCAGATGTATGTACATGTTTATACAGCTTAGTGCAGTATGTGATTCTTCTATCAATTTGGAAGTCAGGCTTCTGTCTTGTCTTAATTCATGAAGGTCTGCATTCAGCATGTAGCTATCATCAGAAGTATTAATTATGTTTGTATTTGTTGGATGTGTTAACTCACTTCAGGAATATAGATCTCTTCAGATCAGTTTAAAAGTTAAGCGAGAATAACTGGATGTAAATTAATTTTGAACTGGTATAAGTATAAAATACATCTTGGAAATGGATAATGTATAATTTGAATTACGAGCCCAACTTGTAGTGAATGCACATGTAGAAGTAAACCCAGTTTTGAATGCGGTCACATATATCAATAGTCATTATGAATCGGTTTTAAGGAACATGGATTTTTATTTTCGCTGTTGGTCTGGGATGAAAGACTAAATACAAATTCAGAGTAAGTAATTTATTCAGATTTTGGGAAAATTGGGTTTGACATTTTCATGGCTTCATCAGGTTCATAGGTCAGAAATTTTAGAGACAGGTGTGACTGACCGGTGTAGTCTGGAAAGATGCTTGTAGTTGGGGAAGGGGAAGAGAGAAGGAAACCAAAATTCATTGGAGACACCCGTAAAATGTGTTCTAAAATACTTTCTCCATTGGCTGCTACATAAATGAACAAAAGCAAGAGTGAAAAATTAACTGTGCTCCTGCTTCTTCAGATATTTTATCATCTTCCTTATTTGTTCTATATTTTTTGTCTCTGACCTGTGGCTGTCTGTCCCTGAGTGTAGCTAGGCTTTATAACATTCCTTAAATGATGTCTAATTTATGCTTTCTTATTCGCAGGTAGCGGTGCTTCAGGATTTGAGGGTCAAAGTCGTTATGTGCCTTCCTCTGGAATGTCTGCCAAGGAACTGTGTGAAAACGATGACCTAGCAACTAGTTTGGTTCTTGATCCCTATTTAGGTTTTCAGACACACAAAATGAATACTAGGTAACTTGTCTTTATTTTTCTAGAAAAGAATTGATCTTAGTTGATGATGTAATCAGGGCAAAACTGTGGAATTTCTTGCATGTTTACAAAAGTCTGAAAAAATGGCAATTTGTGAGTAGCTTCTGCCTTTAAAATGGTATTGCATGTAAGACTGGACCTCAGAGCTCTGAGACAGCGTGCATTTGTAATGCTATTATAGGTCTACTAGCGCTCATGTATGTTTATGCTGTAGAACAGGTTGTTAATAGACACCATTTCTTAGCTTAAACAGTTAATTAATCATAAGTTTTAAAGCATTACTAATTTGAAATGTTTCAAATACAGAAGCTAGTGTTTGGGGACTTCTCTGTTTATTTCATGTGCCTGGGTGCTTTTTTGGTTTTGTCACCCCCTCACCCCCCCCCTCCTTACTCTTATAACATCACAAGAAAGATATAGTTCCTGAGCACTTCAGTGTTGGTGCCACTTGATCTTAAGTTCCTGCAGACCCATGCTGAAGGAATGCTACTCAAACATGTCTGTATGTATAAGATAAATTAATGTGCACACTGGGAACTTGCTTACCAGAATTGCACATACTTTTGCACTGTTATGGACCTGTCTGAATACTTCTGTTCTAAATTCAGTGTGGTCTTAGGGTTTAGTTGTTGCATGCTTCTTCCTGTTTTACAGATGTACCACTGATTATAAGTATATTCTATAGATCTCTGTTAAGCTTTTGTTTGTATACAAGGTCTGCATTGCTAGCGTAATGGAGAAGCTATATATAAATGATAAGTTTCTAAGGACAGGAATCATGTGCTTATTATTGTACAATAATAAGAGCTGGGGTTTCCAGGCAGCACATCATGGGAAACAAGCTGCTCAACCCTTCAAACTGTTGCTGTGGCTATTTTTAAAGAAGAACAGTTTACCTGTGCAGCATGGTGGCATAACCAGAGTATCAGTTAAGTAGATTTTTGTATGTATGTAACAAGCTGATAGCTTCAAAAATGACTGCTAGATTAATTGGTGTTGTCACGTAACATGAATGGTTGCTGGTGTAACCTGACAGCATTAGTTGCACAGGAAATTGCAGCAATGTGGTCCTAATAACTGTAAAGACTCCAAAGAGATTTTTCTTTTTTGCTGGAGAGTGCAACATCCATCTTTAAGAGGAATGCTTGAGTTCTTCCTGTTCCCTCCATGCTCTTGGTTACAATAGCACATTGTGCCCAAAACAGCGTCTAGGTAGATACTCTTACAGTTCAGTTCGGAGTGTCTTTGTATTTCCAGCAGTTAATCGAGCTAAATATATATGCTCAAAAGACTTACTTGTTTTGTTGCATGAATGGTAGTCTACAGCTTATGCACAGGTAGTTAATTCTTATGCTTTTCGCTAAGGAAATGATGTATTCATTGTTTAATAGTTGGAGAAGCTACATTCATAAATGTTGTTTTATGCTGATATGTTTTCAACACCTAAAATACTTTTTTGATTACTAATTTGAATCAAAAGACTACACAAAGGCTATCATCATGTATTTCTTCCTTTCTCAGACTTGGAAAACAGTTACAGGCAGTCTTCAAGGACAGTAGTTAATAATCTCGGAGCACTATGGGAAATACTTAGGTGAGGCTTACAACTTCTACCAGAAACCCAGAAACACATCTTCTTGCCTCTTTCATAATGTCCTATTGAGAGAGTTTCTATTGTTGCAATGAATTAAAATGAAGGCATCAGCATAGTTTTTGTTTCTTTTTGGTACAGTGATGACATCTGCTTGTTACTGTAGCTCTGATGCTTAGATCATCTTCTTTCCATCTAGTAAGCTGTAGTCTTTCTAGAGCTCCTGAGATGTATTGTTGTATGGCTTTGAGGGAAGGCAGGGGGGAAAACAAATACAAAAAGACTAGACCATTTTCAAAATACCACATGCCAGTACCCAAGTAAATGATTGTAGTAGAAATTAAGATTTGCAGCTTACATTTGGACATCTTCTGCTTCAGTGTGATGAAGTCATATTAGTTACATAGTTTTTGTATTGAGGTGTGCTTAAAATAAAATGGCCATTTATGATGGCAAGCAAGTATTTCCTGTTCCCTTGCTGTGATTTGTTTGAAGACATACTGTGGAAGTGACTCTGCCAGCATTCTGCTTTGCTGTTGGAAACTCATAAGAGGTTTGTATTTTTGCAACTAGCAGCCCAGTGTAAGTTGATGACCACTTACTGAAGTTGTACCTTACCTTACCTCTGGAAGCCAGGTCTGTATTTTTGTATGTATAAGTGTCTTCTATATAAGCATTTTCTGTTCTTCGTTCATTCCTGTAGTTGAAGAGTTTGTAAAGACCTTGTTTTGCCCAGAGTATATTGATTAGAGGAAAAAAAACCTCATAACGTTCTAGTAAAATATCTATATTATTGTTGGAATGTCTTTGTTTTCCATCTTCTTTATACTGAATTAGTCATCTTATGGTAGAGTAGTGACAAGAATGTGATTGTTATTTTTTCTTTGTTTTTTTCTGGGGGCCATAAAAATAAAGTCCTGCAATTCCTGAATGCCCTCCATCTTGGGAATTGAGCTATTAGCTCTGTAAGCTGTCAGTCAAGTCAGTAATGTCTGAAAGAGCTGAAGACTAGTTCTCAAAAGATTACAATTGGATCACCCAATGAGTTTGTCCAGTGTTCCTCTGAAATACCTTCTTGTCACCAGTGATTTGATGGACAGCATAAAATGTAGCTCTGGAAATGTCTTCAGTGGCTTTACCCAAAAGTAACTTCTTTTTTCATCCTCTTGGATTTCCAGGAGAAAGCAGGTTGTTTTCAGAGCTTCTGGCCCTCTTTACAGGCCATGTGGTCATTCTTTCATCAAATTGGTAGATCTTATCTTGACAAAATAGGAGGTTAGCAGTTAATAAAAAAAATAATCCATGTTTTAGGAAGTATAATCTTGTCAAGTATAGCCGTTCTAAGAGGTTTTGTTGCTTCTTGTACAAATCCTGTTATATCAGACCTTTTTTCTTTTTTTTGTGTGTGTGACAAAGGCTATCCTGGCTGTAAGATTTACTTAGTCTTGCATGCCTGTCTTTTATGTAAAAACAAAACTGATTTTGCAAGCTATTACTTCCTGGGTTGAAGGTTGTCTAACACTAGAGATTAAAACTGATGCTTGTAAAAAGCAAAGTGAGTTCACGTTTATCTTACCATCTCTTATTTTCAGATGCTTTTCCCTAGGCTGAGTGCTGAATCTTGAAGT
Source organism: Haliaeetus albicilla (assembly GCF_947461875.1). Taxonomy (NCBI): domain Eukaryota; kingdom Metazoa; phylum Chordata; class Aves; order Accipitriformes; family Accipitridae; genus Haliaeetus; species Haliaeetus albicilla. Next base: position 12,335,291 of record NC_091498.1, read on the forward strand.
TTGCATGCCTTAATGGCTAATCCACTCTTCACTGTCTTGCATACAAATGTGTTAGTATTTAAATCTTAAGGCAGACTTCTGATAATACTGCTTCTGTTACCAGTCACTCTGGTTTCCTGGTTCCCTAAAGCACCAGCATCAGGCTAGGGAATACTGAGAGCAGTTCCAATGTCTTTCTAAGTTTGCAAGTGACTTAGGAGGTCAAACGCATTGTAGTCTCTTTTAGGAGAATCTAGGGGTGTTTCCTAACTCCATATTGCTGCTTTCAGTGAAGTTACAAACTGGTGTGTGGTGCGGGTAGTTTTGTCTGATAATGTGAGACTAAAGGACCAAGCTTTAAGAATTTCTGTGTTTTCCATAGCAAACATGAAGTGTGTTGGGGATGATGTGCGGGAAGCTGCTTTCTGTCAACGCTACACTAAGAGCAATTGCTGGTCTTGGTGTAAACCATCAGGTACTTACTTGACAGGGTACGTCACTTTTTGTCCCGTAAGTCACTGTTGAGCAATAAAGACAAAGAAGGCAAAGCAGTTCCATATCACTTGTGTTCATGGGTCTGTGCTGAATCTCTGCTGTGCTCCTTAGCTCATTTTGATATAATAATTAAAGGGCTCCTTATTCATCTTGAATAGGGTTTGGAGGTAGAACAAGTTATGTGGCTTCTGCTAAATAAGGTTACAAGGCTGTGTAGTTCCTCTTCTCCCTATGGAGATAATGGATTAGAGGTACACAGCTCTTATGTAGTGACACCATGTTTCAAAGTGAAGCTTTTACATTCTTCAGACCTCAGTGTCTGTGTACTTTCCAAAATGATCTTGTTTGACTTGTGTAAAGTCTGCTGTCTGCTTTTAATTTTTGCTGATAACTTAATTCAGTAAAGTCCTTTAACTTGCTCCTGGTTGTCTTCCTTCACTGTATGTGGTCACACACAGTGATTACATTGGAACTAACTGTTTTGCTGCTGCTGAATGTTTTGGATTTTAAAAAAAGAATTGCAACCAAAACCCCGCCCAAACAACCAAACCACCCCCCACCCCTCCAAACCAACACTCACCTTACTCTTACACAGTTTTTCTAGTTGCACCTTTAACTTCAATAAAAAGTGTTATATCTCTAAAAGCTGGAGTGGCTTGCATCCAGTAGTCATGGTAACTGCTAAATCAAATTTACTATGTGGAGTGTCAGAATAGGACTGAAGAAAAGTGTTGGGGTTTTTTTTTTGTTGCCCATATTTATTTTAAAAAAGCATTTATTTAATAACCATATTAAGGAGAATGAAATCATGTGGCTGTTAGAACTTTCTTTACTTCTATTCTAGGCTGTATTAGAGTTTTGACCACACTGGTGCGTGTATAGTTTCAGTTCAAGAAATTTAAGTAATATGGAATACTTTCTTAATTAAAAATTCTGTTTTGAACTTTGGCCTTTAAAGAGTGTGGGTTTTTTTCCAGATAACAACACTGGAGATTAAACACAGAACAAGTTGATTTTTATGTAACTGGCTTTTAATTAAGATACTCACACTACAGGGTTGGGCAGGGGGAAGCCAAAATGTATGTTAACTAAATCAATTGTTTCCACTTATTATAAGCAGATGATTTTCAACTCTTGTTGTGCTGTCTTGAATGCTTAACAGCCTTGCAGTTTTAGCTTCTGTGCTAAATCTCTGGTATTAGATGAACAGTAACTTGCTGTCTTTCCATAGCCACTTAAATAAAAATGATCATCCATACAAAGTGCCTGTTGTTAAGAGGCTAATGGGGTGCTATGTTTTGATAAATTCACTCTTCTTGATGTTCTGTAGACAGAAGTTAAGAAACAGGTTTAGAAGTATAACCCTTTATCATGCACTGGTATGCTATGTGGAGTTCCATACTGGATCTCTTGCAGGATCAATTTATCCTTTTTGTTCAAACTCACTGCTCTCAGTGACTTGAGACTGAGCAAGGTACTGTGCTTCTGAACTTACCAGAAACTCTCCTTTAACTTCCTTTATAGGCAAGCATCTCACTGACCTTTGGCTTTATACCTTGGAGTTTCAAGATTCTTTAAGTATTCCCGAGGTAAGAGAAACTTGAGAGAGAGAAAGAGCTTTGCTTCCCCAAGCCATTTTCCTACGTCTTCCTTATTGAGACCGCTTCAGTTTGCCCTTAACTGGGATAAGATCATCTTCTAGCTAATTTTGAAATTGCAATACCCATAGCTTTTTTGGATCTTGTTGACTAGGGAAAAATGAGTGTTTCCTAGGGAAGTGTGAAAAGTTTCTATTCTGCAGGAAGAAGGGCTATTATTATTATTTCTTTAAAGATACTGTGATAGCTGAGTTTTCATTCTTAGCGTACTTTTAATAACAGACTGTTTTGTGGCAGACTCCATGTTCTGTGAGACCTGACCCCTGAAGCTGTTTGTAGGGTGGCTCAATGGGTCTGTGCCTGTGAGCAGATTGAAACAACAGAGTGTGTTGTTCAGTTTGCATGATGGAATCTATTAAAGGTGCTGCTCATAGGAGCAAACCAGAAGTCTGGATAAACAATTCTGATGTTAATTGACTCTGTTTAGAGACTGGGTTGGCTGGTTTGTTCTGTTGGTTTTCTTGTGCTCTTTCTGTCTCTCTAGTTCTCTTCTTTGAACTAGTCTCCTATTTTACTGACACTTAAAAGCCAGTTTCTTTGGCTCGGTTTATATATATACATTTAGCTGTGGGGTCTTTTCAGGCTCTCTTCATGGTGGTGCTCAAAAACAGTCATGTAGACTTTTTCAGCAGATGCATAGATTTTTTTTTTTTTAAATGACGTGTAAATGAGGAAGCACTGTAACACCAAAATGATAGCGTTTAAGGTTGCATCTCAAAACCGATTGGCTTTTTGGTAGGTAGTGCTGGGAAAGACTAATGAATGAACTGCTATTTCATTATATTCCTGGGAGAAGTGAAGTGTCTTATCAGCAGACCCTCAAATTCTTAAGGAACGCTTGACTTCTAGGCTTTCTTGGCATATTGGCTTCTTCAGTGTCTCAAATCGGAAGGTGCCTTTTAAAGTATGGAGATACACCTGTGAAAGCACTGAAGCTTTCATGAGGAGTCTGGGTTGTAGTGTTCTGGATTAGCTCAAACCTTATATGCTCTCAGTGCAGTTTACACATGCTGTTGAGCTGTGAACAACTCACTAAGTTGGGCACGGGGTGCAAAGTATCATTCTGCTTCATTGATCTGGGAACCCTTGAAGTGAAACGCTGTACATCATGATGTTGGTTTTCAGCATCTTCCCATGTACTTGTGGACAGTTCTTGCTTGTTTGGATTCCTGTTTATCTTTTCTAGTTATCTCTGTCTTGTGACCATGTAAAAAAATATCAGTACAACATTTTGATAGTTGTTCTGCAGGGGGGCCTTGGTATTAATTTTTGAGCCCTTGGGTGCTGAGAGTCATGTTCTTTGAAAAACCCAGTTCCTGTTTCAAGTTTCAAATGCTTGGCATACACTGTAACATTCATCTGACCTTTTAATGTTTTGGGGTTTTTAAAATCTCTTCACCCCCTTCCTGTTTCCACCCTTCTTTTTGGCCTTTTCAAGGCTTGGGCATACAGTAACTATTCTACTTTTCAGGAATGATGTTACATGAGTTTCTGCTAGACATTTAAAGGAATTCTGCCAGCAGTGTGGAATGCCTGAGACAAGAACCTGTAGAAACACCTGCGCTTTTTTTTTTTCTCTCCCCCCCTCCCGGCTGGTGGTTCAGTTGGGATACTGCTTTCCTTACCTAGCCTAGACTAAACTGCTTCTTGGTGATAAACAAGTATGATTATGTCTATCAGCACATACACATTGCCTGCCTCAGGTGCTAATACAATTTTGAATGTGATGGTTTTTCCACCTGTCTTTGCTCCTGCAGGTCACTTAGCTAAAAAAAAAAAAAGGTGCATTTTAACATATAAAATGTAAGGGAGAGGGCAATCATTCATTTAGCCCAGCAAGAATAGATGTAGCTGAAGACCAGTTTTAGCTGTAAATCCTGTGGCTTTTCCTCCTATAATGTTTGCAGATAAAGATGTAAACCAAATGTTGACCTGTCATGTTTGTGCATATTGGTGTGCTTTGTACTTCTCATGATATAAATACAGTTGGATCCTTGTTGGGAAAACTGTTTCTGAAAATGAGAGCAAGTCTTATTCTGAAACTAGTCAGGTTCAGTTCAGGCTATATCATTCTAAATTCCCTTAATGTCTGAGGAAGCTCTCTGAGTTATGACTGTCAAATCTGGGAGAAGTCTTTCTGGTTTTGGGAGAACTGGGAGATATTCTTCTTGTATCTGGCAAGTTGAGGGAGACTTTGCTGTGCTACAGAACAAAAATAATAATGATCATATCATCTGTAGTCTGAAGGGAGTTTTCCTCCATGATGAGGTTTCAGCAGCTTGTTAAGCAGTTAGCTTTTGGGGGAGATGGGATAAGTATATTCTTTATTAAAGGACTTGATTTGAAACTTCTTGGCAGGGTATATACTACAATTCTAAGTGGGCATCTATTTCTTGACTGACTCTTGCTATCTTGTTAGATGTTATCCCAGCCAGAAGAAAACTTATGTAATGTCTTGGAACTACTACTATATCATATCTGAAAGCTCACAGGTTTATGCTGATAACTTTTGCCATATTCAAAAAGATCTAAAAGATTGCTTAGTCGTTATATTACAAGGAAGTTTTTCAGATGGAGAAATGCAGAGAAGATGCATGAAACGCTGATAACCCGCACTGCTGCTGGAAGGGATACTGCTGTTAGGAGGTGTTTATTGTATCAGGAGCATAAATAGAGCATTTCATTTCTAATGAAGGAGCTTGAATCCTCATCACTACTAGTTATTTATGATTTAAACTCTTGCTATTTTACAAGGTGCAATAAAATTGGGATGTCCAACACTTAAGGTGTTTTGTTTCCTTCATACAAGTTGCATAGAAGAAGCAAATCTTATTCAGTCATCTGAAAAGAAGTTACTTACAACATTCAGCGTTCTAAGATGAGAATAGGCCAGGTGATATGGTAATTTAAAAAACAGGGTATCAGTGAAGGAGTTGATGAGGTTTCCTTTCACCAGCTTCAAGAATTTATTTCCCCTTGTTTACTTTTGTCATCAAATACAGACTTCATTTGGTAAGTAGGAGGAAATAAAATCAGCATGGTAACACACTTCAAGCAACAAGTAATGGGACTTAGTGTTATGGATTTAATCAAAAGCTGTTAGCCTGTTCAACACTTTCATTATATGCTGTGTAAGCAAAAGGTGTGAGTTGTAAAAGGAGCTGCAGAAAACAGCTTTTCATGACCCTAGAAAGTTTTTACCTTTGCGAAGAGTCCCCTGGGGTGTGTCATACACTTAAAAGTACACACATCCCACCTCCGCCCCAAAGCAGAGCATATACAGGTATGTGCTCAGTCTAAGGCAGTTTATAGAGATTTGACATAATCTCTAAGTTCTTCTTTCTCTTGATGGTTTTGCAGCTCAGAAGTGGAGCTCCTGCTTCTTGCAGTCATATAGTTTTTTTCTGTAGCCAGTTTTTTCCTGTTGATGATATGAAGGATAGTTTTTCTTAAATCTCAAGCTTTGGGAAGAAGGCAGAATTCTCTGCTAATGTACAGGGGTTTATTTTCATATTTTTATCTATCCATGATTTTCAGATACCTGTTTCCTGTAGCCAGTATTCTGGGGAAGAAATCTTACAATCGCACTAACCTGTGGAAATTCAGTCTTCCGCAGATGTAGTATCTATGCTGTATGTTACTATTTATAGATACTTTTGTGTAGTCATTAAAAGGTGTGTTTTACGTTAATGCAAATGTTGAGTTTGCAATCTACATAAACCCATATAGTGGATTTGTCAATATAATAAGGCTTTGCATTGGGCAAAAGTTGATTTGAAATCACTCTTCAAGATAGTTACACATTTTTTCTGTTTTGAGATTTATTACTCAGTCTTTTCAGTTGCGCTGTCTTAATTGTTTGTTCCCTATTAAAAAAATTTAGTGTAATATGTGAGGTTTTAGAGGGCTTAAATTTAAAATCATGCACCCCCAACCCAGCTACAAAAGCCAGAACTGTGCATAGATCCCCTGATAATAGTGTTAACTAGGAAGCTTTACAGCATCTAGTTTATTTGCTGGACTTTTTTGCACAAGCACTTTTAATGATAGTAAATTTATTAGGAAAGTAAGGGGAGTGACACTTTTATTATACTAGTTCTTTAGCTTCTTTGTTCCACATGATAGGTACTGAAAAAAGTGAAATATTATTCTGTATTGGTTCATCTTATCGGAGATTTGTTTCAGAAATAGATTGTGCTTCTTGGCAGAATGGAGGGTTTTAACGTTCCAAGTAGTATGCTCGGCTTTACCTTGCCTCTACCATTATCTCAGGAAATGAGGGCCTGTGATTTGAGTACACAGTGGTCAGTTTCTTTATGCTAAAAGTTAAATATTTATATGGCTAGCAAAAGAACTCTGTGCTGCGAGTAACTGTGAGGAAGAATTGAAAATTAATAACAGTGGACTGGAATAGCTTTATTTTTTATTTCAGATTTCGACCTATTAAAGGAAGGCAAGAAGAACTAAAAGAGGTGATTGAACGTTTTAAGAAAGATGAGCACTTAGAAAAAGCCTTCAAGTCCTTGACGTCAGGTGACTGGGCCCGGCACTATTTTCTTAACAAGAACAAAATGCAGGAAAGGTTGTTCAAGGAACATGTAGGTGTATTTGTAATTAATGTGTTTTTTCAGATGGTTGAAAGGCTAAGAAAATGTAAAAATTTCTTAGGAATGTAGCCGGTAGTAAAATAATCCACTGTGCTGTCATGTTATTTCTTTCATTGCTTTTCAACAGAAACTTCCTTTGTTTTTTAAAAGCCAGCTAGCTTCTACCTCCTCCCCCTTGTCCCTGCTTTTTTTTTTTTTTTTTGAGTTAACTTACCACTGCCTTTTATTTAATAGACATGTAGAAGGGAAGACACATTTGCCTCTTCTGCTGTTGGCTTAAGTCATAAGCAGAAGAGAGAAGACCTGCTTCCAGGAGATGAAGAGTTTCAAGGACTTCTTTCATTCTTTGGAAGGGGTTTCTCCCCCCCCACTCCTTTTTTTGTTTGTTCTGTGTTGGGTTTTTGTTTTTGTGTTTTTGTTTTGGTTTTTTAACTTGCAGCTATTTTAAATCAAATTGTGTGACAAAGAAAGGTGAAGGAAAAAGGAGAAGCCTTGCTACCTCAAATTACCTCAGTTGTTTGGGTATAGGGGCTTTATGTCGGAGTGTTACTCCTCTTCCTCTACTTCCCACACCCCAAATCCATTTTGTGTATAGCATAAAGGTTGTTGGTTCTCAAAGTTGCAAGGAAATCATAGTATTTTTTAACTTAAAAAAACCAAACAAACAAACAAAAAAAAAACCCAAAAAACCCAAAACAAAAACCAACTCCTTCAGGAATGAGTGCGTTGTTTTCAGATATAACCAAAAGGAATTTGGCCTACTTTAAAGTGCATCAAATCTAGTAGTATACAAAAAAGGAGGCAGCAAATTCTGCTTTCCCATAGTGTTTTTTGAGTAATACTACTGTACTTTAAAAAGAATTGATCGAGCAATCCCTGAATTCAGTATCTAGATTTGTCAGGGAAGTAGTATCTTTCTCAGAACTGGAAGGAATAAAATCGGATCCTGTAGATTGTTAGGTCTCGGTGGTTTTTAAAGATCAGAGAAGAGTTCTTGAATGCAACTACTCAGTGACTTTAAGAAGAAATAATTGCTTTTCATTGGTTGGACCAATTTTGTACCATTCAAGGCATCTTTAATTTTTTTAAACTCTTTTGTTAGCCATGTGAGGATCCCTGCAAGTCAGTCTGGAGAAATAAGATTAGTGTAATGTGTATAGTTAAAATTTATAATCAGAAATGCATTTCAGCAAACAGCATCCCATTGCAATATCCATTTTTTGTGTATTTATTTGTGCAGTTCACTGACTTTCATTATTTTTATATGAAGTTCCCCACTGCTTTTGTTTTGCTTGTAACAGAAAAATACTGTTTTCTTTCATTGCAGGTATTTATTTATTTACGAATGTTTGCAACTGACAGTGGGTTTGAGATACTGCCTTGTAATCGGTATTCTTCTGAACAAAATGGAGCCAAAATTGTTGCAACAAAAGAATGGTAAGAAATATAGTTTACTGTTGCATTCCATTTCTGTCATTTAGTTTGAAAGGTTCTAAAAAATGATATTGAAGAAGCATGATTTAGAATTAAAACTGCAACCAGCGAAATAGAAAGTTTTGTATTTTTACTTACAAATTAAATTTGGTGTCTGTTTTTGCTAAGTACTTAACACATAATACATGCATCTGTAAGACGTGCCTTTGTATATTTGGATGTAGCCATACAGTTTTCAGTATACAAGTTTTTTTTTATCTTGTTTTCAGTCAGATAATTATTTTCCTCTAATCGTGAGTTGTTGGCCTCTTGTGAGAAACACAGCCATGTCGAGACTGGCATTATGCTGGATTGTTATACAACAAATAATTGTGAGGAAATGAGTTTTTCACCTTTGTGAAACTGAGGGGTGTTATTTGCATATTTTGATTGTGCAAGATAAAACTCTCCTGGAAACACAAAGTTGGAACTGCAGTGTATTACCCCATCTCATTTTTGCACATCTGAGTTTCATTATAAGCATGTCGGTGGCAGCAACAGCAGATCCCTGGGTTAATTCAGATTTTAAAATAAATTTTCCCCTTCATTCCCTGTCGTCCCCGTGTCCCGTCCTGTCCGTCCCGTGTCCCGTCCCCCCCGTACTTTATATTTGTTTTGCTTTGTGGCAGTACATACTCATAAAATCACATCTGAGATGATGATAATGCTATTATGTGCAGGCTAGGATTGAGTAGCTAGATATTATACAGGCAGCGTACCAAGTAAGCATGCCATTACTGTGGGGCTATGGCCTCAACATGTGGGAGGGTAAGCTTTAAGAAGGTTGAGGCCAGTTTCTAGCTCTTCATGACTGTAGCTGGAAGTTCCACAATTATGATATAATCATGAGTTGGTTTGGTTTTTTTGTTTGTTTGTTTGAATTCTCCCCCTAACTGATTCTTTGGGGTGGAAGCTTTGTATTTAGGTGTGTTGAAAATGAACTAACTTTTCATGCTCAAAATCTTGAGTGACCTGAGAGAGAGCAAGACAGGAGAGCTGCTTCTTAACCCTGCCAATATCTGGAAAACTACTGAGACTCAGAACTGATAGAGTTCTCAGCACTCTCTATAAAAGGAGAATTTTGGACTTAAAAGGCTTGTCTTCACAAACCTTGGAAGGTTTGTGTCCTTTGTGTATATTTAGTATCTTCATATTCATCTGTGTCAAAGTAATCTGGCCAAAATTTGGAATGGCCACTCTAAAAAGCAGTAGAAACAATGCCCTTGCAAGATAATGGAAATTGTGTGCTGCTTCTTAGGCTGAGTATTCAGTGTCTCTGATCTGCTATATTTATGATGGCAGTTTGGCTGTCTGCACATGAAAGCATCATGGTTTTGTTGGTCGTCCGTCTGTGTGTGTGTGTCCCAGCCCCCTGCCAATGGTCTATTTCAAGGACTAGCTTGATGCTGAAGAACTGCTTGTGAGAGAGGAAAACATCTTGTGTGTATTCTGGCCTTGTTTTGAGTCAATACTGGCCCTTTTTTTAAGAAGCCACTGAGTTCTGAGTGTCTTCATTATGCTGTGTTTTCCTGGCCAAAGGAAGAAGTATAGGAAATGCAAACAAGAGCAGCTGGAGGAAGTCAAAATGTCTTATGTGCTGATGGGGAGGGAGTGTGCACAAATGAAAAAATCTTGCTTTTAGTTTTAACAACTGTAGAAGCTGAAGTAATCAACTCTTGCAATTTCTTGCTTGCAGTGTCAGGACATGGTAGAAACAATGGTGGTAATGTCTGTCAGAATTGATGTAATTGATTCTATATAGTAGCATAAAACCATTTCTTTCATGTCTGATAAAAAGTCTATTTAGCCTAATATCCTGTCTCTAACTGAATTAAAACATGAGGTTTATAGGGGTTGAGATATGGTTTACAAAACACTTCCTGTTATTGACAGCTTTTCTTCTTGTGAAATTACTTTGCAATTTTGGCATATGTATTCTTACTTCTGCTACTCTTTTTACACTAAAGGAAACGAAATGATAAAATAGAATTACTTGTGGGCTGTATTGCTGAACTATCAGAAATGGAAGAAAACATGCTGCTGAGACATGGGGAAAATGACTTCAGCGTCATGTATTCCACACGGAAAAACTGTGCACAGCTGTGGCTTGGTCCTGCTGCATTTATCAATCATGGTGAGTAGTAAGTATAGGAAGCATGTTAAAGGACATAAGGAATTCTACTCAGAAGTGTTGTTTTATGTGAGCTGAACAATGCAGGACCTTAGAGAAAATGTCTGAATCTGGCATACTGGATTACTGTAGGACAAAATCCTGTTGGGATTTTCCTAGACCAGACCTGATGGGCTGTGGACTGGGAAACTCACAGAAGGCTTTAGGAAAGTGATGCCTTCTTCCTTCACAGAGACTTTGGAACTGGCAGCTAAGTTAGTGGAGCATATTGTGGGTTACCTTGAATTCTTTGTGAACTTAGTCAACAATAACATATTTCTTAGGTGAACTTCTTATGCCTTCTTTAACCTTTTGCACAGAAGCTTAACTGATTCTGTTGCATTTGTATGCTGAAGGAAAAGCAGGTAGGGTTTAAGATAAATCCTGTTACCTTACAGAGGAGAGAAACTGAACACTTGTGGTAGCATAGGGAAGAGCTCAGAAGCCAAACTATATGAAAATAGATATCTTTTGATGTATAGCTTTGTGCAATACTAACATAACTCCCAGTATTTAGTTGAGATTCTACAGTTATTGAAGTCAGAGTGAATCCTTACTTTAGATATCTACAACTATTCATGTTTCAGGTCTTATCAACAGTTAATTGACTTTATCTTTTGGACCTTTTTCAGATTGCAGACCTAACTGTAAGGTAAGCAAGAAATTAAAAGTAAATAAATAAAGCACCCCACTTTTTTTTTCCTCCCCTTTTTTCCCTGCACCTTTTCTTCCCCAACAGTTGTTGGTTTTTTTTTTTTTTTCTTATTCAGGTACTGTTCAACCTTAATGATTAACTTTTTTTTTTCTTCCCCCCTCCCCTTTCTGTTGTCTCCTTCCCCAGTTTGTATCAACGGGCAGAGATACAGCATGTGTGAAAGCTCTAAGAGATATTGAACCTGGAGAAGAAATCTCTTGTTACTATGGAGATGGGTTTTTTGGAGAAAATAATGAATACTGCGAATGTTACACCTGTGAAAGGTATGCATTGATGTAAATAAGTTTCAAATGGAATTGGGCATAGTCATAATATATTCTGTGAAACTTGGAAGTCCTTTATGAGTACTCAGATTTTTGGACACATTACAATTGCTTCCTAACTATTTGTTATAATGATTTTTTTTTTATGTTTTTACTGAACGGTCATGTTTCCTGAGAACTCCTGCATGCTGTTTTTCTTTTAATTCTCTGTTCTGGACATAGCCCAAAATGAGAATAATAAAAAAGAAGTGTAGATTCTTAAAAATATTTTTACAGAATAAGGTAGAATTGGAAGGAAGAGCAGTTGTAGCTTCTACGAAGCCTTTAGCAACTGACCCCCAACTTTTGCTCTCTTTTGCACTAGAAAAAGTAAATTTTATTAATGTTTTCTATGTTGACCTGAAATTCTTTTCTGCTGGGAATGGGCAAAGTAGTTTTCACCCTATGGTACTAGAACTTGGGGGTTTGTGTACTCATAAAGATCTGCTGGTTTGGACAGTACTTGCCTATATCTGTCCATCGCACAATAGCAAAGTTGTTGTTATACTTGTTTTTCACCTGTGCTGCCCCAACCTAGTTTCTTCACAAAATCAGTTGAAAGAATTTCATAGTTGGTTTTTGCCATGTTGAAACTTCTGCTTACTGTGAGCATGGAGGCTCAACATCATATGTGAGAGCTTCACCTAGGTCCAAGAGGAACTACACAGAACCTATGACAGTTCTCTTACTGTTTCACCTAAGTGTGGAGAGAGAAGACCTACAAAGGACAAAATATTAACCATATTGAAAAATAGCTTTGTGCACCTACATATAAATAGTTTAAGAACCCTACCTTCATTTTTTACTAGCTAGTTTGGTCACTAACAATTCTTGCAATTCAAGGGAAAACCTTCTGGTGTGGACTTTCAAGCTCATATGCTGTTGGTAGATCATTCCAAGTGAAGGGTACAGTCTCAGTCTATCTAGAGAGCTGCTAGTAAAAATGTACTTCAGTCCTGGGAGGTGTTTAGTATTGAATAAATGGGCACCATGATTGTTCTTTCCTTGTTACTTGGAGTGATAATGTTTCTTTTTGCTCAAGTTCCTTTGATTGTTGATTTTAATGTAATACGGACATACTTTCAGGACAAACCAATTTTATGTGTCTGAACACTTTCACTAACTTGTCGTCTTTGTATTTTAAGTACAGGAAAGTGTTATATTTTAAAGCTAACGTTTGGGTAATTCTAACTTTAGGAATCTGTTTTTCGGTCACAAGGCTGTGTTACAGCAATCAAATATGAGAGATTTTAATTTAGCAGAGTTGAGCAAGGAAAAATTAGTCCTTACCAACACTGATGAGGCAACTGTCGCTTTGTACACCACAAAAAAAATCATCTTTAAGTGACCCGATTTTTGACTATGCTGTAAAGGGTGTTAATTTGTAATGTTAAACTGCTAAACTTCTAAGGATCTGTGGAGTACGTTTGGGAGTGTTGGCTCTGTCCAATTTTTTTTTCCAAGCCTCTGAAAGTCATCACCAAGAAAATTACATATCTTTACATATGTGCATGTACTGTTTTTAGGTGAGCCTGCTGTTCATGCTGGCTGACTGAGACAACTGAGCACCAAAGATGACATATCAGAAGACAGTTGTGGTTTTTCGTAGCACTATTACTTTCTGATCTAAAGTGGCTGTTGCTTGTGCTAGGTTCAATCTAGTATCTTAAGCTGCCTGTAATTTGCAGAATACAAAATAATACGGAAAGAACATTTCATATCAAACAAATACCAGTTAATTTGAGAACAAGTATTGTGTCTGCATAATAATTAACCTTGAGGAGCTTGAGAGCCTGTCTAATCTTTTTGGTGCACTTTTGGTTAAGTTCTGTAGATTTTCTTCCAGTACAACACACTGGAATCCACACCGAAGTTGTCTTTAGTAATTCTGCAGATTGCAAGCATACTGGATTATTAAAGAGTATCAAAGGAATCCTAATAGTAGTGATTGAAGTGCAAGTACAGGAATTATTAATCTTCATCCTTTTCTGTGACTACTTAGGAAAAAAAAAAGTTCTAGGTTTGCTCAGCCATTTCATTTTCATGGTAAATACATACATACTGGAGTCTTTCAGTTGCAAAGGAACACAGAAGTATGTGATAATTTTATTCCATTTTCTGTACTTTTCAACTCTTGCTGATGCAGTTAAGAAGCATTGTAACTGAAGCTGACATATTTGTACTAGCCTGCTGTGATTAGGAAAAAATTGAAGTTGTTATCTGAGCTAAGTAGTATTTTGAATGAACATATTTCATTTTCACCTGTATAATTTGACTGTGAAATGATACTGAAATAGAAGTAAAGCAAGGGAAACCTACTTTTGCAACTTTTCTTCTTGCAAGAAATAAATGAAGGTTTTTTCTGCACATCTTACTAAAATGACTATATGGATATCCTATTAAAGCAGCCCACAAAATGCTAATAAATTCAGTGGTTATTGGTATTGTTTATCCAAATATACCTGGGATTCAAACTATTGTATATGAAACACAGTTCTAAGTTTATATTAAGAGTTATTTAATACATTGTGTCCTCTTTTTCTTTGTAGACGTGGAACTGGTGCTTTTAAGTCAAGAGTGGGATTGCCAGCACCTACTCCTGTGATTAATAGTAAATATGGACTGAGAGAAACAGATAAACGATTGAACAGACTTAAAAAGTTGGGTGACAGCAGCAAAAATTCAGACAGCCAGTCCGTCAGCTCTAACACTGATGCAGATACCACTCAGGAAAAAGCTAATGCAAGTAAGTAAGGGGAAAAGCTTGGAGTGCAGGATTAAAGGTTTCATAAAACCATTAAAAACTTACACTGTCATGGAATTTCTCTCTTAGTGTTGAGATGCATCTCAGATGCTGGTCTTAAGATTCCTGTATAAATTACAGTTCTAAAGGCAATTTAAATAGCAATTCACTTTTCCGTAAGTGTTTCAAGAACAAGAGGTTGGTGTGTTCTTGTTTTGTTTTCTTTTATTTATAACAAAAGCAAATAGCTAGTGTCATATTTCTGAACATGTCAGTTAAAGTTCTATCAGTAATGTATGTATTTCAAAATACTGTAAACTATCACATGCAGTAGCATAGTTTAGGAAAGAAAACTTACATAGTTTGAGTTATCTACATTCTGTAGGAAAACAGTTTTTAAATAAATACTCTTAGTAGAGATTATTAAACAAATAGTCATTTCCTTTAGAGATCCTTTAAATTGGGCAGCTATTCCCTCTCCACATCCAGGACTGATATAGTTCAGGTACCTATTCTGAAGTGAAAGTGCACAGTTAGTTATCTCGGAAGAAATTGGAAGGGATTTTTGTTTGTGATGCTCCTGAGAGACTTGTCTTCATGGAGTAGTGAGTATCATTTATTTACTTTCCCCCATTCCCCATGTCTGCCACCCTCAGTATAGGCAAAAATAAATAACTTAAACTTTGACTTAACTAGCAGACAGGTTTGGAGCTATGTAAAGTATTATGGTCCCATCTGGCTCCTGTTTGCTGCTGTGATATTTAAAAAAAAAAAAAAGAAAAAAAGTTTCCCAAAACCCTCTTACGATCTCTAATTACAAAACTTTAGAGTTGCAGCTTTGCTTGGACAAAAATCCTTTTGCTTACCACAGTAGGTGACAGACAGCTGGATACTTGAAACTGAAACCATTTGTTGTGGTTTAACCCCAGCTGGCAACTAAGCACCATGCAGCCACTCGCTCGCTCCCCCCTCCCTACCCAGTGGGGTGGAGGAGAGAATCAGGAAAAAGTAAAACTCTTGGGCTAAGATAAAGATAGTTTAATGGGACAGAAAGGAAGAAAATAATAATAATGAGGAATAATTAAAAAAGACAATAATAATAAAACATTACAATAATAAGAAGAAATGACAATAATAATAATAATAATAAAAGAATTGGAATATACCAAACAAGTGATGCACAATGCAATTGCTCACCACTTGCCAACTGATGACCAGTTAGTTCCAGAGCAGCAAGCCACTCCTCCAGCCAACTACCCCCTATTTATATACTGGGCATGACATTGCATGGTATGGAATATCCCTTTGGCCAGTTTGGGTCAGCTGCCCTGGCTGTGTCCCCTCCAACTTCTTGTGCCCCTCCAGCCTTCTTGCTGGCTGGGCATCAGAAGCTGAAAAATCCTTGACTTAGTACAAACACTACTTAGCAACAACTGAAAACATCAGTGTGTTATCAACATAATTCTCATACTGAACCCAAGACATAACGATGTACCAGCTACTAGAAAGAAGATTAACTCTATCCCAGCTGAAACCAGGACACCATTACAGTACTTAAGGTTTGGGGGGGGGGGTGTCCTCCCTCTGTAGGAAAAAATTCTGGGGTTAGTACTAGAGCATGCTGATCCTCAGATTTTTCTTCAATAATACTCACTAAAAACTGTGGACAATGTGGGATGGATTTTTTTAAAAAAATGGTAGAAGAAGAAATTAAGTAAAAACTAAACTTGGTATATTGGTGGCAGTGAGGGAAGGAATTTTAGGTGTACTTTTGACTTGTTTGACAATTCCTTTCATGTCGGAGTTGCAAGTTAAGCAGCTCGCTCCTTACTGAGTACTGTCTAGCATGTTTCACAGATTTTGATGAAGTGTTTAAAATAAATGAAATAACTGCAGTATTTGGGAGTGGGAAACTCAGGATAAAGCAGTGTCATAACAAAACCACTTTTTTCTTTTGCAGCTAACAGAAAATCTTCAATTGGCGTAAAAAAGAACAGCAAAAATAGAACATTAACAAGACAGTCTATATCAAGAATTCCAGCATCGTCAAATTCTACCTCATCTAAACTAACTCATATAAATAATTCCAGGGTACCAAAGAGACTGAAAAAGCCTGCAAAGCCTTTACTTTCAAAGATAAAGTTGAGAAATCAGTGCAAAAGGCCAGAGCAAAAGAACGCTTCTAGAAAGCTCGAAATGGGAAATCTAGTTCTCAAAGAGCCTAAAGTAGTTTTGTATAAAAACTTGCCCATTAAAAAGGATAAAGAATTGGAGGGACCAGTCAAAGTTGCAGTCTCTAGTGGATGCTTAACAAGGCATGCAGCAAGAGAACATAAACTGAATTCTGTGAAAGGTGCTCATGAGCATGGTGATATACCACCCTGCACATATATAACAAGGAGGTCAATGAGAACAAGGATGAATTTGAAGGAGACCTCTGACTTAAAGCTTGAACCAAATACATTGGATAGCTATAAGAATAATTTGACTGGAACGCAATCAGACATTTTAGAGCAGCAGTCTCATGTGGTAAATGAAAATAATGTGGCTCATGGACCATCACATAAAGGGGAGATTAGGTGCCAGAAAAGTGATGCAAGCATGTCAAAAAAGAAATCTCGACAAGGAAAACTTGTGAAACCATCTGCAAAAACAGAAGAAACTGATACTATGCACAATACACCTGTGAAAGATGAAGTACCAGATTTGATTAGTTCACATTCAGAGCTCGGAGAGAGGAATAATGTGGTGGACACACCTGTTGGCTATAAAGACTGTATCCCTGGATCTGGTGGCTGCTCTGTTGTAACATCTGACAATTTTAAAGCAAAAGACAGCTTTAGAACTGCAAAAAGTAAAAAGAAAAGACGAATCACGAGGTATGATGCACAGCTTATCCTTGAAAATAGCTCTGGGATCCCTAAACTGACTCTTCGTAGACGCCATGATAGCAGTAGCAAGGCAAATGACCAAGAAAGTGATGGAATGAATTCTTCGAAAATAAGCATCAAATTAAGTAAAGACCATGAAAAAGATAATAATTTATATGTAGCAAAGCTAAATAATGGGTTTAACTCAGGATCAGGCAATAGTTCAACAAAATTAAAAATACAGCTAAAACGAGAGGAAGAAAACAGAGGGACATACCCTGAGGACCTTCATGAAAATGGTATGTGTTGTAGTGAAACT
This sequence comes from Haliaeetus albicilla, assembly GCF_947461875.1. Classification (NCBI taxonomy): domain Eukaryota; kingdom Metazoa; phylum Chordata; class Aves; order Accipitriformes; family Accipitridae; genus Haliaeetus; species Haliaeetus albicilla. The sequence goes on from NC_091498.1 coordinate 12,352,622, forward strand.
CTTTCCCTTTTGGAGTCAAGAATGGAAGTAGACAATTATGGTCACTATGAAGAGGAAACAGCAGATGAATCCTCATCAGAAGAGGATGATGAAGAGGAAGATGACTATGATGATGAATTTGATGACTTTATTCCTCTTCCTCCAGCGAAGAGATTAAGGCTTATTGTTGGCAAGGATTCAATAGATATTGATATTTCTTCCAGGAGGAGAGAAGATCAGTCTTTAAGGCTCAATGCATAAGCTTATAGGTCGTAAACTGACCTGGATGTCATTTTTAAAAAAAAAAAAATTAAAAATTAAAAAAAAAAATGGAAAAAAAAAACAAAAACAAAAAACCCCACAACAAACCAACCCACAACAAAAAAAAAAAACAAACACCAAAAACAAAAATTCCATTTGATTATTCCTCAACTGAAGAACTTTCTGAAAAACTTAGTGGCAGCACTTCTTTATTGTCTATTCACCTATCAACGTAATATTGTAGAAAGTGTACAGCATACTGACTCTTCTTAAGTCTGATTTGTGCAGATTTTTATTGTACTTTTTAATAGCCTTCTTATGTGCAATTCTGAGTTAGAGGTAATGCTCTGTTGTAAAATAAAGGCTCAAGCAAAGTTATGAAATTGCATCAAATCTTTCCATGCAGGACAATGAGAATACAGTGTGGCTACATAATTATTTTTGATCAGTAAGAGCATTAGTTTGCTCTTATGATATTTGACTAAACAATTTGAAAAAATCATAGTAGCAGCATATTAAGGTTTTCTAGTATATGCTAATATCACCAGCAATGATCTACAGCTTTTTGATTTATTTGCTAGATGTTTTTTTTTCCCCCTTGGAGTTTGTCAGTTTTAACACTGTATGCTGTCCCAGACGTACTGTTTGTGGCCTTTGTTACAGTAGCAAACCGTTGGTTGGAAGTCAAATTGATTTCTTTAAAAAAAGAGGAAAAAAAAAAAAAAAGAAAAGGTGTTGATAATTTGCTGACTTTTTAGTACATTATATGTACAAGGGTAGCAGTATGCAGAATAAAAGTTTGGATATGGTGTATTTATTGCTTGTTATGTAAATTAAACACCTTGTATTTAACACTTTTCAATACTTTTAGATAAAATTGTTCTTTGCAAGAATGATTGGTGCTTATTTTTTCAAGAATTTGCTGTGAAATAATGTGATTACAACGGGCAACATTTATTCAATGAACTGCAGCTATCCTAAATTGGTTCTTCATATTTTTCTGTTGCACTTGTAAAATGCTACAAGGAATTTAAAGAAAATTATTCACTTTAACTTATGATAGTTTTATGAAATTAAAAACAACTAAGTCACAGCTTTTGTTCTGTGGTAACCTATAAATTGTTTGTCTTTTAAGAACCAGTTGTAAAAGACTGAAAAAATATGTATATGTTGTAAATATTTGTGTGTTGTGAGAAATTTTGTCATAAGAAATTGAGATAACTTGCCAGAAAGGTTTTTAAGTTTAGAAATACATCCATGCCAATAAAATAGGAAATTGTAAACCTAGTTTTAAACTCTGCATCAGTTGGAGTTCTTTGCTCATACGTAGTTCACTTAATATTTCAGAGTCTGCTTTATAACAATGAAGAGTATCAGGGCAATCTTTTGGCTCTTTTGTTTTTAATAAAAATGTTAGGAAACTTCTGGGCACAATGGACTTGTTTGTATGTATAAATCAGCTCATTTATAAGCCATTTTTTTGAAACAGGTCTAAAATGTCATAGCTGACTTAACTGTATAGCACTTTGGTCTATGGTATTTGTGTTTTTACTCAACCATGGATTAAGGTTTAGAGTTGTTTTTTGTTTTGTTTTTTTTTTAATCTAGGGGTGTAGAAACAGAATTCACATCATAAAATGTGTGCCATTGGATTAGTTGAATCCACTGTTAGCTGAACGGTATTTTTGTGTGAAGTCCAACCCTCTCTGCCCAGAAGAGCAAGAGCTTGAGTTACATGACCACTGTATTACCCAGTTGTGAGAGCATTAGTGGAAATGGGTGGGTGAATTTGCATGTGAGCTGATTGTAATGGTTTGGCCCATCTCTCTGACCCTCACAGAAATGAAGAATTTTTCCAAAGAAATCCTTCCAAATGCGTTTCAGTAATTTGTTAGACTGCGCATCAGCTCATGGAATCTACCTTCATCTCGCTTCCCTTCTGTATTCTTAGCAGAGAATTAAGTGTAGAATTAAACATAATACTTGTAACTTTGGTTTTTACAATGTCCAGTCTCTGTTAACAGCCTGCTGTGTCTCATGTATGGAGTATATATATTTTTAAAAAAATGGGTAGGTCTGTATGTAATGCACAATCTCTCCTGTCACACCTGGGCTTTTACTTCATGGAAGACTGAACACGAAAGCTTTGGTAAGTATGCTGACATTTTTGAGTACAGAGTCAGCTATGGTGGTTGTCTTGTGGGATTTTTAATTGTACTGTATCATATAAAAATGGGTTATTAAAGGTTGGGTTACAGGGAAGATAGCTGTGTTATTAAGGGCTTGCTTTGTAGTAGGAAGTTTACCAACAAACAGTTGATGACAAGTAACAGTAACACAGCTCTTTCCTCGAGAATTCACTTGCATTTTCACTGGGTGGTGTGCCCTGCAAGTATGTGCTGTATCGGCGAAAGAGGTGAAGAGCTGAAGAGAGCAGCTGCATGCTTTCTGTTCACTGCCTCGCAGATTATTCCTGGAGTGTGCTCTGGGATACCAGTTTCTCCTACTTTGCTCTGTAGTCAGTTTTTCTTGCAGCTGTTCTGTTTCCCTGCTGCTCCTGCTTGCAGACTCGTGCTGAATGATCCTCTGGCAGTCGTGGTGGTTCTAGGAAGGGGTGATTGGTTTGCAGAAACATCATTCACCTGGGCATTCGAGGAAAAGGGGTGCAGCAAGTACACATTGCCAGCTGTTGTTGGCATTTACTGACCAGTACGCTCAAGAGCAAGTTCAAGGGCTTGATAAACCAGCCTCAAGCAGTGAAAGCAGATCATGAAACAGGTAGGAAAGAAATTGGAAGAGAATCCTGCCCTTGGAGGCAGAAGCTTTTTGTCTGGAGTAGATGTTCCTACTAACTCATGGTTCACACAACCCGTTAATGAGAGCTGCTTTGCTTTTTCTCTGATGCAGAAGTAAGTAAAAGTAGCTCTTTGGGCATCGGGAACTCAGGATTGCTCTTGTTCATTGAACAACCTTCTTGGAGAATTTGGAACAAAAGCTTCTATTCGTTTCCAGGGTAGACAGGTCCATACTGATGTCCTGCTACACAGATTTTTTGGTGTTACAGATGCCTTCATTAAATGCATTCCCCCAAGTTGATGAGGTAGGCAGGGGTTGCACAACCTGTCTCTTCTGTCCTTATCCTGCCACAGAATTTTTTTTTTTCCCCACCATTTAGATGTGAATTGGTAGATTGTGCTGTTTCCCTAACCATAGTGGTAGGGGAATATGAATGTTTGTGTCACTTGTATGAGAACCTGACAACCTGGGGATGTTTCTTGCTGTCCAATTCAGATCACAAAGCACTGTGAAGTTAATAGTGACTTGGCTGTTGGGGACCCTGTCTAGCCTTTATGTCTCTCATTTCCCAAGATACTGGAGAGAAAAGTTGCAAAGGCTCGGTAGATTTAGGGTGACTGCAGCACATCTTTTAGTGGGTTGAAGAATGGGAGGAAGCGTGTTACGGATGGCCTGTGTCAGCTAGTTTTGTGTTACGTGTAACAGGGTGGCAGACTAAAAAAGAAGCATTACAACCGCCACAAAAATGGCAGGCTGGCTGTGGATCTTTGAGCATCCTGGCGCAGGCAGTGCATATTGAGCTGCCATGTAGTTGAGGACAGGTTTAGTATGAAATTTTGAATATTTGGGTAGCAGATGTAACTGATAGCTGACTTGCACCTTTGATGTGGTGAGTTAATAGGGTAGAGGCAAAGGTGTTAATTCTTTGTGAGAGGAAAACAAATACTGTTTCTTCACAAAACAGTGTTAAAAAATTGTGAGTGTTCTTTAAAAAAAATAAAAATGCAGTGAGCATATGAGAGGGAGCAGTCTTAAGCAGTCTGCTCAAGTAGAAGCTTGCACAGACTTACTGTACAGTAAAATCACTGCAAAATACGTTACAGGCTATTCAGTCTTACTGGTTACTATTCATGTCAATCCCAGAGAGACAGAAAAGGTAGTTACTCAGTGTGTTTCTGCCTGCCTTGCATAGGGCAGCCTAACCTTTCCCATGTCTCTTTCGAGTGAATTTTACATTTACATTAAATTTTACATTTATTTGAGGAGGAGTGATTTGACTGGACATAGCCAAATAAGAATCAAGCCTTTCCTGCTTTATGTGTACAGGGATGTTTCCCTGGACATTGAGGAGTTTCTAGAAAATTGCTTGTGCTGAGAAGCAGCAATGTTTCTCCAAACAGCAAGCGTGTGATTGTCGGATGTTACTGTAATATTGTCTGAAGTGAGTCCCCCTCTGAGCTAATCAAGTATGTTCTTTTCTACCTCATCTGTAACTCCAGCTCTAGTGTGCAAGCAGGGGGTTTTGGACTTGGAAAAATTGATAAAATTGCTGTGGATTCTCTGCAAGATTAACATGAATGTCCTGTTAGTGTCTTCTTTTTCTTCTGTTTTGCAAATGCTTTTTTCTTCTTTTTTTCCCCTCCACTGTATTTGTTGGGCATTAGGTGTTGTCTCTGTATGTACTTTGAATGCTCAGGTATTAGCTTGTGTGGAGCTTACCGTCGTTCAGAGTGTTACTCTGTTGTTCACAATGCATTGGCTTTGTTTAGTTATGCTGCTGGCCACTATGTGTTAAACGCACCTGAGGTACTCCCCAAAGTACGTATTCATGTCAGGTTTTGGCTAGGTTTTTTTCTGGTTTCTTTTTGTCCGTTTTGCCCAGTGCTGCCAGTGCATGCTCTTTAAAATATGCTCAGAAACAGAATTCCTTTGCTTCCCATATTTGTATGGTTGGTTGCCCTTTTTAGAATGAAAGGGTGAAGGTCTGGGAGCTGTGCAGAATAAGACTTACTGAAAAGTAAAAGCAAAGTCGTTTAAGTTTGCATTATATTTGCTATTGTCATGTGTTTTCCGAAATCCCCTTCCTCATTGAGTATTCTCTTGTTTGGGCTGGGTCATAAGTAAACTGATGGCCTTGCATAATCTCTGTTGCCCCTTCCTAAGCTCTTGATTCCGCAAGTTAACAAGGTTGCGGTAGGTTGTCTTTCTTCAGCATCATTTCATGGCAGCAATGCTAGCTATGTATTTGCACTTTTTTGCCTGTTGTAGCTCCTGCTTTTTGCCTACCAAGGGAACTCCTGTGGCAGTCATGCTTGAGTTCACATACCTTATTTACACTAATCCCATGAAATAGTTTTATTATTGCAAGGTATACATGGTTGGTTGAGCATTACTCCTCCTCCCCACAGGCAAAGGAAATCCATGCCTTCTTCCCAGGCAGCTACTTTTGATTTAACTGTAATTTTACTTGGATTCATCCTTGCATGAAATTTGATCAGAACAGTTCCTGCCACAGAAACAGTAGCATAGGTGGTGGTGTTGGAGGACTCCTTGTTGTAGGTACAGGTGCATCAGTGCTGAAACAGGTATGGGGCCAGTTAAACAGTATTGCTCAGGAATTGTTTTAGCTTAACAAGCAAAGATTCATGGTTTTGGTAGTGAGTTTCACTCAAGTGCGGAGCTATCAATGGGTCCAACAAACCATAGATTTTTTCCACTGATGCTTTCTGATGTTCATCAGAAATCAATTCTATTATGTAATTAGTTTTATAGTCTTTTCTGCTCCAATTACTATGTTTGGCTGCAACATTTTACAACAGAATTGGTTGTAAACTGGTAGTTCTAAGGTAGAGAATGACAATCATAGAAGTGTGTTGGATAGGGCATGATTTTACTCATATTTATGTAAATCATGTCCATACAGCATTAGGACAGGACTACTGGGTAATTCAAGGTCAGGGTTACCAAAGTCTCTTGGATAACACTGGATGCCAAGACAGAAGGATAGTCTTTCTGAATCCAGAGATTAAGTCCTCCCCTGTAACTCAAGGGCAAGGCCCGCCCAAAATGTTTTAAAGCCAAAGATTAGCCATGGCCCATCCAGTCACAGCAGTCCAGGAGGGGTTACCTTCCCATAATGCCAAATTGCCAATGCTTCAGCGAACAACACTTTCCAACTTCAGAAGTAACAGCAAGCTTTGAGATCCAACCTTGGGTATGACCTCAGAGTATACCTCCTTAGAAAGGAAAACACTGCTGATGCCTTCAGTCACGAACAGTAAGACAGGGTTTGCAGTACTTTTAAGAACCAGATTTAGGCTTTTAAGTGACTTAAATGCTTCTGAAAGTTTTCTTCTTGATGTGGCACAGAAAAGTCATGCATAATCTGGCTATTTTAGATCTACAGTGAAATCCAGATGCCAAACTACTTCTATCCCATTTAAACATGGGACCAAACATAGGTTCTGAGGTCATGTTAATCACTCCTGGAAAATTCAGTGTATTTCTCTTTTTATTTTTTCAAAGCTGTGTATCTGTTGATAGCTGAATAACACATCAGTTAGTTAAAATCTTGAGTTGTTAAAAATCTGTAGATGTCCCATACATTTTCTGCATGCTGGCTTTCATTTAAAACCATTTTGAAATAAATAAATATTTTTTGTATTCTTCGGGCACAGGGCAGCAGGGAAGAGGGGATATGTTTTGAGGCAGAAAAGTTTACCTTTTCCTGTCCTCTCTTAGCTGCCTTGTTAACTTTTATATTGAAATTGAGAGTTGTAAAATCAAGTGGAAAAATAGTTTCACCTCACCCCCCCCAAATCCATGCTGTTCCATGCTGCATTGCATAAAGATTCAACCTAGAGTAAGTCCTCTTCTGTAGAAGGTAACTCTGAATTCTGAGGCCAGTATCGAGTAGCAGAGATGATTCAGCTGTCTAGAGTAAGTGACTAATGGGGAAGGATTCCAGCTTGGGGAATATGTTGTGTAATAAAATGCAAATCTTTTCAGGTTTATTAGATTTCTAGCAAAAAGCCCAAAGCTGTTGGTATATCTGCTTTTAATTTACAGCACAGGATAGCAAATGTAATTTCTGGTGAAACTAACCATATGTGTGTGTGTCAGTTATTTTGGTAGATAGAAATATCATCAAGTGTGAACTCAAGATAGAAGAAAAATAGGCTATACATGGGGGGAGGATTAAGGAAAGGTTAAGGAATTGAGATATTAAAAGCGTTCTGAACATTTTTTTAAGGTTTCAAGAAAGACTGAAATGTAGTATCTTACCTTTTTATTAAAAAAAAGCCAAACCCCAAACTTAAGTCTTATTCTTTGTAGAAGAAAATACACAAAACATTAATATTTCCTAGGTTTGTAAAACACCTATGAAACACTGATGGTAGTATTTGTAAGTGTAGTCACTTAACAGGGAGTGAGTTTACACCATTGAGCTTCAGTCAGTTGTGGGGAAACAGCGGCAATGTTACTCTTAAAAAGAAGTGTGTGGACATGTTACCTGTGTGCCAACCTTATGTAATCGGTTACTGCCAGAGATTGCATGCTGCGACAGATGGACCTGTTTTGGTCTGAGCCATTACAGCTTTGCTCATGCAAGGTGTGTCAGGATGGACAGGACGTATGGGACTTTCAGAGGCTTGAAGAGGGAGAAACCCCAAGAGGGAGGATCTATGAGGAGTGTTTGGTAGGAAGGAAGGGAAGTGATTGCTGTCGGCTAGTGAGAACACACAGGTTAGGGGATGAGCTGATTGCTGTCTTGTGCCTGCTTGTGTGTAATGCTTCTCTCTTAGGTTGGGCAGTAATTATGCAGTCAGTAAAAGTCTTGTAATCGAATATTATGGATAGTGTTATTAGGCTAATCAGTAATTGGTTCATATGTACAAACCCCTTCTCGCAGCTCTGTCAGGCAGAGCACAATGGATACCACGTTGATGGCATCAGGCATCCAATTAAATGGTATGCTTCCCTGCTGGGAAATATTTGGGTCCCACAGTCCTGCTCCCCACTTACTGCTTCCATCTGGGAGTTTAATGTTTTACTCCATCTTCAGCTCTTTTCTTCAAGGGCTTCTCTGATCTCATACTTCATCCCACACAGCTGACCTGCACGCAAGACGCAGCTGCTGCCCTAGAAGTGGCGCATCTGTAGAGGGAGGAGAGGGGTGTCTGGAGGTTGGAGAAAACCACCTAAGAGCTTGTGTCTGCGACTGCAGAGCTAGCAGTCAGCAAGAACCTTGAATGGCGCTCCCAGTAGGTGCTAATGTTTGTCCCCATGCTGATGTGGACGGTTGGTGCCAAGCATCACCGTAAGGACCACTGCCTCAGTCAAACGGAGACCTTCACCCCTGTGCAGGTATATTCCAGGTTATAAAAAGATTAAACCTAAGTTAATCAACAGCAGTGCAAAGTCCTTTAGGCTGACTTTGAAATGTATTTTCACACAGTAACAACTTCCCATTTCTGAACAAACAAGCAAGCAAAAAAACATTTCCATGAGGCTGACTCTGCTAAAGCTCCCCTAAAAATCAGTGCAGAGAAGCAGGCATTTTCAGAAGTTCATTTGAGGCACCTTGTATAATTTGACTGGCTTAAACTTTACCCATCTTTAGAGTAAAAGCCTCAAAGTGAATTTTAAAGAAATAAAGAAGAAACTCAAACCCTGCTTTTTGTTTCCCCTAGCAAGCCAGCTGGCTTCTCTCGCCTGCACATTGGTTTAGGATAGCAGTATTTTGCATTTGGAAATTGCTCTGTTAAAATGCTTGTTGCATTTTATTGGTTCATCTTCCACACCTGGATTACTTACCTGTTTATCTGTTGCAAACCAGGCTCCAGTGTGGATGTCAGTAACACTGAGCAGAATTTTACTGTCTGAGGTGACACCTTGTTTCTCCCTGGACTTGTCCGTGCTGAGGACAGAGCTGACACCAACCATGCTGTTCGTGCACAGTTACATCTGAGGCCCAACTTGGCTGGGTGAGACCTTTGTGCTGCTGTTTGGGGTCAGAGTGTATCTGCAAAGAGCTGCTCACTGTAGCCCACCTGTCCCTTCAAAAAGCAGAATCTACCCTACAGCAGGATATTGAGAGTGATGCTGGTTGATACCAGGAGGAAAGATCTCCAAAAGCCAAAAATCCTAATGCAGCTTTGCTCCAAAGATGGCTTCTCGTCCCCCTTCTCTCGTTTGCTTTTCTGTACAAGTTGGATTTTATCCATTGACTGCCAGCGTTCCCAGCACAAGGTGGCACTCACATTCCAAGGGAGGGATTTCTTGGCCCTGCAGCCCCAGTCCCTTTTGGAAACCAGTATGTCTTAGTTATAAGCTGTTTGGCCATTTATTGCTTTTTACTGCGTGATACCCCAGGAGTGCATCTGAACGATACCTGGGGGAAGAAAACAACCAGGCAGCAGTGATCCGGAGGGAGGTGAACGATCCGAGTTAGAGAGCAGTGCTCAGCAAGGGGGATCGGGGAATAACTTGATGCTGAATGCAGCTCTGCTTTTGCTAGTTTTAATCCATTTGCATTCCACCAGGAGGAGGTTCCCCCTTTAGCCTTATCCATGCCTGTCTCTTGAGCTTCTGCTGTTTCCCTTAGTCAGAATAACTCCTGCCAAGGGCAGGCAGGCTCTGTGTGTTGCTGCGCCTTGCATCCTGCTGAGAGCCACTTGCCACCCTGATAAAGGTCCTCAGACAAGGGGAAGTACAAGCACAGGAGGAATGGGGCTAGTGGGGAAAGGAGTGGAAGGAGGCAAGCAGTGTAACATCCTCCTCTCATCTGCTGAGTCTGTAGGAATCCTTTCTTGGTCAAGATCCAGCATTAACACTTCCCTCTGGAATGCTCTATGTGTTCTTGGGGGGGAGGGGTTGTTGGCTGGTCTTACAGCTCCCAAAATCAAGTGAGAACAAGTCAGCTGCTGCCTGTTCTGTTGCTATGCAGTACTTTTAAATCAATATTTGCTCAGGGGTTGCACCTCTGTGCTATGTGCTGTCAGCAGCTGGAAGATCCCGGCCATCTAGTTAACATCTCTTTCTGGAATACTGAACCCTCATGTTTGGTTTACTTGATATTCTCCCCCACACTGCAAGATATTTATTATCTAAACTGACCTAGTAGCTTAATTTCTGTGAAGTCTTCATGAAAACTATGGAGGAATACAAATAGTGAAAGATGTAGCTGAGTGCTGCCTGGCAATCCTTCAATCCAGGCTGTCACCCTTTTTCTTTGTTCCGCAGCCCTGGCTTGCTGCTCTCACAGAAACCATGGGGTTAAGTCTCAGGACTCTTACTTTTGCCCCAGCCTTTTTTTTTTTTTTTTTTTTTTGGAACAAAAATTCCCAAGAACAATGCAGCAATAATCTACCATGTATCACAATGATCTGTGAAGGAGATCAGAGTTAGTGGCAGAGAGATGGAGGCACCGGGGCACAGAAACATGAACTGGCTTCCTTAACGGAACACAGCAGAGAAGTGGCAGGCTCTGAAATAGCACTGATCTCCTAAACACTGCTTGAAGTGCAGAGAAAAGACTTGATGCATCACCTTCTGTGCAGGTTTAAGCATTCCCTAACACTGACTGGCTAGTCCAGTGGGATGACAGTGGTCAGAGATGCAGGAAATCTCAGCTGGCTATTAAAAGCTGTTTGTGTGCCCTTGAATGGGGCCCCAGAATTGGAATTTTACTTCTGTAGAAAAAGAGAGCAGAACAGTACCCAAACACTGATCTGCTCTGAAAGTCTGGCTTAGGTTGGGTGCTCCAGAAAGTCAAACTGACTCACAGAAAGGAAGGTGAGGGGATAGGAGGCTTTGCCAAATCTAAAGCATATGTAGTCACAGATATCAGTGGGGTAAGGGCCCTGAGAGCTGAGCTTTTCCAGAGCTTACCAAGAGAAATGCCTCTGCCAGAAGCAGCAGGTCAAGGGAGGCAGAAGGGAACCTGCACCCCCACCTCAGTCGCCCAGTTTGCATACGTGATCCCTGGTAGAGGTGTGTCGGTGACAAAGCACAGGGCTGTGCGCTGTGGAGTCCGAGGCACTGGCTGCCATCCCATGCTGCAGCCCCAGCAGCAGAGATGGCAGTCCTTGGGGGAAAAGAGCAGTTTGTGTGAGTGCCTGGGAATTGGACTGCTCAGCTGCTTTGGTCAGGGAAGGCTGCAATGGATTTTATTTTTTATAGTCTTGAACTTTTCCACCTTATATTTATTACTTTTCCTGGTCCGGTGCGTCCTTCACACTTGCCTTACTAGACTTGCATTACATGTTACCAAAGCATTTGAAGTCTGGCTCCTGACCTGTGTTCTGTCTGTAAAACAGGGGTGATACTACCTGTCACCTAATAAAGCCTGTAAGTCTCATAAAGCTATAAGGTCTTCAGGACAAGGACTCTTCCTAGTTATGCAAACTTTTATGTATGTATTATGAGTCTTGAATTAGGTAGCCATAACTCCCATAGTTAGAACAGTAAAATAATTAGATGATGTCTTTCCTTTTTTAGCTTGTAGAAGATGTAGGGCAACAGTAACTTTCCTCCATTCCTTTTTATCTTTGGAAAAGGTCTCCCCTGCCCTCCTACACAAACCTAGCTTATCTGTAAAAGTGAGACTTGCACCCCTTCTATGTTGCCAAGCAGCTGCGGTTGCAGTCAGTAAGAATCTATTTAGGCTAATTAGATTTTGCAAATCCATTATGGTTCTCTTGTTGGTGCTTGTAGACAAAAACCCCATGTGTCTCCTACAGGGCTTGGCTGTTACGGTAGGGCTTCCCCATGCTTGGCAGGCATGAGTGCTGCTGCGCTTGACTGCAAAACGGTGTAAGAAGGAGGAGTCTGGGCTCTGGAAAGCAGCTGTAAAGCCCAGAGGAATGGCTATACATCTTGTGACCTTTGATGATTGCGTGACTGCCTGATGTGGTATGATATGATGACTCAGACTACTAAGAATCAAGCAAGGCTTTTTTTCATCCTTGCATCTCTGGGATGAAAGCTTCCACAAAGCTGGCATAGCACGTGCAACTAGGCGAGGTGGATGTCTTTGGTCAAGCTCCAGGGATCTGGAAAGTGTTAGGTTTTTTTACAGCCCTGGTACTGCTTCCTGCTTACAGGCATACCTGTCCCCCTTTTCTCCTCTGTAAAACGGAAGTAATTCTTCTCTCATTTTTAATTGTGTGTATTTAAATTGTAACTTTTCTACAGCAGAGTTCATTAACTGGGCAAGGATTTGGAAGGAAGAGGCTACAGGGGCATTAGTCATGCACCAGTATCAGCCAGTATGGTACATGCTCATGAGCTGTTAATCTCAGCAGAGCCTTTCACCTCTCCAGGGCTGCTTCATATGGATACTTACTGGCTGCTGTAACGTACCATTTTTCACCACTTGGTTCTAATCTTATTGGAAGATCTTCTGAGCTAGTTTCATTGTGAAGATTTTAACTGGACTTTGGAATCCTAAAGGAGTCAAGGGTAGGTAGGTAGTGAATCTTTCTCACCACAAGAGCCTGTTTGGAGAGTGTCCTTCCTTTTGCTTGCTCACAGACTCTGAAATTTATTTCTATGGCTAAAAATGTTAGTCCTTACCAGCACTTATGACTGGAACTGATGATCTCTGTCCAGTTCCCAGAAAAGTGCTGTTTCCACTCCAGCGTTCCCCCTGAAAAGTGCTTGCAAGCCCTCTTTCTTGGATCCTAGCCTATTGTGCCACGGGGTAACTCCACTGGTCTGAGTGTGGAGGATGGTCTGGGTGGTGCTTGGCAGCAGTACCGTCACAGGGGGAAGACACTGTTGCTGTTGTCTGCGCAGGCTGGAGCCATGCTTAGCTCTGCACTGGATTCTGGAGGTTACAGCTTGCTTGACCACGCTGGGCTCCCCTGGCCAGGAGAGAGCCACACACTGGGAAAAGCAGCATGGGGGTCCGGCACCCTGCCCTCTCCAACTCGAACCTGCAAGCATGGGGACTGTCTGCCTGCGAGCTCTGTGGGTGCACTTTGCTTGAAGAAATGGTTTGGGTTGTGTTTTCTTTTTTTCTTTTTTTTTTCTTTTTTTCTTTTTTTTGGCAAGTTTTCCCCAGGAGAGGGAGCAGTCCACACAAATGTCGAGGGGAATGAATCAGCTCGTTCCAGCTCTAGCTAAACTGCGTTTGCTGCGTTGCAGGGAACGCCTTCCTCCTTCACACTCCTCATCTTCAACTCCTATTCCTTCACCTTCTGACTCCTCTCATAGTATTGTAGTACCTTTGTCTGTGCCAGCCCTTTGAGGCTGGTATTCAGTGAAGATGCTCGCACTTCTTCCCTTCCTAAACTGCCTTTCCCACAGCAGTGCACCCCAAGGCTGTTTCCAACGCCCTGTCCCACAGCCCACATCTCCCTTGCTGGTCCCGGGGTTCAAGTCAGATCCTTCCCAGTGCTGCGTCCTATTCATTCATCGCTGACCCGAGCCACAGAGCAATGGCTCAGCTGCAGCTCCTGCAGTCACTATGGGGAGAATGATCGGGCAAAACAGGACACCGGTTAACTCAGGAATCTGGGGCTGCTTTGGTGAAAATCTCCTTTCAGTTCTAGCAATTGTAACTTCCAGAGGCTTGCTGCTGCTTAGATATCTATTTGGAGGTTGACTGTTTCCCTAGCAGTTCATTATATTTCCAGTGAATCTTGCATAGAAAACCAGAGAAAAATTAGGGATTGTGGAGTTCAAAACCACTGCTGCCAAAGTTCCTGTCTTCATGGTGCCTTTTGTTATATCAGGAAAAGTTCCAAAAAACAGTAGCCTGGTTACCGCTTAAGGAAGGGTTTGCAGTTTCTTGCTGATGACTGACTTTTCTTTATTCCTTCCTTCCTTTCTTTTCTTTTTTTTTTTTTTTTTTAAATAACGAGGAGGGGATATAACAGAGCTAACCTTGTGATAATCAAGCCTCTGCTTCATTGTATCTCAGTACATCTGATACAAAACCATCTACTGACATGTGCTGTGCTTCTAAGTGCTGCTGTAAACTGGACTGCTCTGGGAAAATTTCCAAGGAATAATGGGCAGAATTCTCAAGGACAAGGTGAGGAGAACAGCGCAAGGTATCTGTTCAACAGCAGTCCTGGGAAACTAGTGTGGCAATGAGGCTGTCATAGCAGTGATTGGCACTAATAATAGTGTTACTCTCTATCTTGATGTGCCAGCGGAAAGATTTAAGAGGTTTTGTGTGGGGATGACCCTCAAATTAAGGGCAAAACTTGAGTAGTGGATTTTGCAGCAAAGACTTGAAGTTATACAGCTGTTAGGGGAATAAACTATTTTCACTGGAGTGGGATCTGCAGCGGTCTGCTTGGAGATGGTCCTTTCTGGTAAAGACATACTCTGAGATGGAAGCAGCCTTTTAAGAGCATAGCTGCGACAATTACATCTCTGCTGTGTGCTATCTCTGAATGTTTGATACAAAGAAGTCTACAGACACATGCTGTGATTTTTTAATGCTACTGCCAGCTGAACCACTCTGGGAAATTTTCCAGGGAGCATCAGGCAGAGTTCTGAAGGACAGATTGAGAACAGTGCAAGGTATCAGTGCTAACAGCCATCCTAGGAGACTACAGTGCTAGAGACATAGCCTGAAAGGGGGTAAACTTTTAAGCATGTAGCTTCTTTTAAGTTAGTACAAGTAGGCATGATCAAGTGCTTGCTAACAGCTTGTGTTACAAGCAGCCCCCAATATTCCAATTTAACAGTATCTAGGCCCATGTTGTAGTCCCCTTTTCTGTACATGAGTGAAGTGGGATTTCAGTTATAAAGCTGCATGTGTTCTTTCTTTGGGTAGAGGAGTATATTACACCTGAACGGTGTTGCAATTCACAAGGCAGTAGTTGGAGTATGACAGTTTACTTCTCTAGTGTTGCTCAGTTTGCTGTTAGTGAATGTTATCTAAGCCCATCAGATCATGTAGTTCATGTTGATTTTGGAGCCAGGTGGGTGATACTATCCAGTGGTCAGGGTAAACAGTTCACACTGCAGCCAAAGTTCACTCTAGCAGGTCTGGGTTGTATCTCTGCTTCCAGTTTGTATTGACAAAAATGGTATCAAAAAGGGAGGGAGTTAGTGGAAGTGGGTGAGGCAGTTTAACTCATATTGTTGATGTGTCCATTCAAAGGGCAACATCAGTCAGCTGAGCATGAGTAAATTCCTATTTATGAGGGCCTGACCTTAGACTCTGGACCTCCACAGCTGAAGAATCACTAAAGGGCCGCAGAATTACATGTCCACTGAAACAAGGATGACTTGAACTTTGATATAAATGCCATGTCCACCTCGGCTTTGTAATGTGCTCTCACATAACAACATGTGTTACTTCAGAGGTATCCATTTTGCCATCTCACCATAGACCTGTGAGCTTGTACCATCTGAGGGCCAATGCTCTTACAGAGCTTATCATCTCCAGGACTTTCTGTTCAGAAGACATCTCTAGGCAAGGAATTCCTGCTTCCTGTTAAGGCTGGACGTGCGGCAGATTTTGTCTGTTGACATTGGCAAGTCTCTTCAGACTTCACTTTAGTGCCTTTCTAGCTCTTTGCTTGGATGTTTCATTACTTCAATTGTATGTCTTAAGTTTTAAAATTCTCTTCAGATGTCTTTCTACCTGCTGGCACTGCACTGCCTGTGTATGACTGTATCTGAAAGCACAACAGCAATGCTTAAACTGTTATAGTCAAGCATAGTCGTCCCTGACACCCACAGTAGCGGCACTAGGCCAACATTGTATGCTCCAGCAAATCATTCCCTCAGGCTCTGTAAATCCTGTGCTCTTGTCCTGCTTCTGGGGCAGTAAGAGGACACCCTGTGTCACTCGTGCCCTGAGAGCAAACTATGTAGCAAGGGTGGTGATGGTGCCTTAAGCTGCTAAACTCAGCATGCAGGGATGGAGCTGAATACCTACCTGAGAACTATCAATGGCCAGATCGCTGCCAGTGAGTGAGTGTCACTTGTACGTTTTGATATTTGCAGAAGTGCATGCTTGCCGCTCCAGCTGCAGAACACAGAGCTGTGGAAAACGGAGGTTTCCTGACCTGTTAATCAGAGAGAGAAAGACGGCAGCTGACACTACGGACTACCCTTGTTCTTGGTTGGAAATACTATTTGCCGTGGCTCCAGCTGAACACAGCCTCCCAACCCTTTCTGCTCTGTTTCTCATCTGCTATTATATTCAGCGTGCACAAGCCTTTTTGTTATGAACTGAGACACTGTGTGAGAACACAACATTTTCGCCCAAAGCAGAAGGGCAACAAGTCTCTTTACAATGACTCCCACTTATGAGGGACAGCAAAAACATTGGTCCTGTAGCCAGGTTGGAAGGCTTTGGTTTCTCCAACTTCTACCGATTTCCTCTCTTTCAGATGGTCTGGAAAGGGATCAAAACTGGGTGAGTTGGCAAGCGAGATAACAGAGAGGCTGAGTGGCACTTGCATGGAAGATGGCAACAGGAGTAGGGGGGAAGTGGGAAGTAGAATGGGACAAGAACAGAGGTAAAAGTGACCTTGACGGGAGAGAATAATAGGCAGTGATGGCCCAGGAGCTGGAAGTGCAATAGGCAGTGGAAAGGGGAGACCTTGGAAAGATTAACGAGACTAAACTGTACTGAAGAGGAGAGACCTTGCACTGAGATTTCCAGGCAGCTGTGTGACCATTTTCTCATGCAGTGAAGGAGATGAACACATGGACCACATGGTAGAAAGCAGAAATCCAAGAGCAAGGGATTTTTCTGTCCCCCCCCCCCCCCCCCCCCCCCCCATTTTGTGAAGAAGTTTGCCTTTTCTCTAGACTTGCTGACTTTTCTTCTAGGAGCTACTTCTTCAGAAGGCATTGTCAATTTTACAGTTCCCCAGAGTGTGGATTTTAATTACGCATGTCAGTATAATGCCTTTGTTTGGAGAAGTGTTGCACAAAAATAAAAATCTGAGGTTTTACAGCTGGTAGAGCAATAATGATTTAAAGGAAATTCCTCTCTCTGTACAAGTTGAGGCGTGCCAAATTCACCCCTCCCCTGAAGCTTGTGTCACCATCCATGCAAGCAAGGCAACTAGTCTGAGCAGGTGACATTTCTCATCTGCTTTGAAGTTCCAGTCAGTGGTGGATCAGACCCACTGAGGGACTGAGTGAAATCTGTCCTGCCAGCTCTACCACTCACTTAGCAGGTTCACAGAAGACCATAGGGCGGATGTCACTGCACTGTTGAGTTAGTAAAACCTTGAAGCTGCCCTAATTTTGCTGATTTCATTCTGTCTTGGGCCCTAGAAGTGGCATGCAAGAGCTCAGGTGGCTGTTTCTTACCTTTTTCCTCAAGTTCATTCCAGTGCACATCGACGACTGGCCCTGCTTTCCCTTTGGCAATCTAGGAAGGGCCCCATTACTCAGCTTCGCTTCAGGGAAAAGTTGAGGATGGACCGTCTCACCTGCAGGAGCACAAAAGTAACATGAAGTACCTGGACTGGATGCTGCCCACCCTCCATATCCAACACCATTTTCTGTGGTATTTCCAGTCAGTGCCTACATTGAAAGAGTTTGGGGGTAGGTTGGTAGAGCCAGAAGAAAGCTGGGGTTCATTCTAGACACTACTGATGGGCAGTGCTTTCCTACAGGATATGTCCGACGTGGGTAACAGCAGCACCTCTCAGCTTGCTCTGATCAATGTGACAGCTGGCACAAGCTCGATCCAAGATCTGCAACTTTTGGGCTGCCTTTGGCCAGGTGCTTCTCAAAAGCAAGATCATGAGGCTTGGTTGGATAAGAGTGACCTCAGTGAAGGCCTCTTAGCGTTGAGAACAGACAGTCCGTCTGGCTTAAGAGCTTTGGCAGATGCTCCTGCTTTCATGTTCGCTTACTTTGTATAAGAGGGGCTGCTTAAAAGACTTAAAAACCTGGCACTCGAGACAAGGTGCTTTTGATGCTGATTGCTTTTACCTTATTAGAAAGCTTCTTTCCCCCAAATCATGGAGGACTATCCCTCACTTCTTATAGCCTCTTTACTGAGCTTTTGAGGGTTACTTCAGACCTTGGAAGTCAACAGGAAGGATCCTGTTAATTTGAATGATTGCTAGCTCAGCCCTTTTGCTGTTCTATGCCCACTACATCCTAGTTTACTGAAAGAGAATGACTGATGGAGGGAGCACCCGGTCCAAGAGGACTGAAGAGCTGGAACCCAGGTGTTACTGATCACCACAGGCTCTGAGAGAACTTGGCTGTGAGTTGTCAAGGGGTTTGCACAAGTTGCAAGCATGAAAGAATAACATTGGCCTTATCTGCTAAATAATAAACTCACTCCAGTATTATAGAGACACCCAGGACCTAAGAGGACCCTTAATGCTCCACAGCATTGGCTGCAGGTCAAGTAGTAAGTGCATGACTGAGGTGTAGATAGGAGTCAGCAAGGGATGCTTAGGATTCTGCCTTTCTTATGCTGAATGTACCAGAAGAGTGAGTTGGCTCTCTAGTACAGGATGTAAGAGCTCTGGGATACTTCAGGAAATAGCACAGGAAAGAGGGCTAGAGAAGGAAAGGCTAGAATTAAATGGTCTCTAAAGAGGATACAAAATATGGGAGGGGAAGACCCGCTCTAAGGCACAGAGAGATCAGTAAGGACTAAGGTGTGAGCCGATAGCAATAAACAAGCTGTATGTGTTTTGGGTGAGGGGAGTTGCCTCACTAATCTCAGCTGAAACTGTGGAAGAAAAACAGCAACAGAACTGAGTAAAGAATGGGATACTAGGAGAGAAGAAAATAGGGCAGCAATTGGATTACTATCGGGCAGCATAAGAAAGCCAAAGGGTATGCAGTAGCAGTGTGTAATCACAGCTAAACAGCTCTCATCAGGCAGATCATCTGCCTTTCAGCCTGCTTTTGGTTTTCATCTCACTTATTTCCTCCCCCCCCAGTTCTTCTCCTTGATTCATGAAGGGTAAGTTCTGTTTACAGAAGTGGACATTTCCTCAATATGAAGTGCTAAAGCTGCGCATCACTTGTCCTGGGTGGTCCCCTTTCCTTATGCATTTGTTTAATAGCAGCAAACACTTTTCATTTGGAGATGCTGCTGTAGTTCAGAGTTTCTCTGGATGTGTCCTTGGCAGATGGATTTCCCCATTTGCTCAGGAATTTTGTGTGACGTTGGGTCCCAGGGGAACAGCTACTGCACAACTGTAGTCTTCTCTGTGCAGGGCATGCTCTGTATAGTCTGTCTCTGGGTACACAGCATTTGAGAAACCTGGCCCAGGCAGCTTGCCTGGTACACTGCAGTCCTAGATGTTCCAGCTGGAAGTAGCACCCCACCTCTCGCTGTTGCTGGGGCTGCAGCTTTGGTATGCAGGCTCCCAGGCTGAGGACTGGAGCTTTGTCTGTGTAACTAAAGCTGCCACTCTTGAAGATCCTTGATCCAATTCTTTGTCAGATCCCCTCTCCTTCTGAGCCCCAAGCGGTAGCAGCTTGTCTTGGGACAGGTTTCATCATACTGAAATGGAGGCATCCCATCCAAATAGCTTTTCTGTGCTCTACCCACCTGGGATGGATTGAGCTGTGCTCTGCCAGTGCCATAGATTGGTGGTGAAGATGAACGGGTTGAACATTGGAGGAATCTCTCCTTTGAACACTGAGATGATTAGCTTTTAGTAGACTCCCAGTACAGAGAAGACTTGTGTTAAGTGAATTTATTTCTTCCTTCCTCTCATATTTATGTGCTGAATTAATACTTTGTATTCAGCAAGTCAGTTAGCTATGTCTGCCACTGTACAAGAAACATTGGAATTTGCTTTAATTCTTCTTTCAGGAAGTGCTGCTTATGCTGCCTGTATACAAGGTATCTACCTACAGCTTACTTAGGAGACCTCTATTTGCATGCGGTGACTATGAAGTGTTTTGAAATAGCTGCTTTGTTTGTCCCTGGTAGTGTGTTCCTAACACAAACCTCATGAATAGGGTGGATGGTGGGTGTAAAAACTCTTTCAGAACTTGCAAGTGTTTGGTTTGGTTGATGGCATCTTGTCTTAAGTGACACAAGTGAACTTGAAGACAAGAAAGGAGATGGTATTGACTGGTGTGTTTCCAGAGGCTTACACTGCTGAGTTGGCAACTAGCCCTGCTTTTATTCCACACCCCCCACCCCACCCCCCGCCAAACTGATGCATCCACACTTCATGTCAATTTTAGTGCCAGCTACAGTGATTTACAATCTTCCCTTCCAGAAGGGAGGTTTCTTAACCAATTATAAATGAGCAAAAGCTGTTTCTTGCCAGTCATTTTATCTGTCCAGAAGTGATAAGAAATAATCCAATGGACAGGGGTATTTCACACTTAGAACAGTTCAGGAATCTTGCAAGGAAGTGTTTTCTGAGGAAAATACGTGTCCTTAGGATATGATATTAAAAGGGGCTCCATACTGT
This sequence comes from Haliaeetus albicilla, assembly GCF_947461875.1. Classification (NCBI taxonomy): domain Eukaryota; kingdom Metazoa; phylum Chordata; class Aves; order Accipitriformes; family Accipitridae; genus Haliaeetus; species Haliaeetus albicilla. The sequence goes on from NC_091498.1 coordinate 12,373,057, forward strand.
ATCTCCTTCTTTCCCAGAATAGCCCTAGACACTGGAGTGCAAGTTTTTGCTATTCTTGGTGGTACTGATGGTGAGTGCAGGGCTGGTGGTTTGCAAAGGTGGGAAGTTTAAAAGACACGGAAAATGAGAAAAGCACTTGTCAGAAAATTTTACTCCTAATGTCTCCAAGGTGTTTTAGTGTTGGAGAGGTGGAGGAAGATGAGGACAGCATAGGGAAGATTATTACAAAAGCAGAGATGGTCTCCTTTACAGCTACCGTAGCTCCACCTGCCTCAAACAGGCAGATCAGCAACTTCTTTTTCTGGCTGTTGGAAGGGGTTGAATTGATGGGCTGCAGATGTTTGGCCTCACTGCTGTGGAGGAGACCATCTTCTAAAAGCAGCCTGCCTTCCAAGGCCATATCAAGAGCCACAGCATCTTTGCAAAGGCTGATTTGTGGAATTTCCATTTCCCATGATGATTTTGCCTCAGAAAGGGGAGCTGGGGTTAAGACTGGAGCTGGAGAGATTTTGATTCATGTGGGGCTTGGAGGGGAGAAGAGGGAGGCTGCTGTTACTCTCTCAGAGAGGCAATGGGCAGGGGGACTCTTTCTATTGGAAGTGCAGACATTTCCTAGAGCAGGATCTCTGAAGTACCTGCTGGCTGAAACATTCCAGGCATTCCTCTGCTGTGCTGCTAAGCCCACACAGCAGCAGCAGCAGCTAATACTGCTCAGGCTGCAGCAGCCTGGCCTTGTCAAGTGGCTCTTACTCAGTCATGGACTCTCAGATCCACTGCTCTAATTAGCGAATTTGCTATGTGGAGTAGCACCGCAAGCTGTGAATTTGCAGCTGCCACCGCAAGAGAAGGTGGATGTGATTTTAGCATGTTGCTGTTGTGAACAGCCCTGCCAGAAGCGGGTGGAAGGACTTGCACTGGGCTATCCACCACAGTGGTTTCTCCTAAGGTTTCCTGGGTGCTTCGTGCACAGTCCAGAAATTGTAGTTCTCCATAGCCCTTACCCCTCCCATTAGCTGCTGTGCCAAGATGTGTTTACACCTACTGTAAGGGCCAGAGATTCATACCATCTCAGTGTCAACAAGCTTGTAAATCATCTACTTAATAGTCACAGGTAAGACAACATATTAAATACTAAAGGCACTAAGAAATCCTTCCCGCCTCACTCACCTTCCCCACCAAGTACTGAATCTTGTCCAAAGCTGCACAAACAGGATTCTAAGATAAAGACCTCGGCTAAGAATTACTAAAACAAACAGAGCGTGGAGTGGTTTGTTAAGGGACAGGCCTTGTCAAGGCCAAAGGGTGGGTGTGGAGGAACACACCTTACTGAAAGGAAAGCTAAGAACCTTAAAGAAATACATCTTGGAACCAATAAAGCCCTGCCCAGAAGTCTGTAATATTTTAATTAAATTGATGTAGCATGGGAGGAGAATCATACAAGTACTGTGCACTGTGTGCAGAGTACATTGTCTGGGATTTCAGTAACTAGTAGCACAAAAACTTTCTAGAAGCAGAGGGATCCTGTTCTGCTTAGCATGATGCAGTGCAGCAGAGTTAGAGTTAACGTAGCTCTAGCAAGGAAACTACATGCTCCAAACTGCATTTCTGTCTTTCCTTTAAAAGTGCTTTAAGAGAATTTACCAATCATCTGCAAACTGCCTGACTGTGAACAAGGCGAAAAGAGCAGAAATTTCCTGGTTTACCTCTTCCTTTCTCTGCCATATGCAACAAACCCCTCTGCAGCAGTATAGTTCCTGGGGGCACATTAGTTCAGTCACCATGTGGTGCCTGTCTATTGATGACTGGCTTGATGTCAGGGTTTTCTTTCCTATTTTTGTTGTCACATGGATGAAATCCACTGTTAGAGCATTATCTGCTATTGATGGGGGCTACATTGTGATTTAAAGGCAAACCCCTCCAAATTTGTGATTTTGCTAGCCTGTGATCAAGACCTGGGTTTGATATTTGTAGGTGGAACATGAATGGACCGCAGGACTGTAGTTTTAGGTCAGTAACACCATAAAACCTGTTCCTTTTGCAGTTTTTTCCCCAGAAGAGTATGTGGTCTATAGCTTTAGTCGGTGCATAGGGGTAATGGCTACATCCCCTTGACTTAAGGCTTGTTTAACTTTCCTATGCTGCTGCAGAGCTATTGTTAGTTTGCAGATAAGGCAAGTGTTACCATTTTAGCACAATCTAAAAGAAAAGGATAGGAGGGAACTATTAGATTCTCTACTGTGTTACTCTCTGCCTGGTGGCAGGGTTGTCCTTCACACTGATCTCTCAAATGTGGTAATAATAACAGTAAAGCTTTGTTTTTACTGGTTATCAGCCAAAAGCAACAGCTAAGCCAGAAAATATCATCCCTTCTGCTTTTGCAGCACATGTGCTGAATCTCTGTGCTGATGCTCTGATACTTCTCTAGACCTTTCCTGAGGAGACAAGGGGACACAGAGAACTTCATCCCACCCCAAACAACCTGCTCTACCTAATCTTGGCCACCGTCTAAGAAGCAGCCTCCTGCCCTCTTCCCAGCACAAATCAGCAACACCTCCCTTCTCTCCTATCTTGTTTTTGCTATTAAGACATGGTAGGTTTTTTACAGCTGCCTGTATCTGCCTCTAGCAGTTGCTACCTTGTTCTTCCTCTGTGTATGCATGACAGTCTTCTGTCTTTTAAAGAGGCCCCTATCACAAATGAGTTGCCAAGTTTGAAACCAAGGAAGAGAAAGGATATGTGTCTGACCAAAAAGGCCTGTAAGGGCCAGAACTGGGAAAATGCATGGACTGATTCTTGTGCAGGCACTTTGCATCTTTCTGTAGTATAGATGCTCTTTAAGGAGATAACAGAGACTGTCTTGCCCAAGGTGTTGAGAACTATACTGAATTTAGGTGGATCTGATCTCATTTGTTTATGGCGTGCTTTTAAGGAAAGAGACCCTGCTGCAAAGGTTACAAAGCAAAAGGCAGTCTGGTCCTCCTACTGGAAAAAAGAGCATGCTACTCGTATGCTGATGGTGCATGGCTTAGCTTTCCCTTTATTTGTGTGAACAGTGAGAAAATAATCTGGAGGTAAATCCTGGTCGTACAGAATTCAGAGTCACTTTGGATGGTGTTCATCTTCATTCCAGACATCTGCAAAGTAGATGTGTACACCCAAGCTGCCCCATCTGGGTTCCTTTAATAGCCAAAGGAAAGAAAATGGCACTTGTTTGAAGAATTTTCGGGAGTACGTGAACCTTGCCCTTGGTGCTGCTGACTGTACGGAAGAGTTTGGGCTGAGCTGAGATGCAGATGTCTGTGGTGAAATCCCATCCTTGGTGTAATAAAATCTTGGAGGAGATCCTGGGACCCAAGCTGTTCTGCACTGGGAAAGGAAGATGTGGAGCACAGGAAGACTGTAAACAAACAATCTATTAAGAACAAGAAAGTCCTGTCAAGGTTGTGACTCTACCAAGCTTACACGGAGATGGATGGTTTTTTAATAGGGAAAAATGAGTGTAACAGACTCCTGTAGACTTCAATACGGGGGACAAAACACTGCAGACAGCAAGTCATCCATTTCAGGGCTAGCTTGCTGGACTGCATAGCCTTGGGACACTGATAGAAAGCCCCTGTAGGGTTGCCAGTAGGTGCAAATGATGGAAATAGGATTTTCCAGGAAGGCAGGTGGTGACTGAATAGCACTTCTATTTTTGTTTTTTGAGGTCACTCTATTTGTTTTGAAGTCATTCTAATTCGGGGCTGGAAGGGAGCAGGAGTTGGTTTTTTGGCTACAAATTTGGTTTGTACTTTAACTCAGCAGCGTCTTTCTGTGGCAGTTAGCCATGCAGCCACGAGGAAGGATTCTGAAAGGCAGTAAGAGGCAGCATTGGCAGCGTCCCTCGGACTGCGCTGACAGACCGGTCATGCACAAGTGCCAGACTGGCCAGACCCAGACTGGGGCCATCAGGGCTGAGCCTCTGCCTCCCACCTCCTCAGGGTGACGGGACCACTGGGACTGTGCCAGGGAACACCAACTACCAGGCAGGTGCGGGGGCACCAGTGTCCTCTAAGGACAAATACACAAAGTCCCAAGTCAAACAGGGTACTGACAGGGAAGGAACAGCCTGGCTCTGCTCTGCTGTTGACACGCTATGTGGCTGTGGTTTTGTCTGCTGGGTCCTCAACAGCAGACCTCCAGGAGAGGAATGGTAAGTCACAAGATAAGGGGATAGCCACACGCTTCAAAATGTCTGTATGGGGAGCATCTTACCAAGGTCCCGCACACTCGGTCAGTCTGCTAAGCAAGTTATCCGTCCTTGAATCAAAACCTTTTTTAGCAATAGCCTTGGCAGCCATAGCCTTGGCAGCCACAAATGAAAGAAGGAAACCTCTTACAAAGGCTTATGCAGGTCTTTTCATCCATTCCCCAAGGAAAAGATTTCTTGTCCACTAGCTCCTTGCTTGGCAGAACCGCTGGTTTCAAAGAGCCTTGCAAAACAATGTATGTCAACACCTACGATACAGGAGTAAGAAAACAAATTAACTACTTGTGCTTGGAAGAGCTTATTCTCATTTGAATGCTCTGTAAGACAGTCTCCTGAAGACCTCAGGAGTGACAGTTATCTTACAGATATTGTGCTTGGAGTCAGAATTAAGTTGGATTTTTTTCCGTTAACATGGAGGCCTGTAATCACAATAATTTTTGGTTTATATGGTTGATGAGCTAGAATTATTTCTTGTAGCAGAGCCAATTGTTGAGATAGAGATGTATTTTGATACTTTTCCATCTCAAGCAGGCCCAGGAAGCACAGGTCTTAACCCTTTTATGTTATTGTTTAGAAGCTGGGATAAAATCCTCTGAATATAGTAATGGCTGCGACAGCAGTACAAAATTGCCCCCTTTCCCTGAACCCAGCACAAGAGGGAATTACACTATAATCGACCACGCCTTGCTTACAATACTTTCTCTGCTCCAGTGTTGCACTGAGAACTGCAGAGTGCCTGAGGAGATCTTTTTTCTGAGCAGGAAAGGTGCACATCGGGTCCAGAGCAGCATTTCTTGAAGTCAGTTCCTAAATTAGTTGATTCTGCGCGTGTCTGATGTAGCCATCGTTCTGCTGGGTACCGCACAGCTCTGGTTCCCCAAGCTGATGTTCACTGCTGCTGAATTTGCTGCTGGCATTTCTCCAAATGGCAGCACAAGCTTTCCCAGGCAGCTGGGGTGCAGATCCTGCAGTAATATGCAGAAGAATGAGTACCGTGGCCGCTCCCATCCTCCTGCCCCAATGCAGCAATGAATAACCGTGTGCATTAGCTGATGACTGGCTGTGAGGCATGCCATGCTTTGGTAAGTGAGGTGCATAGCTGAGATCCCCGATGTCCCACTGGAAGTTACATCAGAGAGGACCCATATGCTGCTGGAGGTCCTATGCTCTTTCAGGGCAGGTAGATTTGCCAGGCCCATGTCAGAGCCTCCAGAGAAGCTGAGGCAAACCTCCATCTGGCCAAATCCTGTCCCAAAAAGGAGGCTCATTTTGAAGAGGACTGGCAAACTGAATTCCTGTGGTAGATAAGATGGCTTCTGTAGGGCAAAAAAATATGGCTAGAGACCAGCTGGGAACCAACAGAAGTTTGTTTCAGCTGCAGCAGCTAGATTGCAATAGCAAAAAGGTCCTTAACACTATCTAGTTTGTCAACCACAGGACAAAAGAATTTCTTGCACAATTCAGAGGAATATGCTAGCTAACTACACGTGTAAGGAAACGGTTTAAAATTGCACAATGTGCTGAGGGATGATACAAGTGGGGATTTTGTCTCACAGCTATGGGCAATTAGAAGGAACAGAAAGATCACAGAATTCGCACTGTCCTTGATTCCATGGAGCACAGGGAGGCTCAACCACAGCAGATACTGCAGGCTAAAAGTATGCCTTTGCGCACGCATGGGATGCATCCATGGCAAGGAGAAGCTGTGCAGAGAGCAGTTCAAAGAACAATGATTTTCTGCATGTGCTATGGCATTGTGGAAAGCATGTCATAGTAAAGGTGTCCCTTGGAGAATATTTTGTGGGGCTAATTGGATATTAGGAAAAAGTTCTGCACTGAGGTGGGGGTCAAGCACTGGCACAAGCCCCCCAGGGAAGCGGTCGTGGCACCAAACCTGTCGGTGTTCAAGAAGCATTTGGACAATGCTCTTAGACACATGGTTTAACTTTTAGGTTGCCCTGTGTGCAGTCAGAAGTTGGACTCAATGATCGTTGTGTGTCCTTTCCAGCTCAGGATATTCTATGATTCTAATTACTCTGATTTCAGTGGCTAGTTAGGTATTGGTTATTTACTTCCAAACTTTTATGATTTATGTCATGTCTCATGATGTGGTGCTCTAAGCTTTGATTCCAACCCCTCCTCTCACAAATATTATTAAGAAAACAGTGTTGCTCTGAAAGCTAAGATAATGCATAGATTTATTTTCTGTGCCTTTAAAAAAGAAAAGCAATGAGCTAATCTAAGAGATAAAGGTATGCCAGGCTTTCTACATTTAAAAGGTTGAGCTCTTTTGGTGTAAACATACTTATCTTAAATTGCCGAAACCAGGAACTTCATTTCTGTGTTGTAAACTTTTTTCTTAACAATTTGCTTAGTGAATATAGCAATTACAGAGCCACTTTTAAAAGTGAATATCCTCAAGACTTGGAGATTTAGAGCAGCTGGCTGGTGTTATTCACCGTCCACTTATTCAGACTGGTTGGAATGGAGCACATGCGCTCTTTTCTCTAGTTGCTGGCTTAGGACTTGCTAAAACAGAAGTGCGCAGGAGACTTTGGGGAAACTCATTCTTGTTTAGATCTGTAACTGTGAAATGTATCCAGAAGGATCTGTGTTTGTCCTACTCAGAAGAACAATTGGGATTCAAGGCTAAGTGAAGGAGATATCTATATTACAATAGAAGAGCAGATTGCTAATGTAGATGTGGCTCACAGTACCTTTTGTTAGCATAAAAACAGACAGGTTGGGGCACTCCTTTTCCCTTGAGCTTCCTCCAACTGATGAAAGACTCCTTCTATTTTCCAAAGTGTGGAAGATGATAGCTTTTAATTTTGTCATCAGATGTTTCCTTCACCTCAAATTCCTCCTCCTGGGTTTTTTGGGTAGCAGTTGCTACAGCATCTATATGTCAGGAAAAAAACCTGCATGTCCCCCTCTCCTCCTGCTTTCAGTGCCCCATAAAAAATAACTTCTTGTGTCTCACTCCCCTCTTCCCAGATGTTACATCTATCTGGAGTGTAAATAACTGAATAACTCAGTACTTATACACGATATGATACCTTTGATTTTAGAGCATCAAATATAGGTTCTGATATAGTGTCAATATCAAAAGTGAAGGCAAATGCTCTGTTGCCATGAATTCAATGTGAGGTGAGCACTTTGATGTGAATCTCAAATGAACATGGAGGGAGTGGTCCTCTCTAAAGTAGTTCAGCTGGCACCTGTAACCCCTTAAACTGCAGTCATACCTTTCACGTGAATCAATATTTGAACCAATGTTTACTTAGGACTCAGGCATGATTTATATGGGAGTCTTGGCATTGCAACAACTGCTGTGTTACTCAATCAGATTCCCAGATGACTGGTTAATACATAACAAGCCAGATTTGTAAATTCAGTTGGCACAAGTTACCATCAGAATGGAAAGCAGAAATTAATGATAGTATTTTGTATTTAATTCATAAATCTATTAAATACCTGTAATGGAGTACAACATGCTCCAGTTAAAGAAGCAATGGGTTTCATTCAGTTTTCAGAGGGTTTCAATCTGGATTAATTGCTTGCTGACCATTTTCTAGTTGTCACAAGTAATTGTGTTATTCCTCTGTGTCAAAATGGAAACAAAGTAGGATCAAATTAATTAATTACAAAATGCCACAGTAAAAAACTCTATAGTATGCAACACTATTCTGGTAACAATTAACAGCGAGCTTAATTCTGGGTTCAAAAAACAGGCTGCAGCTTTGAAGTTTAGGTATATCACAAAATCACTTTGGCTGTATATAAAGTTACCCTCACCTCCCGGGCATTATCAGCAATTGTTTCTCAATGAAAGCCATTCGTCTGGATAATGTGGAATGTTTCACAGAAAAATCCACTCCATTTATTTTATGCCAATATGGCAATAAAAAGATCACTGAAAGTCTAAAGACCTGTAAAATAACCAGATATTGTTAGTCAAAGATACTAGGGCAAAGGACTGACTTTGCAAATGCTATTAGATCTTTTGGAAGAGATTGATTTTTTTTTAAATTTTTTTTTTTAAATAAAATAAATCAGCACAGGAAATTGAGAGTAATGTGTTTCCTTCTATAAATGGAAATGGTGAGTTAAAACTCTTCGGACAGGCCAAGAAATCCTCAGTGTCTGTGTAAAACAGACAAGACCTATAGTTTTCTAGGTTTCAGGCTGGAACACTTGAAAATCAACGTGTGTGTGGGGGGGGGGGGGTGGGTGTGTGTCAGGAAGAAGAACACAGCCAGCGCCCTGAAATGCTTTAACTTCTTTGCTCTGCTGATCTTCCTGTATTTACCCTGTCTGCTCTTCAGCACGTGTATGCTCCAAGTCCAGGGACCACTTCTTTGGCAGGCAGTTCCCCATGAATAAGCATCCTGCTGAATATTTGGAAACATTTTCTAACTTAATGACCTTTCTTTAACCTCAGGCTGCTAGGGGAACACTGGGAAGGAACAAATGTGTCTGAGTGAGGTGGGTAGCTGAAGTTATTGTGTCTGAGTGAGGTGGGTAGCTGAAGTTATTGCCTAGAACATGTATCTTGCCTGAGGCTCTGGCATCAGAGTCCCATCGCTGCCACTGCTGCAGGCTCGGCTCCCCAAAGATTGGGAAACTTCTCTCTGCCACCTCCTTACACTGACTGTGCCCATGATACCAGTTTAATGGCCCACAAGGAAATAACCAGCTAGAAACCATGCTTTGGCTTAAATGATAAAACTCTGCCAGGATGCCATTAAAACTATGCCAATTACTTAAGTACAATCAGTGCCTGAGTCAAAACTACAGTGGCTGGAATCTGTATCTGGAATGCACCCTTTTACATCCTAACATAGGAAAAAAACTGCAGCACGCTTGAATAACCAGCAGTACTGAAGTTGCAAGTTCCATCACAAATCAGTTATTTCAACTTGGTATTAGTCCATTGTTATGCATGCTTAGCATAGCAAATTGTTGCATAAGGAGCAAAAGGGGAGGAAAAAAAAAAAAGAAATTTTGGAAGTCTAAGTAATTTTAAGATTAGTCTGTGATCTACCTCATTATTTGGGTAAATAACAGATTTTGAAATATTTTAGAAATGTATGCACGTTTTTATTTTACTGCTGGCTGTTGTTCAAGCAACATATTGATGTGGGTGTGCTCTTGGATCTTTTTATTGTGTTATATTTAAATACAGAGCATTTACTATCATGTTAATGGCAGATACATGAACATAACATAGGAAGTCTTCTAATTGGCTTTGCTCCTGCTCTGTCCATGCAAGTGTCCAGTGAATGTTCTCAGGTTCTTTACAGCACACAGGCTCTGAGCATTTAACACAAGCAGCGACAGTGCCTGATGCCTTGTTATAGAGCATTACCAGCTTTGTCTTACACAATTCTCTGCAGCCTTTTATTAGTGACCATTACTACATCCACGGTAATTCATTCTGTGGCTTTTTTTCCCCCTCCCTAGTCACCACATCATATGCACCTCACGCAGGTCCACTTGCTGTCAGGGGAACGTGCCCCAGCTTGTACAGGCGTTTTGCCGGTGCTGCACACTTAAAACAGCTTGAGGTGGCTCTGGCATATTCTTCCTTAGAGCAGATTTCTTTCGCTCCCAGCTACATACTTCCGCAGTGGAATTCAGAATGCAGAAAACTGTTAGTCCAAGGCCTGGCCACAGTAGGCGTGTTGGAAAAGATGCAATTTAGCACAGTTTAGAACTTTCTGAGTGTTTTCAGTGATTATTGTGGTCACTTTTAAGCCCAAGAAGAATTGCAAAAATGTGCTATTGCAGAAAAGAGGCTGTATCCAGTTTCTTTTTCCACTAGTAGGCTGAAATCTATCCCAGTGAGGCTGCAAAGGATGTGCAAGTAGACCTACTCTCAGACAAGGGGGCAAGAAGGGGAAGCAAAGAGCCTGTTCCTCTGTGGCTTGGGTGGCTCTGTCACAAAATGACATCAGTGGAAACCCTCACATGGGACACCCTCTGGCAGGTGAAGGGAGCAAGCAAGGACCACCTGATGGGTGAGGGCCCCCCAGTGCCTTCCATGCACTCCTCCAGCCTGCAGAACTGAGCACAGCCCCGACCTGACGAGCTGCTTCTTGCCCAGAACTAATAAAACCAGAGAAGATTAAGAGGGAAGAGAGAGCCGATTCAGTGCAGGTAGAGAACTGGTTACTATAGCAACTGTTTTCTTCCTTGAGCATAGCTTGGGAGGACTCCCTTGCGAGGGGATTTCTGCGCAGTCCCGGAGCTGGGAGGGGAGGTTGCTTCAAGAATCTCATTTGACAAAGGCTGTGTGGCTGCACTCTTGAACTCTGCTGGGGATCGGGGGGAGCTGGGATAGGTTTGTAGGAGAGTTTGATGCTCATCCAAAAGTAAAACAGATGTTGAAGTGCCTGATCTCATGGGAGAGATTACTAAACTGGGACCGTATTAAAAATGATACTCACCTCATGGTGTATTGTTCTGTGGGTTGCAGCTAAGACTGAAGCTGTTACTGTGCCACAGTACTGCGCACAACCAGAAGTTTCAAAGCTGGAGTTTTTAAAAGAAATAAGAATGTTTAGCTAATTCCTACTGGATTTTTAAATCACTCTGAGGTCCTGAGAAAGTTCCCCACCTGGGTTTCTTCAGCAAGACTAAATTGGTACAGAGTAAGAAATTAATTTGTAATATAATAAAGGCTTGGTCAGTCTGACTCCAAGAAAAGTCATTCTCTGGGACTTGCGCCAGGTAATGTTATCTTAGCATACTGCTTGGAGTACCTGGCACTGTACAAGCTCTAGGTCTTTGTGGTTATCTTAGACCAACATAGCAAATGAATGAGCATATTATCCTTTCAGGAGGGCTGCTTTCTGGTGTAACGCTTCCCTTGCATTCACAGGAGACATATAAATACGCCGGCAGTGCCGAGGGTAAATCCCTCATCTTTAGCCCTTGTTAACCCTGTGGACTCTGGCAGGTATACTTCAGGGGCCAAAGCTGCACCTTGGTTTTTTGCTGGTATTTTGTGCTGGAAACTAAACAAACACAGAAGGAAAATAAAACAACCTATGATGATCTCAAATTTTGTCCTGAAGTTCTCTCTCTCTTAGGGTCAAAGCATGGAAGACATTGCAAATTCTCTTGATAAGGGGTGAGCAAAGGGTGCTGTGGGTGAAACGCTCTGCTCCACTATTCTCCCTAGGCTGCTTATTGTCTATTTGTCCATGCAGTATTGTTGCTGGAGACACGGATCAAGAACATTGTCTGCCATGATCCCACTACCCTTCCTATCACTGAGGAAGAGGAAGGGGGGGCAGCTGTCCAGCCTCTTTCTTGCAGCTGCATCTTGCCTAGGTGACTAACACAACTTTGAACCTTCATAATCCCTGGCTTTCGGAGCAGCAATTTTTTGGCTGTTGATGCAGGGAATCAGAAACAGCAGCCTTAATATTTCTTTAAAATTCATCAAGGGTCTTACCAGACATAGAACCAAGGAGTCGAAAAATGAAAGCAGGCTCCCTGCTCCAAGTGCAACTTGAACGCAGAACTAGGCTGACAGTATTTTGCTATCGCAACATGTTCCCCTGTGAGCAGTATGCTGAGGAGGTGAGCCAAGAGGCTGAGGGACTCACGGACAGCCCTGAACTCTCACCCACACTTGCAACGACTGCACAGTTCCCATGTCGAAGTCTCCAGCCTCAGCTGAGCTTCAGAAATGGGATTCACAAACTTGGCAGCAACCTGCTACTGGTCCATAAAAGAATGTTTATCAACAACTGCTATGAAGAAGTCTGCAAGCTTTTCAGCTGAAATAAGTATCTGCATCCTTCTACAAAAGTGTCATTCTCTCTGTGCCATGTGGCAGATGCGGCCCTAGCTGGCATTTGATCTTGCCAGTAAAATCGGCTGCTGCTTGGTAAAATAGCAAGAAAGACTTGTGAAAGAAAATGGAGTGCTTTATGAGTCACAATTCTAGACTTAGCTCTTTTGTGAGCACGAAGCAATTTCTACTGCACTAGTGCAATTGGGGTGAATAAAATCACATATCAATCCAACTGCAATTCCCTTTGCTGCAGATATAAAAGTATTACAGAAAACTGGGAAAAAATATTCTCATAAGCTTTAGTAAATCCAACAAATTAATAAATTAACAAATGGTTCATCTTATTATGTCATAGAGACATATGCCCTCTCCATACCGAATATATGATTAAGACTGCATTCAGAACCAGTGAAAAGTAGAAATTTCCATCAAGACTTGGTGAAGAAGGATCTCCATTACTTCAGAGGAAGCAGTAGACTCGCTGACCATTAAATTCTGTTCAGCCATTGAAGTAATAGATTACAGTCATGGTATGGGGTTGAGGGAAAAGTAAATTACAGAGAAAAGGACTTGTTTTTTTCCTGAGGGGAAGGAGATTTCTGTGACAAGTAGTTTTGTCTCCCTCCATACTGATAGCAGAGGTTGTACAAACTCTCAAGTTTCAGCTCACCCCAGAAGAGGGGATCTGAGTCCGGACTGTACCTTGTTTATGACATAATTAGTTGCTATGTGTTTTGTCTGTGCCCTAACCCTACTTACCTCACCGTTACTTCCTTCACAAGCTTTAAGGCTGGGTTATCCAGGGGGTACAGGCAGCTGAAAAATTATTCTCTTAATGGGTCTCACTTATTAGATGCTACAGTGGATTAACCTGTTAGATGGGATCAGAAATTGAACATAGATACAGAATCCATGTCTGCTATCTACAAAAAAAGTGTGCTAATGCAGCTTGGTTGCTATGGTGTAAAATCTGACATCAGGAACATGAAGACACATTTGCCTTTTTCTGTTACATAAGAAGATGGCTGTTGATTGACTAATCCATTGGGTAGGGTATCGCATTGTTACCTAACAACAAGGTGCTTCTAGTGGACAAGAAATGGAAACAGGGGTCAGTTGCTGCTGAGAACATAATCAGGTTTCTCAAGTCTGAGTCCAGTATTTTAACTGTTCAGTCTTGGAGAGTTTGAGCCAATAATTCAGTACTTAATTCCCTTCTTTGAGTTTTCTGATGCCTTTTAGTTTTCAATATATTCTGATGTTAGCAGAAGGCTTAGTTTTGTTGAATTTGACTATATGCATTATCTCAGTGTCATAGATTCCTCCTTAGGAGCAGAAAAAAAGTCACATACACAAGTAGAAGAAATAGGTTTGTTTTCTTTTTTTCGATTGTTTTATTTGAATGTGGACCTAAAACTTATGAAAAGAACCATCTCAGTAGCTCTAGAATGAGAACCTCTCTCTGTGTTTATCCATTTGAAATATACTGCATGAAGAAGAGCAGTATAAATTTCTCATACATTGCTCCTCCTGGATGCTTTGAGCCAAACCAGGGAAGTTCTTGGGTCAGAGCAGAAAATGATTTATTTTCATGTTTAGTGAAACCAGTACCTGTCTTTCCACATACTCTACTGGGGTTTGCGTCAAGCCTTCTGACCATTCAACTTTGGCATTGCTGCCTAGGCTTTCAGTAAGACCAAGCTCATGCCACTGCTGCCACACGGCTTCCTGCCCATTCAAATCAACCACATCTGAAATGCACAATGGTGGGATAACATGGCTGAAAGAACTATTACCCACAATTTAAAGATTAAAGTCATCTTAACCAATAATGAATTCCCTAACCAACATTTACTTTCTGGAAATAATGAAAGTAAAATAATTTTGGCCAGTAACATATCAATATGCCTTCATATCAACTAAACCTGAAGCCCTTAGGATTACTTACTTTTATTTCTACCTTGAGTTCCTCTACCGCTTTGTTCTTGCCTTTATTGCACTGTATGTACATGCTTGTGGCTCCCCAGAAGATAGACCATGTTTGTTGTAAAACACTCTGAACAGTTTTCAAGTGAGTTACACCCTTTTTGTAAATTCAACAATAAATTACAGTGGGTTACTAACTACTAATGAAGTGTTAATAAATGATGTAATGAGCAGAACAAACAGCTAAAGGAAATATATGTGTGGGCTTTATATGGGTCCAGGATACTTATCAAAACGGAAGTCATTACAGGATTGAAACCCAGGCTAGACTGACACTAAGAAAGGGTGTGTTGTAATCAAAAGGATATAAAACAAATAGAGCCATAATCTTCCCGGCTCCTTCTAAATTCTCTGAGGCTTTGAAAGAGATTACATGAGGTTTTGAAGCAAAGCTTCTGACTTGGTATGAACAAATGTCAGTGAAATGGCCAGTATCAACAGGTTGGAGTTTTCTTGTCTAGTAGAAGTGGATAGAATTCTCTCTACCCAGGAAAAACAAATCTTTTATTTCTCTGACTTTTCTGCCTTTTCTTTCCCCATTAATAGCAATCTAGAAAAAAATTGGTCAAATAACTAATTAGCAACAAAAAAATGTCACGCTATGACAAAATAGTGTGAAACTCGAGCACTTGAAAGCAGAAGGGCCAGTCTGAAAGGCAAATTTTTCTGGTATTTTCACCACTTCTTCCCACATGTAGAGACATCATCAGCGTTTGTCGCAGAATGAGCTTTCCATCTGTAAAACTGTTTTTTGGAGTTTAGCTCTTCACCATCAGTGATGTTGTCAGGTACTTCAGCAGCGACCTGCAAAACAAAGGGCTTCTCCGCAGCCATCTCCAGCATCCTAATCTGTGCTTGGATTAAGGGATTTTATTTCATAAAGGAAGAGCAGAGGCACAAAGGGGAGAAAAGAGAATCTGTGTCTCTTCTGTTCCAGTTTGGCATCCCTAACCCACACATCACTCTTCCTCTAAACTAGGGTTCAGTATGCCTCTGCCATGACAGTTTTGGTTGTGCCAGCACAAAGCAGTTCTGAAGCCAGTTCTGGAGCTTTCCTGCCACTTCTCAGAAAATCCCTGGGCTATTTGGGGGTTTTCCAGCACTGGAGTGCCAAAATGAAGCATACAGACAAAATGAGGGAGCAGCCCATGTGGTGAAATAGTTTGGGAAGGGATGAGGGAAGGAGCGTATCAGGAAGTCCCTCACAACCCAGCGATCCCCAGCTTTAACAACGATTGCCACAATAACGGCAAGTATTATTAAAAGACCCCACAAGCTTCTATATACAGTAAAAGACCATTAAGGGAGAACAGCCAAAGGAGGAAAAAAAATCAGAGAAGTGCAGAGGTAGTTCAAAGCTTAAAGGTGATTTATTCCTTTACTACTCATATAAGACGAGGCGATATAACATATTAGGCAACATTCTCACCCCCTCTAGCTGCAGGAGGGCAGCTTCTTCCAGCTGGCTGTGACGTCACTGCGCCGACACTCCTCATGTGCTGTGAAGGACTGGAAGGCAGGTGCTGACGTTCCCTGTAACAGGAGAACGTCTTTCCACCGCCAAAACTAACAAAGAAGTTCAACTTTGAAGCACTGCATGTGGGAATTATATTTCTTCTTGTAGCTTACCTTTCTGTTCAGGCATGATTTTCTCCTGAGCCAAGAGAGGTCAGTTTACCATGTAGCCCTCACACATGATAACTAGTACCTCGGTAACTTTCTGTAAGAAAGAGAGTTTAAATAAACATATTGTTGATTGCTGTAACCCCCTCTGTACAGCACAGAGATTTCCCACCGGTTTTCGTGGCAAGTCCCGGAGTGAATGACGCGTTACGGAGCCTTGGTGCGGCCGGCCCTGAGGGAGCACCAGCCTAATTGGACACCGCGTAACCAACGACGCAAGGAAGGCAGCTGCAGCGCACAGCACGCCCTGCTCCGGCCAGCTCCCTCCCTCCGTCCGTCCGTCCGTCCGTCCTCAGCGCTCACCTCCGGCTCAGCGCCCCCACCCCGGTCGAGCCCTCGCTGTGGTCCGACCCTCCCCCGTTAAATCCTCCTCAGGCTTTAAGCGGCGGCCGCCGGGCCGAGGGGGAGCGGCGGGCACCGAGGGGGCGCCCGGACGCGGCGGGGCCAGGGCTGAGCCCGGCGGGAAGGGGAAGCGGGGCCCGAGGGGCTCTGACGGCCCGGGCCGGGGACAGGGGGGCCAGCTCCCGCGGCCGCGCCGCCACCGCTGTGAGGAGCAGGGGGGAGGGGTTACCTGCCGCGGCGCCCCCCCCGCCCCGAGCTGCGCGCGCCGGTCACCGCGACAACCGGGGGACGGCCAATCGGCGTGCTCCTTGCCCGCCCCTCGCGCACGGGGGGCGGCCGCGGCGGCGCGAGCGAGAGCCTCGTGCTCCCTCGCGCACCAATCGCCGGGCGCTCCGGGAGCCGGGAGAAGGCGCGCGCCCTCCTCGCGCTCGCTGGCAACTTCTTTCTCCCCTCCCCGCTCCAGGCCGGAGCCGAAAGCCGGGAGCCAATCAGGACGGAGGAAAAAAAGCGTGAGGCGAGCGGGCCCGCGTGCCGAGCTGCCTATAAAAGGGGGGGCCGGGAGCGAGCGCGCGGCTCACTTGCCGCTCGCGCTGCCCGCGGAAGGACGCCCGCGAGGTGAGGGCGCCAGAGCGCGCGAGCTGTCGCGCCCGCCCGCCCGCTCTTCGCCCCAACGGCCGCCGCGCCCCCGCCCCGCCACCGCCGCCCTCCCGCCTCACGCGATGAAGACCAAGTTCTGTAACGGCGAGACCGACCCTTCCCCGCTGGGGCTCCTCCTCGGCTGCAGCTCCGGCGGGGGCGGCGGCGTCCTCCCTGCCGCCGGGCAGCCCCCCTCGCCGCTTGCTCACGCCGATCCCGAGGGGAAAGACCCCGTCGCGGCGGGCAGAGGCGGGGGCGCCACGACCCCGCCCTCCGCGCTGCTGCTGCCGCCGCCGCCGCCGCCGGCTGAGGAGGAGCCGTCGCTCGACCCCCGAACGCGGCGCAGGGCGTATCTGTGGTGTAAGGAGTTCCTGCCGGGGGCCTGGCGGGGGCTGCGGGAGGAGCAGCTGCGCATCAACCCCATCAGGTCAGCGCTGGGGGGGGGGCGGGGCCGGTGGGTCGCTGGGAGTCCCAGCCGCTTCCTCACGCAGGAGGTGCGGGAGATGAGCGTCTCCCTCTTTTACTTCCTTTTTTTTTTTTTTTTTTGTAAGAAAAAAACCCTTCCTATACTTGCTTTTCTGGGCGGAGGGGAGCAGGCTCGCTGTCGGGTGGGGAGCTACTGCGCATCCGCCTCCCGCCTTCGCTCAGGGCCGCCGCGGGTGCCCCCGCTCCGCGCACCGGCCGGCGGCGGGGGAGTTGCGGCTGTCGGCGGGGCCCCCCGGCGCCGGGAGTCTCGCCCGGGGCGGGGGGGGCGGAAGGCCCTGGGTTCATTGTGCCAACCCCCAGGAGAGGGTGGTGGTGCGAGGTGGCTGGTGCTGCAGCGCGGCGGCAGCGCCTGGGCCCTGAGCCGGGGAGGGGCCCCCGACCTTGACGGTAGAAGTGATGGAGCCGGTAGAAGCGGTTGCACGGAGTGCGGAGCTCCCTCCGGAGAAAAGAAAAGAAAAAAAAAAAAGTGCCTTTTCTGGCGTGGCCCTGACGCTTCCGAAGTTCAGAAGTTAGCAGGTAGATGCGGTGTATCAATGACGTGAATCATCTTTTGGCATATATAGTAACAAGTACTTGTGACTCAGCACGTTGGCAGCAGAAAATGTAATTTGGGGATGTTCTAGAAGCCGTATGTAATGCGTTTGAGGTCCTGGCCTTCTTTGCGGAATTAAGTAGTCTATCTTTTGTATCAGTCCTGCATGCTAGCTAAGCCAGTGTCTTAGCTCAGAGTTTCATTTTTACAGATTTAGTGTCTTAGTGCTTGATCGTTCTACCTGATCAAATGTGGAGTCACATACAGTTTCAAAGGATATGATTGCCAGCTTTTCCCCTTGAGCCCTGAGCTTGCTTTCCTAGAGTTTATACTTTCGTTGATAACACAAAATATATGCAGATCTACCCCCAGTTAGCTAAGAGAGCATAAACTGTTGACAAAGCTCTGATATATAAAAGTATGATCAAACCCCATCATGCTCATTTCTAAATGTATTTTAAAAGCCTGATAGAAAACGAGTAACTCACTGAAAGCCAGTGCAGATAGTATTTGTATTTTTAGATTTCTTGTCATTATGACATGATCATAATGAGTTTATGAAGGGTGAGATTTTTTAGAAGACTGATACTGTTCCTAGACAGTAGACTAGTCTGATAAATTGTCTGTAATCTGACTTGCTTAATTCTGTTTTCATCCTTATTAGTGTGTACTGCTGACTTTGGTACTTATTTTCCAAAGCCTTAGGTTTTAGCACAGTTACTCTTGCATTTCTTGGAAATTTCCCCTTGAGATACCACTTCAGAATGGCTTGATGTTTCCAGATTGTGAGGAAGAGAGGATGGGCTGAAACTTAAAAAAAAAAAAAGTGTAAAACCATGCTAATTGGCAGTTGCATTTATTTTGGCAAAAGTCTTCTCACCTTTGTTAACTATGAAAGGTGCAAATGCAGCATCATATTGGTTTGCTGATTCTAGTCTTGCAAAAGTCAAGCATGCGGTGTGCATTCTCCAGTGTGTCAGCATTGCGATTTTGACTGCATTAGTGCAAATTGTGTTCATGGACAGCTGTTAGGTAGTTGGTATCATCAGATGAAGGGGTCTGGTCCTTACTGTTTGAGAGCAAAGAAATAGATTTGCATCTAATCAGAATGCAAGTATATAAGCACATCTAACTGCTGTGGCTGTGATTTGGGGAAATCTATGGGAAGCTTTGAAAATAGGTGACCCTTTTGGAAGGGCTTACCTTTAAGTCATTTGTAGCAGTAGACTAACTGGTAGCTTTATCTGTATAAGAGTTGAGATATGCCCTTTTGACCCTTAAACAAGCTGCTGAGTCTACTGACCTTTCAGGAGAACAATACCTTTTATTAGACTCCTGTGTGGATTTCCTTGATTAGAGGTAACTTTTGAAGTCTTAAGTGCACAAACTATAGTGAAACTTCTGTTGAATGGAGTTCAGCCTCAGTAAGATACTCCTATTTGGCTGGAGTGGCATAAAAAAAGAAGAGTCTCTGGGGTTTCATGCACCATATGCAGGCTGAGCATGTGTTTAAATAACTGTACAGGATTTTGAGCTCTAGTCTGGTATTTTTTGTAAAGTGGGTTTCGATGTGTTTAGGTCTTGTATTTTAGTATTGATATTTTCACCAAAGTCTACATCAGAGTCTTAGAAAAGGTGGCAAGTGTTTTTCAAAAAAACCTGTCTAGCACAGTTTAGATGAAGCCAGGAATGTAGCTGGTATAACTAACCAATGTTCTGGTTGCATCTGAATAGTCTGGCTTTGCTCTTCATTTGACACCCTTTCCATCTGTCTGTTTTTTCTACCTGCTCACCTTCATGGTTCAAAGTTAGTTCATATCTCTTGTCTCTAAAAATCCTTTTTTGGATGCCTGCCAAGCCACCTGGTTCTCTTCTGTCTTCTTTCTGGAGTGTATTGTGCAACTGCTGTTTTAGCCTATATTCTTGAGATTTCTTTTTTCCTTCTCAATCGTTGACTTTGGATACGTAGTCCAGCCCTTCTTCTCTGTATTATCTCCCAGTAAATACATACAGGTCATCTACTTCTTGATAGCCTTTTTCTCCAGAAAGTCTTTACTACTTCCCCACTGAGTTGTAAGAGAACCCAGAAAAATATTTGGAAAAGCATTGAGAGGTGTGTAAAGTTAGAACGAAGAGCTGCATTTTAGCCACTGCATTTTGGATCTGCCATGGGTTCTTGGAATCAAAGCTCACTGCAAGGTAATGTTAAATACTTATGTTTTGGGTGTTATGAAAAACTGCATTATTTTGTGAAGGAAATCACAATGTGACAGAGCTACTACTACCTAAATTCTAGAGTTACTACAGTAAGTTATGTAGCATGCTACAAGTAAAATAACTTATTTTTTAAATCTGTGCTACCTCATCCCTTTACTGTTAGCTACCATATTTGGATTGTATCTGTTTTTAAAAGTTCTTTCTTTAGTGGCGAGACAGACAAGCTTTTTCAGTAGAGCTGATTTACATTTCTCTTTTGCAAGTACACCAGAAGTTTCAGTACTCTTTCCTTTTACAGTAGAGGAAGAAGTAATAGGGAAATCTATTGCAGAAGAGAAATTTGAAAACCTCTTAATGAACATATTGATAATGAAGAGGGTGCAGAAAGACAATGTAGTAAAGAAAATGTGGGTTGAGTAGACTGGTGTTCTTAGTGGGCTACTAGAAATCAAGAAACAGCTTCTCTAATCTAGTAACTACCTAGCTTGATAAACCTGTAGAAAACAAATGCTGTCACTTTTTCATGTAAGAACGCTCTTGTAAAACTGTAGTTATATGAAAAGCCAGCATGCTTGTATAACCCCTGAATGGTTGAAGCATGGGCTCCCTAGTTTGTGTCTTACCTGATAAGATTCTGAGGGTGACTTTAGTTTTGACAAATACATGAGCAATTTTTTTAAAACAAAGAAGGGCTTTAATTGCAAATTTCAAAATTGAAAACGAGTCCCTAAGAATGATAGCATAAGTAAGACTTTCATCAGTGATGCTGTAGCATAGGTATTCAGGTTAAATCTTTGTAGCTAATCTTTGTAGCTTCCATCCCAGCAATACAAGCTCTTAATTCAAACTGAGGGGTTTAGACTCACTGCATGTTTTTAAGTTTATTCTGCTGTCTTCTTGCTTGTTTCTGCAACCAAGTATATCTGGCAAGTCTCTAGCATCACTTTCTAGAAGTCCTGAAAATAGTTAACAGCAGTCTGTCTTGTCTTCATTGCCTGTTGCATTTACATCAGTTTGTTCATACCTTGAGCTGTAATTTGGATCAATAGATCTTGATGGTGAACTATATATTAAGAAGCACAAAAGTGCCAATTTTTTTTTTAAGCCTTACATGTTATGGGTTATTAGTAGTGTTGGAAAATTTGCTCATGTTAGCATAGATCAGTTAATCATACTAAGGATGATTAGTGCGCCTCTAATTTGTAGAAAACAAAACATGTATGCTCATCCAAGTTAGCTGATAAACTTACCTTTCTCTTGATAGAGGTGGCCTCAGCAACATGCTGTTTCAGTGCTCACTACCTGATACCATTGAGACACTTGCAGATGAACCACGGAAAGTTCTCCTGCGCTTATATGGTGCAATCCTGCAGATGGTGAGTACGTAGAGTGCTTTGGGAGTGGGAGGGTTTCTGTAGCTTAATTGTAGTATGTTTGGAGATCCTCATTTGTGACACACTCAAGTGTGTGCTGCTTTATCCTTTTGGGAATGTGTTTTAGTGGTAGCAGGCTAGATTGTTAGCTTAAAGCAGTTTTCTTTATAGTTTGTTATTGTCTAGAACTTACACTCCTTTCTATACAGATCCTGACTGGCGTATATCAGCTGAAGGCTCACTTGCTGTCCATTTGATCAGTAATGTTTTGTTTATGGTATTAAGTTTGGACCGTGGTGTTTCAGGAAAGTTACTAAAGTTTGCTTCTGTACAGTATGTAGGACTTTGACATAACTAGCAAGATTGCAAGAGACTAAACTGCTTAATTTTAACCTTGGTATTACTTACGAATCTCGGAGATTAAAGTTGAAGGTTTTGTCAAACTTGTACAGTGCTCAAGCATTTTATTAGATCTCATGGGTAATTGTGTTGCTGGAAAACTTGATCTATAGTGTTAGAATAAAAATGAAGCACAAAATGGAAAAAAAAAAAAGAAGCCATCTCATTCCAAAACATGCTTTCCTAAATGTGTGATATGCCTTGTAGCTGGCATAGAAGCTTAGCCAGATGTTTGTCGAAATCTTCTAATGTTACTTCTCTTTTATTTGGTTAGTAAAATGTAAATAGCACTGAGAATTGTTAAACCTTAAGAGAAGTGGTTGGCAAATCTGTTTAAAATTGTGAGGTTTAAAATCAAGAATATTTTGTAAAGGTGATCTCTTTTAAAGCTTACAGGCTATTACCGTAGGACTGTACAGCAGATCTTCTCTTACCCATCTCTGCTAGATACTTGATTATATTGTAAATAAATAATCATAAGTGTTTAACCTTATGAAAAATTGTAGCTTCATAAAATTACATTTGGGTGTTGGCAATTGTTTCTATTTGACTACAGTTTTATTCGTTAATTTGATATTTTCCAGTACTCAGTCACTTGCTTTGAACAACTGATCTGATATCTGCAGGAGATTGACTGTTCCTGAAATTTCAGCCCATTCTTCCTGCTTCTGCTGCCTTGACCAAACTTACCATTAAGAATCTCATTGGATACTGTCACTTAACTGGCTTTAAAGTGTTCTTTTTATTATACTTCGTTAGGTATTAACTTTCCCATGGTAGCAAACTTTACCAGAAATATGTAAAAGATTGCAGTGGTTTGAAATAGCATGAAATGCTTGGCTACACCACTATATGTGTGTTGGGAAAGTTAAACTGTTAAACAAGAAAAGTGTGTAGAAATTCATCAATTCAAGCTTAAATAGTTTTTCCTTTAGTTTAAGGGAAACCAAAAGCAAAGTGAAAAAACTGGTGAGAAACTGTTTTCAAAATGACTCCTAGGGTTGATGCTAAGAATTTTTTTCAGAATTATTAATGGCTTTAATGTAATGCTGACTTAATATGTAGAAGGCTTGAGTAGGAACATGGGCTGTAAAACTGCTGTAGTGGTAGAGCTTCCGTTGCCCAAGAGCTGTGAAGAAATGTGGCCTTTCCCTTATATTTCAAAGGAAAAATAAAATAGACTCTAGAATTTGGTTGCCCTCCTCTTCCCTCAGGACTTTTTTTTAACTTGCCTTTTCTGTGCCCCTATCTACTGAAGAAATCAAAGTAAAATTTTGGACTCTAAAATCAGAAATAATTCGCTTTGAAAATTGAAGGTGTGTTCATAACTTTCTAACCTTTCTACTCTTGGTGTTGAAGGATCTTTTGAGATGTCTAACTTCCTTTATTTCCGTAGTGGCAGTGAAATGACTGCTCTTGTTGGTGCAGTTCACTAAAGGTTAAGTAAGCAGAGAAAGTCCCAAGGTAAAACTTTCAGATTGCATTGAGGTTCACAATTTTTGTCGACAAACATTTGTCTCTTCCAGCCCCTCTACCTTAAATGCAAGTTAAAATATAAGCAAACTGTTTTATTGGGGTATTTTGAAAACCTCACTTAGGATTTTTATGAATTTCTGGGTGGCATAAGGAGAATCTTCTGACAAGCCTGTTAAGAGGGAGTAATTTGATATTTTTTAGTAATGTTGCTTAAGTTTAAAGCCCTATAGAAATTAAGGAACACTGCTTAAGTAAGTTGAGTTTTGAGACCTTATGCTAAAATCATGACTTAATTCTTAATGACTTGATTGTAACTGCCACTGGGTATTAGTAGTTACCACTTGTTTGTTTGAGCCTTTGTAGCATGTTTTAACTCTTGTCCATTTTACTTTCTGTTGAAATTGGAGCACAAAACAGTGATATCAGCTCTTCTTATTCCTTTACTGTAAATACTATAGATCTATAGCAATCTGCACCAAATTGTTTTATGTATACAAGGTTAAGTTAAAATTTTGAATAGAAGTGAAAAATAGACACATGGTACTAACTTAATGAATGATGCTGGCACCATAATTCTTTGAGCCACCTTTTAAAGGAACCTTTTTTGCAGTTTGAAAATAGCCCCAGTTTGCTTATTATCAATCTTGGAAGACACAAATGTCAGTACATGAAACTCATCCAATATAAACCATGCCAGTTGGCTAAAGCTGCCACACAGGGAAGGCTTTGTGCCTTCCTCTGTCATAGCTGATATGTTTAAGCCAATTTTTTGTATGCATGACTGTTTTGGGGGGAGTTGGGGGAGATGAACTGAGCTGGCTCGGCCATTATTATGAATGGTCGCACTGGCATGGATGTTTAAAAATCAAGGACTTCTCTTGAGTATATCCTTGAGCAGAACTTTTTTTTTTAAGACAAGTATTTGTGCTTGTGACAGGTTAAAGTACTAACCACATTAAAACTCAAATGTTTGAGGCACAATGCAGATATGTTCTACATTGAAAAAAGGGAAATGCCTTACTCTGCTTCACTTACACTTGCTCCAGCTTAGTTGCTAAATGTAAAGGGGAGCATTGAAAGTAAAACATCCTCATGACAAAATACCTTTAACTGTTGGCTATATCAGTGTTAAAACAACTGAAACAAAAGGTTCTCCAACAATGTGCCATTTAATGTCCAGGCTCTAAGATTGGATTTCATATGCAGATAACTGTAGTGTTTCTACTTAAATTCAGAACAACCAAAACTTCCCACATCTTAGAAATGCTGATAGGATTTCAACATAAGATAGCATTAACAAAAAAGAAGCTCAAATTAAGGTGAATTTCTTTGAAGTTCACCTATCAAAAGGTAACTTGGGGATTGATTCCCATTCTTTTACACGTGTCAAAAGAACCTTGAACTCTGATTCACTGGGCCTCTGTTACTTTGCAACAGCCAAAACAAAATCTTGTATATAGATGAGGAAAAACAAACCTGTATACCTAATGTTCCTCTCTAGTCTCTCGATTTCTATGTGAGCAGACGCAAAATAAGTATAAATGGTTGCCACAGTTCTGTGGTAAATCTTTTTCCATACCTGCCTTGCTGCCTTTTATTTTTTGTAACTAAATAAAATGCAGACTGCTGTGTAACTGTAATTATCAACGTCTTCTGTGGTTGTTGGTGTCCATGTCTGTTTGTAGCATGGAGTAACTACAAATCCCTGGCACTGGCAGACGGCTTGAAAGAAACCAAGCACCTCTTATGGGGATATATTTGTGTTGGGTGGAGTTAAGGGTATTCTGGGGGTAATGTACCACTTTAGTTGTATATGCATGTGTTCTCTGCTGCAGGCTTGCCCATGCGATCGTGCCTAGAGCACTCTGGTTTCCAGGTGACAGACACGATTCACGGTATAGTATGAGATCTCTGAAGTTGGAGCATTCTCTACAGCTTTCATTTTCTTTAGTAATGGATTTCATTGTTTAAAAATAAGCCTTAAGGAGCACCAGCTACTGTCTGTGCATCTGAATGTTTACAGCAATAACAAAATATCAAAGTACTGCCCCTTCCTTTCCTCTGCTCCCTCATAAGAGAATGGTAACTTGAAATGAAGAGGATTAGAGATGTCTTTGTGGCTTTTGTAGGGCTTGAACTGGAAATTATTCTTCACATGCTAGATTCTAGGACTTCAGCAAGTTAGTTCCTTCAGGTCTGGCAGGGATCAGTGATCAATGGCAGATTCTTAGAAGCAGAAACAGTTATTGCTGAATCTAAAAATGTTTGTGTTCCCATATGCTGAAGTTCAAATCGATGTCTTCCAACAGCTTCTAGAATTAAGAAAAGTTTCCCCTGCATAGGTTGCCTCTAACCTCTCAGGCAGTTCCTTGTGATGTTGTAATTCCTTGGGATTTGAATTCCTAGGGATTTGTCTAAATCAAAGTATTGCAGTACCTTGAAGTCTTGAAAACTACTAAAGCTGAGTAAACTCAGAAAAATGGAGTTATAAAGCAAGATTTAAATTTGTGAGCAGAGCTAAGGCTTATTTGGGGGGGAAAAAAGTTGCAAGTTCCTTCTCTAGACAGAATTCTTCTGTCAAGCATCATTTGGGATTTTTTGATACGGAGCTCATCTTCCAGTTACAAGAGAAATAAATTCAGGGCATTGGAGAGAAAATGATGAAGAACTCAATTTTCTTTGCCAAACTGCCAGATAAATAAACACTGTCTCTGGTCATCTTTTGATCAGAGATTGGATAATGTGCAATGTCTCCCATTGTAAGGTTTTTGTCTTGTACCTGAAGCTTCCTGCCTTAAAATCAATTTACATGATCACAAAGTAGATTCTGTAACAACTTCTGTTGTCTCTATGCATATAGCTGTCCTCCCTTACTAAAATTGTATTGAGCATTCTTAATCTGCTTTGAGAATAAAACTTCCCACAATAAAAGAAGCACTGAACAAATATGTAAAGAAATCATAAAGATGTAGAACACATGCTAATATTTCCATATAGAGTGATTAAAAACCTCCAGCAGCTATTCAGTCATTCTCTTATTTGGGTAATTTAAATCTCCTCATTGCTGTTGAAGTAAATAGCTCCCAGAATTGGACATAAGTTGGAGTGAGCTATTAGAGTTTATGGAAAAACTGAAGTTTTGATTGGTTTAGCCAAGAACACATGAGCTAAACATGTAGATCAAATACTTCGTGATATGAGATGTTTTACTTTGAACCACTGTTCTTGTAGGCAATTGTGCAGTCAGAAATCAAAATCCTACCACCTTAACATCTGTTAAACTCTTAGACTTAAACTCTTAAACTTCCGTTATATAAAACTGCATCCTGCTTACTTCATTCTCCTTGACCATGTGTACTGGAGACTTTTCTAATTCTAGGCTGAGTACATGGCCACTTGTGAAGACTGATCCTCTCCAAGCTCCCATTCATGTTTGCAAGTTATTTACAAATTACTTTGTATTCATTCTCCTCTGGACACTAATGCTCCATGCTGAGGGAACAGAAAAGAGGAAGGGATGCTGCAGAAGTCTCCTTTTCTGATGACTCTGCAATACACATCCCTAACTGTCTCTTTCTAATGGCACAGTAGATGCCATTAGGCTATCTCCAACACTAATTTGAGGTGGACTCAGAACTGGCTAGCTCTTTATGCAGTATGACTTCTGGAAAGTGGATGCCAGTTCAGGTTCTAGGGAAAAGCCTAATCAGCTTACCTTCTGATGAACTGAACCATTCTGAGAGCACCATTAATCAGGAAAGACTCCTGGATGGTGAGTAACTTTCTGACTGTTCAAGAAAAATCTGTAAGATGCAAGAGTGGTATTGATGTAGGACATGCTTGTTCAGAGAAACCCTCTGTAAATGACTTTAATACTATTGAGTAGTTGCGCATTTAGCTTTAGTGAATATGTTTTGACTTTATTCATTTCCTTGAAAGGAATATAAACTAATAGTAGTTTTCATATTGTTTTGTTTTAAACTTATCCTAGTGGAATGGGAAGTGCTTGCTGAAAGACCATCGATTCATGTTAACTATACTTCTTCTGTAGCTTCTGAAATACTGTAACTGCATAGCTTGTGTAAATCATTAGCTTGTTGTATTGTACTTAAGGCAGCTGGTGTTGCTTAACTGTATCCATTAAGTTCATATTTCCACCCTTGTTTTGGACATGTTAGAGCTTTGGAACAGAAAGGTATGCATACGGTCCTATGAATCAAATGTTTTTGTTCAGAAGGTGGAGATGCAGGCTACCTTTATGGGCCTCTAAAGCTAGTCTGGTTTAAACAGTCAGCAGTGGAATTGCAACATAAATAGCAGCCACAAACTGTCGCTAATTCTAAGCAAATATTTGCTTTCTCTTCTCCTTACCTTCAAGCCCCTTAAAGGACAAGGTTTTTATTACATCTTGAATTTTAAATGTGCAGCTTTATTAAAAGCATGTGCCATTGAGGGTTTAGTTGCTGAGGGTATGGTTTGATACTCTGAAACTGCTTTATAATGACTGTTAACAATCCTAGCACAATACATTATGCATGGAATTTGTTAAAGTTTTGCTAGTATACTGCAGTTCTTACTGAGACATCTTTAGCTTACATGGGCAGTTCATTTGCTGTGCAAATCCAAGATTTTTCTTCCAGTGGTACATTGTACATATAGCGTAGACAGCATACTGTAAATAAGGAAATTCTAGTCACAAGAAATTTGGAAAATAAGGTAACAGAAAAAAGCAACTGCTTTGCAAGTTTTGTAACATGCCTATTCTAATAGTCCTTCTAAGGCTTTTACGTAATCTCTGTAATGTCTCTTAAGTGCTTTAGCTGCAAGAAGAATACCATCCCAGATCTCATGTAGAGGGACTTAATTTTCTCTTAATTAAAAATGTTCCTCTAAGCTTATGATACATTGAAATCTTGTTTTATAGTACTGGAAAACAATAAAAACATACCTGAAAATCAGCTCTCAGGCTATTTACAGGAGCGGCTTGGTCTCAGTGGCACATCCTTTTGAAAGATTTTGGAATTCTTGAAGTAGTGTGGTGGCCAGAGGTCAGATGGATGCTAGTGCTGTAGCTGTCACAGATCAAGACAGTGTTGAGACATCTAGTTAATCGTAGCTGGCACTTCTACTCCCTTTGTTCTGGTGGTTGCAGGTTAATCATGTTAAATTTCATCTTCTCATTGTGTTTGCTTTTTCTCATTCATAGAGGTCCTGTAATAAAGGAGAGTCTGTACAGTCTCAGAAGGAAAATGACTTGCAAGTGAGTAATTAAGTTTGCTTATTTCACAGAATTTTATAGATGATAAAGAAATGTAGTGATCCTCCTTGTTCTAAACCAGTAGTTATTCCAACTGGGCTGTTTCCAGAAACTGTAAACAGTAATGAAGAAAAGAAATCATATTTGCTCATAGGAGTAACACTATAATGTGAGTGTCTGTACATAGTTTGGAAAGATTGAAGCATTCTATGTTAACAAGAAACAACCCTAAATGCTTTCTTACCATTTCTAACATTGGTATCAGTACCACTATTTCTAACACTAGGCTGCTCTTTCTTTAGTAGAGGAAGATCAGTACTCTGCTTTACCTAATCCCTATTTTATAATACATTGATGGACTCTTCTGAGGAAAGTATATGGAGCTGGAGAGAACTTCCTCTTGAACATGAAGTGTCTCTGATAGCATTGTGCTTGGATCACTGTGTTCTGCATACTTTAAAGTTCTTGCATTTGGACCATTTCTGCTCATGCAGCATAACGTTTAGCTGAGTGTAATTTTTCATAGTCATCTGAACAGAATTTGGTAATCTAGATTTCTACCCTGGCAGTATTTTTTTCCAATAAGGGATAACATTGCAGCATGTTAACCAGATGCTTTGCTTGTTATTTACTATCGTTTTTCAGCTCTGTAATGGTTTTGGCAGTTACTAGGGAAAAGTACATCTTACTTGTTAAGTGCTGCTTTTCTTCCCTTTTATTTTCTGCCTTCTGGGAATGCCATCTGAAACAGTTCAAGCATTTGATTTTTTTTTTCTAGTGAGTTGAAACTGGTTTTAAAATTTTTGTTGTTGAATAACTGCCTTTGAAGTTTTGTTGAACTTTGAGTTAAGTTCACTGGAACAGCTTCAATCAGTTGAACTGAGACTGAACTGAAAAATGTACTGGTTTGATTCCTCAGTTTTCTTCAGAGATTAAAAATGGAGGTGGCTTGATTTCTGCCCTGCCCCAATCCAGTAAAAAAAAAATAATCCTAAAGTTATAAAAGAAAACAAAAATCCAAACAAGCCCCATCCTGGTGCCAACAGCTCATACAAGTTTTGCAGTTCAGGAAGCAAGGTTTTGATCTTCAGAACTGTCTTTGTTGCCTGAAAATAGTGATTCTGTGCTGGTAGGTTATTGTTTTCTGCTATTAATCTCATAGTGCTGGAACTTCACTGTTGGATTGGTGTACTTGAGAATTCCTGTCAGGATGGATTTGTTAATTTTCTTGAGTCTAGGTAAAAATTGTAGGTACACTTGAACAAAGGAGTTAATATCATCCTTTGGAGAGAAGAAAAACCTCTGCATAATCCAAAAATGTTCTGAATCACTAGCAAAAGCATTGTAGCTGTTCTGAGCTGCCTGGTGTTTGATGACTGTGACTAGAGATGGGATAGTCAGGTCATAAGGTCTTTTAACTGGGATTATCTATGTTTTACCTTGGTTTTGCTATAGTTAGTGGCAACTTTCCTCAAAATACTAGTTTCATGTATTTTTATAGTGAGCTTTTTGTTGAAGCAAGAATAAAGCAGAAGAAGCCTCAGTTCCAGCTGGTATAGAAAGGCTTTTGATCTCTCCTTGCCTGAATGGGAGTTGCATGCTGGAAAAGTTTTGTAAACAATGTTTATAACTCTTAGTTTTGAAATGCAACATTCAGCTCTAAGTATTTGTTTAAAAGTGTGAGTGGTCAAATCTTCTCCAGAAGCTTGTTTTAAATACAAGTGCTCGTGGTTACATCTGTTTGAAACTGATGAAAATGGAGAGCTTCAGAGCTTAAAACAACAGGTGGCTGTTTGGCAGTATAAGTATATTGCAAAGTATTTGAAGGCATTGAGATATGTAATTTACTTAAGTAAATTCTTGATGCTTTAAAAAAGTCATCAGGTGAACATTTAACTGAAGAGTTACTTAGATTTGTTCTGTGTCCATATGAAGTAAGCTATAAAATTTTCTAATGTCCTTTAGTAGTTTATTTCCATGCCTATACTTGACGGTAGTGTGTCGAGTGGAGACTTGCTAAAAGGTCCATCAGGTATTATGAAGGAGAAGCCTTTGTGCCTGAGATCCACAGATGGTATTCTTCCAGAGCTTTCATTGGACTTGTTCTCAAGTGACCATTCTGTTACAGTAGAGGAAGTTCTTTTGGTGCTCTAAACTTTTTTGTCTTTTAAGAGTCGGGCACCAGAGCATTCAAACATGAATATTCTTATGCTGCTGCTTTTAGATAATACTTGCCTGTAACTTTAATCTTGAAGCAGATCTTTCATGGAGAAATGCAGTCATCCTTGTTAACAGTGCTGTCACAGAAGTTTACAAACTTGCAGTTGCATAGTTGTGGGTTATCTGAAGGTTCTAAATTTTTAAGCATGTCTTAAAGGACTAGGGCTAGGCAGACATGTGGCAGAAGTAACGCAGAAGTGCACTGTTGAGTAATTGGAAATTTCACTATTTCTAGTTGTCACTTCTGATGCATTAAGGGACATCTTAATGAAGAACATTTCTTTGGCACTTGCTGTTATCCAGGTATCATGAGTTGTTTTTTCAGTAAGATGTGAAAACAAGGAACTGACATCTCAATGGGAACAGCTGACAGGATTGCTGTAATCAGACTTTTAAAACACCCTGGTGTTGTACAAGGCACAGACAAATTCAGTATCGGCTGTTAATGGAGTAGACATTCAGTAACCTGTATCTAATTGCTTTTGGTGCTTGGCATTAGGCTTCAGAGCTGAATTGAAAAGTTCAGATCTGTGGTGGCGAGGGCAAGTTGCAATAATTAAAAGTACGTATTTTTGGTGCCTTAGTTCTGCTTGGAGGAGTTGAGATGGAAAAACAGTGGAGGACATGGATGCAATACATTCATATGCAAATCATCTTCAACTCTCAATTGGTATTCTTGATGACTCTTACTTTTTATTGACGTTAATGCTTCAGGACATCGTTACATGAGTCTTTCCTACACTTCAATATGAAATGCCAGAATTTCTTGAAGCTGCTGAAATAATGTGTAGGCCAGTAATAAAAACTTATCAATGGAACTGCGTGAAGCATACTCAGGAATGGAACTTGTATAGAGTGAGTTATTTACTGTCTGAGACTGCAGTGACTACAGTAATGCACAAGGCTCTGTAGTCTGAAATATCTGAGAGCTTTCTTAATTTTGTGCTCTTAATTCTTATGCTTTTAAGTGTCATGGGTCAGACAGAGAGGAGTTGCTCAAAAGTAGTCAGAGGCTTAGCAGACCTCTAGGATTTGAGTACAGCTGGATTCTGGTTAACATAGTTGCCAGAAATAGTGATTTATACTGTGGCTTCTCTGTTTACTTACAGCTAATCTTACCCATCAAGAAAACTATACTTAGTGATTTTAACTGTATTTGAGATGTATTTCATATTTCTATTAATTTTTAAGGAGTCATTAAAAAGCTGTCTGCTTGTGATTGTTGTGGACTGAGTTTATTGATGTAAGGAAAACCTTGAAGAAAAGTTATTGAAACTTGAGGTATGTTTAGAGGTAGAAAAGAAAGAATGTTCATTCACACACACATGCTTCTTAGCAGGAGTTTAAATTATTCTGTTTCCTTAAAAAAAAAAAGAGAAGATCTAAAATGTGCTTAATGGAAACAAATCCTAAGTCATTCTTCTAAATGAAAAATTGGTTAGTTCAGTCATTCACTTCATTCACTTGCATAGTTAAAATGTCCTTTTGTGAGGCAGTGTTCCAAAGTGTGTTAAAATAGCCAAGGATAATATTTATAGTTCCTGTGCTGTGCTTCAGTAGGATAAACTCCTTCAGGAAATGAATTTGCAGAGTTCCCACAGGTTAGGGAGGAGAGGGTGTTTTGTTTTTTGTGTAGTTTTGCTTTGACCTGGCCCACCAACAGTACCTGTTAAGTAATACGTATTTTCCTCCCCAGCTTTAAACTTCAAAGCAAAATATTTGTATTGCTCCCATGCTAAGTACGAGTTGTTATTAGTCAAGAAACTTTGGTTAGTAAAATGTTGAGTCTTCTTTTTAAAGCTAACACTAAAATTTCTCCCTTTGCAGCAGTTTAGCGATTGTGCACACCTAAATTCATTTCTGTGCAAGCACCAACTAACACTTTAAGTTGTTTGGTGGTTTTTTGGGGTTTTTTGTTTTGTTTGTTTGTTTGTTTTTTTGTAGGGGGCAGAAGCCATGGTTCTGGAAAGTGTTATGTTTGCCATTCTTGCAGAGCGAGCTCTTGGCCCAAAGCTGTATGGAATCTTTCCACAAGGGCGACTGGAGGAATTCATTCCCGTAAGTCCTGTTCATGATTAGTTAGTGGGCTGCTGGTAGCTGTTTTAATTGATCGTGACAAGAAGGTCTCTGGACTGCCTGGAAAAGCAGGGATGTGGGAATGGAATACTTGGCAGCCCGTAGTAATTGCTAGCTGTAATTTGATGCGGTTATAGTGGGTGTTGGAGAGCCCAAATATAGCTCTTGCCAGGGAGAGATATCTAAAAACTCTTCAGCAGAGACTAATAAATGAAGATAAAAAGCCTGTTAGATACCAAACATAGCATTGGAAGCTATGGAGTAACACTTTCCTTTAACAGCAACAAGAGCAGATGCTTTTGATGTTCTTAAGTATTTATACCCAATCTGCTTTGAAGATATTCTTAGTGTGAGATGTGATATTCCCCAGGTCTTGATCTAGAAGAGAATTGACTTAAATCATAAGTAAGCTAGACTGGCTAACCTGGCTTTTTCAAAGACAGCAGTTTTGTAAGTTCATTTGGGATGAAAAAAGTCTATTGCTTGAGTAGTGTGCTAGTATTTTATACTATACTATATAGAGACAAATGCTAGTGTTTGTAATTAATCATGCTTTTGTAATTAATTAACTGTATTTTAAGAATACTGTATTTTATTACAGAGCAGGAAGCTAAGTACTGAAGAACTAAGCTTACCTGACATATCTGCTGAAATAGCTGAGAAGATGGCTAGATTTCATGGCATGAAGATGCCATTTAATAAAGAACCTAAGTGGCTTTTTGGAACAATGGAAAAGTAAGTTACACAATACATAGAAGTACAGGGAAAAATGTGGCCTTTTGTAATTTTGATAAGCAGATCATTCTTCCTGAATGCCTGAGAGCACAAGCTCTCCCTGTACCCAGAAACTGTTTCATAGTTACTTGAGGAACTTAAATTACCTTGAAGAATAGTAACATTTTTAGTAACTTTTTTAAACTTTCTTGATTTTTAGTTTAAATGGCATCTTAGTATGGGAAGACTAATGTACTTATTGTCACAAATGCTGTACTGTTGTCTCTATTTAACAGATATCTAAATCAAGTGCTGAGGATTAAATTTACCAGAGAGTCCAGAACTAGAAAACTGAACAAACTCCTCAGTTACAATCTCCCCCAGGAAATGAAAAATCTAAGGTAGGCTTATTTTGTCTACCACTATCTTCCAATTTGCACAGTTTCAGTATGAATTTATATACTTGTTCAAACCCTTTATACAGTATAATACCCTATATTCATTTTACTTTACAAGTTGGGGATTGGTTTTGGTTCTGTCACCAGCCTGAGTCTCATATGACTATGAATTGATATGATCAATTGCTGATCTGACTTGCTGATCAGTGAAGTCCAACTTCATTGTCCTGATTTTGGGCTCCTAATTGAGAAAATAGGGTCTTGCTAGAAATGAATAGCGCTTCAAATTCTTACAACAAAATCCATTCTTTACTTGGAAGTGGAACTGAACTTGGTGATTTGTTACTTACACAATCCTGTATCGCTATTTCCCAGAGCTATGCTTGAAGCTACTTCATCACCAGTTGTGTTTTGCCATAATGACTGTCAAGAAGGTAAGCTGCTAATATTTCATTACCTTGTTCAATGATGCAGTATTAAGCCTTTTCTGGTCACTTGTTTGCTTTCTGAGAGGTAGTCACATTATCCAGGTATTTCCCTGGCAGCTGACCTGAAACAGTAGCATGTGCACTCCCAGTGTGCAACAGTTGCAAGGCAAAGTGCATTGGCTTCAGCAGCCCTTCATGCTGATTAAGAGAATGTCTGGTATCATAACTGGATTAAGCCAAGCATGTACACATGCTCTGTTAGTACAGGTCAGTTGATCATGAGAGCCTTGGGTGTTTTCTGGTAAGACCGTACCTTTCTTAGCTGTCTGCAATATACATCATCAGGGTAGGATATACTTTAGTCCTTTTAAAAGAAAGATACAGAAAAAGTACAGTGAGTGGTAAAAATGGAGACTAGGGTAGTTTGACTCAGCAGTTCTCAGCTTGCTCTGGTAAGAAACATTAGGAAAACCTTATCCACCTTTTTTTAGTGTGCTCTCTCTAGGAGTCATGGTGGGAGTAACAATTTTTCTGAGCCAGTTCTCTAAAGAGATGAAAAGAAGGCAGGCCTGAAGGTGTTGTATATGCTGTGTTTGTGCTCTGTGTCACCTGTACAGTGGGTAAGCTGGGCTGAGCTGGAAGGATGCTATACTAGGACTATATGCGGGGCTGTTTTGTTCTCGGGAGTCCCAGCCTTGTTAGCTAAGGCTGAGTAACTGGCCTGGAAGAGGATTGCCCTGGAGGATAGGCACATAAGGGTAGGTAGCAGAAGGGGGAAAAAGCCACTGATCTGAGGTCTGAAGAGCTAGCTCAATAGTGGTGGAGTCTGAGGTCTCCTTGCAGTACTGGAGAAATCAGAGCATGATAAGGCTGGGGCAACCTTTGGAACCTAAATTTCCAAGGCGGGGAGTGGGTGGGGGTCTGTGAAAAACTGCTTGTTCAGTTGGTGCAAGGGTGTGGCATGGAGAACAGATGTACCTGTGGAGAGGGGACAAACTATTGCAGACATTGAAATTACTCTGGATTTATTTACTAGTTGGCACTTGACAGAGGCAGACTTGATGTCTTTCAGATTAAATGTAGTGACAAAGTGAATTGAAAGATAAAGCAATCTCCTTGTTATAAAGGAAAAGGCTGAGCTTTTCTATGGGTACTGGTTGTGTTGCATATTAGAATAGTAAAGTGATCAGCCTCTGGCTTTCAGGCTGCTGAAAAGCAATTCCTGTCCCAAGTGCTGTGTGATCAATGATAGTGCTATGCCAGTATGAGAGAAGCTGCATAATTTAGATGTCAAGCTGTGGAAAGAAGCAGTTTGGAAAGGGCTGCAAAGGCTGACAGTGTCACCTGAGTTAGCTGCAAGCTAAACACTGGAGAAGCAGGACCCTTGGGAGAACAAATCTACCTCTGCCTGTACAGAAGAAAACTTTCTTGCTTTCAGCTTTACAAGGTTTATAGTATATATCTCAACTTTCAATGAGCTGGTATACAGCCAGTGCAACTTGGCTTTTCCTATCATTGTTCTGCGCAGATGTAAGGGATAACTGGGATTATCTGAACAATGTTTCTTAAGATACAGTATTACTTTTCTGTAATTTTCCTGGGACTTTATTGAATGTGCTGTATTATCTTAAAATTTTCAGGTAATGTCTTACTTCTGGAAGGCAGAGAGAATTCAGAAAACCAAAAGCTGATGCTCATTGACTTTGAATACAGCAGCTATAATTACCGGTAAATCACTTTATTCAGCAGGAAGGTGTATTACTTTCTACATGCTACAGTGAGAGCAAGTACTGCACTGCTGATTATCTGTCTATTTTAGTGAATTGTGTTCTGCTCTATTAGTGGTGGACAGCAAATATAACTAGGAACAGCTCTGGTCCTGATGGTGTTGAGTATAGGCATACAGCAGAGTCAAAGTTGTTGGAGCTCCTTGGTTGTCCAGACTAGAGGACTTGTTTATGCACAGTGGCTTCTTGCTTGCATGTCAAAGCGTGCAAGCAAGTGGGGAGATGAGGAGAATGGTAGATTGTGTGTGTACATATGTATGTGGGGCAGGTTTGCTTTTGCTTTTTTTTTTTCCTTCAGTCCTTTCAAATGGCTATCTTATCTGTGCAGATGAGAGTAATCTTAGGGTTTTTCACTGCATGGTTACACATAATGCTTTCTGTTCTTACCTCATTCATCTAGTACCTGTGTTTAAGGGTGATCTAAGTGTGTGGAGTCATTGGGATAATTTAACATTAGCATAGCTGGAACATAATGGAACCCTGAATTCCAATAATGTAAAAGTGGGATGTGTTAAATACTTCAAGTATGACCTCTTTGTCTGCAACAATGCTAATGTTAGAGGTGCATCTGACTTTGTGCCGAGATGTAGTGCATACTCAAGTATTTTAACTGTCTCCGTTGGCATAAAACTTGGTAGCAAAGTCTAGTATTTTCATGTAGCTAGTAGCTTTCATTTTTAACTGCCCATCTTTACTCATTGATTTTAATAACTTCCAAAAAAGTTGTATTCTAGTCATCAGTTCTCTACTTCCTTTAACAAAACTGCAGTGAGTTCTAAGTAGCCTTGTGCTTTTAAACTTGATTTTAGGTTTGCTTAAGCAAAACCAGATTGCTAGTATGCAAATATTGAGGTACTCTGTCTTTTATCTCTTTTTCAGAGGATTTGACATTGGAAATCATTTTTGTGAATGGATGTATGATTACACGTATGAGAAATACCCATTCTTCAAAGCTAGTGTTCTTAAATATCCTTCAAAGAAGCAACAGGTAAGCACATAAGACATAATAAAATGCCATTGTCCACAGTCTTTCAAATCTTAGCTCTCTTTTCCAATTCTGTTTTGGATACAAGGGCATGTAGTGATAGGACAAGGGGTAATGGCTTTAAACTGAAAGAGGATAGGTTTTGATTAGATGTAAGGAAGTTCTTCACTGTGAGGGTGGTGAAGCACTGGAACAGGTTGCCCAGAGAGGTTGTGGATGCCCCATCCCTGGCAGTGTTCAAGGCCAGGTTGGATGGGGCTTTGAGCAGCCTGGTCTAGTGGAAGGTGTCCCTGCCCGTGGCAGGGGGGTTAGAACTAGATGATCTTTAAGGTCCCTTCCAACCCAAACCATTCTATGATTCTGTACCAAGACCTTCCCTCCATGACTTCCTTAAATACAACACTTCTTGTAATCCTGTCACAGTTTAACCCCAGACGGCAACTAAGCACCATACAGCTGCTCACTCACTCTCCCCTCACCCAGTGGGATGGGGGAGAGAATCAGGAAAAAAAAGGTAAAACTCACTCATGGGTTGAGATAAGAAAGGTTTAATAGAACAGAAAGGAAGAAACTAATAATTATAATAATAACAATAATAAAATGACAATAATAATAAAAGGATTGGAATATACAAAACAAGTGATGCACAGTACAATTGCTCACCACTTACTGACCGATGCCCAGTTAGTTCCCGAGCAGCGATCTGCCCCCAGCCAACTCCCCCCCAGTTTATCTACTGGGTATGATATCACGTGGTATGGAATAACCCTTTGGTCAGTTTGGGTCAGCTGTCCTGGCTGTGTCCCCTCCCAACTTCTTGTGCCCCTCCAGCCTTCTTGCTAGCTAGGCATGAGAAGCTGAAGAATCCTCAACTTAGTATAAATGCTACTAAACAACAACTGAAAACATCAGTGTGTTACCAACATTATTCTGGTACTAAATCTAAAACATAACGCTATACCAGTTACTAGAAAGAAGATTAACTTTATCCCAGCTGAAATCAGGACAAGTCCTGACTACCTTTTCTTTAAAATAATAGAAACTTCATAACAGCTATTCAGGATAGAATATTTACTCTGTGCCATGTAGCTACCTACCACAAAAAGTCCAGTAGTTGTGGACTGCAGCTGTGAAATTAGTTGACAGTAGCAAAATGTTGTCTGTTGTCCTAATATTGTGGCTTTTCTTAAACCAGACTTCTAAGCAATTAGTAGAACCACCATTAATCTTAAAGCTAACTCCAGCACTGTTGATGTTTGGAAAAAAATAAATGAGAACTTATTAAAAGGCCCGCCTAGTTCTGAAAGAAGCAAATATGTCTTGAGACAAAGAGCTGTAACTCTGTTGTTTACTTGCCTTCCAGCTTCATTTTATCTCCAGTTACCTGTCTGCATTCCATGATGGCTTTGAAAATCTGAGCAATGAAGAGAAGTCCAATCTCGAAGAAGAAGTGTTGATAGAAGTTAACAGGTAACTTGTCTTTCACAGCTGTACCTTGAAACTTCCACTGTGATACCTATACTTGTATACCTCACTGGGTGGAGAAACTTCTTCTAAGATAGATTATAAGCTATTTATATATGGAAAAGAAAAACCTCTCCATTGTAAACTTTAGATATGTGGTATACACTATTAGTGGAGTAAACAAAATACTACTCCATGGGGAAGCTAATGGAATTATTTTTATAATGTCATAATTGAAGAAAAGGTGTGGACATCCGCAACCTAGGGAATACTATTCTAACAGGATATTGAAATAAGGTGTTGTGACTTAGCTGGGTATTTCAATAAACATAGCCTTGTAATTTCAGGTTTGCCCTTGCATCACACTTCTTCTGGGGTCTGTGGTCTATTATACAAGCAAAGATCTCATCCATTGAGTTTGGTTACCTGGTAAGTTGTTGAATCATAGTTTCATGTAACTAAAAATGTATATTCTATTAAGTAACCTGTGGTACATTATCAGAAAGTAAACGAAGTGGCCCCTTACAGCAACTAATATCTTCTAAGTGGAGTAGAACTTAAAATCAATTTGTTACTAGTTTGTGCTCTTTCCTTAATGTAAAGAACATCAAAGATTGTAAGGTGGGATGATGCAGTGAAGTGTTCTTGTGCGGTAAGAGATCCCGTGCAAGAGGAAAGCTAGCATGCAGTAAGTGGGAATTTGGAAATAGTCAAAGTGCCTGTGTTGATATTCAGTGTGCAACAATATCGATGTCAGGTAGCTTGTTGTACTTAAACAGATCAGTCTAACGCTTGGTACATGTTTAGTGTGCTGTAAAGTGATATAACTTTCAGGTACACTGAGTATCCTGCAGGAAGTGTTGCAGAAGCCATCCTTTTTAGTGAAATCCTGACTTTTTTAGTTCCTGTTTTTTCTACATGCTGGTAGCAGCTAATAGTGTTAGGAAATAAGATTAGAGGAAATTTTAAGAGGCCAGAACACCTCTGGAGAGATTATCCTTCCCAAATAGAACTAATTTAATGCATTGAGATGATGGATTAGGAAGGTAGCACAGTTAATACCTTCATTATGCTTCCACATCCCAAATAAGAGAACTCAGCTGTGTTTATTGTATTGAGTACTGAATGTCCCTTATTTCTCCAGGAATATGCGTTATCCAGATTTGATGCATACTTTGATCAGAAGAAGAAGCTGAAGGTGTGAATGTGGGAGGAGTGGCCTGTTGGTTACTGTATGAAGAGGGCAGCTGGACAGAACTTACACTGTGCTTAGGCTACTGTATCTCTAACGAAGGTGTCACTGAATTCCAGTTCCTTGGAACGCAGGTGTACAGTACTGATGACTGTATAAAAATGACTTGTTTACAGTTCCGTAAATACTTGGAATGAGATTGGGAGGCAAAAGTAAAATACAACAGTGCAATATCTTTAAATCTCTTTGATCTAGAAGGTATTTTATATTATGGGAGAAGCTTACAATTAACTGTCAATACCACATGTATCAGAGCAAACAGTGTTACTGTGAGTACATTTTCTAGAGGGGTGTTTGCATTATGGTTTATGTTGTAAGTGGAACAGTTGTAAAAGATGATTCATTGTAGATGCTGCCTCTTAATGAGAAGGAAAAGCGAAGGAGACAACTGTTAAACTGTGAAATAGGCTTAAAATCTTATGGTGAGATTTGGTTCAACATGTCCCATGAACACTATCTTCAAAGCTGCTGATATGTTACACCACTTTAACCATAAAGCAACTAAACACATTGAAGCAGTATGCTTTAAAGTGTTATCTACACATACGTGAATGTTTCTCTTAAGCTGGTGTGCCTGTGAAGTACGAATGAACTTTGAACTGGACATTCTGAAGGAGTTTGTCCTGAACTGTTCATTCCATGCCCTTCAAGAATATGCTTTAGCCCAGCCTGGTTGTCTCTTAAAATGCTGTGTCCTGCACAGGGGGTTCTGTGGGCTGGCAGCACTGGAAAGAGTGCCTTGAATTGCTCTAGCAACTCCCCAGATAACTGAATTGGCATTGACAATACTTGTAATTGGAGCCCATCTCTCTTCTTGTGTTGCCACAGTATATGGCTGTAAGAAATAGTAGAGCCAAAGACTGCGGAGAACACTTCAGGAAATTGCTGTTCTGCCCATCCAATGCTTATGTGGCTTGGGAGGTGCTTTTCTTGCACCTTCAATTTTCATCATGTTCCAGCAATCCAGTGAAGTGGAGTGTCTTGTGGGGGGAACAATAATGTGCATATTGAAACTTGAGTATAATCTGTGTACATGTCATCTAAAGATTTCTTTAGATTTTTGGGAGCTTGTTTGTTTTGAATGTTATTTGTTTGTGCTTTCTAACACACTGTATTATAAATAATAAACTTCTAAGTCTACCCTTTTTCGCTTGTATAGCAAATACTGTTTCAAGCAGCTGAAAAATGCAGCATTTCATGTACTGTATAGCATAACTTGTAAAAGCTGTCATTTTATTCTCTAGTATAGAGAATCATTTTCCATACACTCAGTTATTAATACTTTATAATAAATATAAAGCACTTAAAAACATCATAGTTGATATTCTTAAGTCTTCATTATATCTGCAGGATAAAATAGATGCTGTTTCTGGCCTTAGACTATGCTGGAAGTACTTTTTGTGCTTACCTTCAAAGGCAGACTAATGTAACCTTTACGATCAATGCTGTGGGGTATACCTTCTACTTAAATGTCTCTTTAGCATTTATTGTATAACAATACTAATAGAAAGTGTGGGGAAGAATGGTTGTTAAAGCAAGTGATGCAAAGTAGACAAGATGAGTTTATAAGGTCTGTAGTTTTAGAGGTGGGAAAAGGTTCAGGTTTAAGTACTTCACTTTATCTGTCCTGTTAACTACCCTAAAAACAAAGGGAAAAGTTACCAGCATATATGAGTTTTACTGGCACACCAGATGAAGCATCTGTAGTATGAATAGCCAGGTAATTTCTCTAGGCTACTGAAAGCTTCATTGAACAGGTACTATTACACACTGTAAACCTGGTGGGAATGGCTGTGGTCATGAAAGGGGTGGAAACAAAACAGTTCAGAATGATGCTTTGCAGCTAGCTGGAAAGGACTGATGCGTAATAGGTGTCTTGATTCTGTAAGAAGCCTTGTTTTGTATTCGAAGGGTAAGTTGAAGCCTGTGGAGACTGTTGTCCAACTCATCCATTGCATTTCATGCTTCTCAACCAAAAAGGGAAGGAGACTCAGTCATGGTAGTGCTAACTAATAGAAGGTTGCATCGGAGGTGAAGCCCTTTCTTAGATTTGAGATGGTTCTCGTTAAACAAATTGAGAGGAAACTAAGCTGTAAAGTTCCCTGGCAAAACTGCTTCAGGCAAGTCCCGGAACTGCAGCTGTACTCCAGCATTACTACTGTGATTTCTGAGGGTGAGGGGAAGGAAAGGCCCTGAAGGAGAGCAAAGCATGCTGCATCTTGTGCCTTTTGTAATGTAAATTTGTTTTAAAGAGGGTGGGATTCCCCCACGTATTGTGTGGTAGGCTTAGTGGGGAGCAGGGAAGTCAAAACTAATGAGCAGTAAGCAATACTTGGTCTCTTCCTGGTATGATTTTGTTTTCTTTGAGAACTTGAAGTAGACAAACAGGAACTGGAGCACAGTCTTCTCTTCCTCAGTCACTGAATGTTAAAGCTGACTTGTAAGCTGACCAAGCAGCTATTTAAATGTATTGGTACTTGTGTAATGGAGTATTGTCTTGTGAAGCCATATTCGTAAGACTTAGTATAAATGTAGTTAAACATTTCTTAGTTCTGTAACTTCAAAATAGTTATGGTCAATCTGATTTGTTTTTCATAAAGGCAGTTTTAAAACTACTGATTAATCTTCCTTTCAGTTGATTTGTAAATACAACTTGTGCTTGAGCTCTTTCTTGAAATTGCTGGGTTTTATTTCCACTTTGTGAGTTCTTGTCCTAGTGTCCAAGTCACTGGTGAAAGGACCTGCTATTAACTGGGGAAAATAAGACTTTTGGTAAAGAGTTAAAAAACCAAACCCACAGCAAAACAACCTTTTTAAAGGAAACTTACTGCTTGTCTAGCCAGAGAGCTAGTCTCAGCTGCCACTTTGGGGTGATTCAGTGTGTAATTGGCATAGTCTAGGGTGTACCCCCATCACTTCTACAGCAATTTGTGAGACAAAAATCTGAATGCTTAGACTTAGGCGGGGGGGGAAAACTCACTGAGGAACTAACCCTGCAAAATTTGGCCTGTGCAGTCTTGGGGCTATATCAAATGCACTGCCTTCTCTTTAACTGAAAAAACCCCAGGTATTTCTGGTCTGAACTGGACACAATCTATTAATGAATTAAACATCTTTCATGGTGGTGATGGTACTAAATAGAATGAGGCTATTACATTTTTGGAGTTGCTGTTCTCTTGATAATTGATTAGGAAAAAGTTTCTTTTCCAGCTTTACCCTCAGGGAACACAGCAAGGAGCAACAATGGTGAAAAGCAAGAGCAGCCTTTGCTATCTGTGTAATGTGACTCTTGGTCTTTCCACCAAATGTACAGAGTTATTTGCCACAGTGGGAAGAAGCTGAGATATTTTTTATATATTTTGACCAGTTACTTTTTGAGAACTGTGTTGGTTTTCCACTGCTAGGCTTCTTTGCTTAAGGGTCAGAAACTACCTTGGAAAATCCCTGTTCCCCAGCACTGAAGATACTAACAGGAAAAATTCACCATGGCTGTTTGGCATTCCTCTTTGAAGCAGCTTTGAGGTGTGATAGTGTTCTGAAAAGCAGTTACATGAAAATGTTACTTTACAGATCAACTCCCTCCCTTTGTGTGTCTCCAAATCTTCTAATACCAAGAATTTCTGCTTTTTTCCTCCCTTTTAACTTGGCTGAGGTTACCCTATAGCTTAAATGGAATGAGCTGGGTTCACTCCTTCAGATGGATGTGATTATTTATCCTAGCTGATTATGGCTGTGGAAACCCCTCAAGGGCACTGGGGCTTGCAGCCGTGTTGTCCAGGGACCTAATTTGTCCTGCAGTTCACTTACTAGACATGATGGGAAGGAAAGAACCTAGCTTAGTTCTGCGAGAGTCTGTAGAACTGGGAACTAAAGAATGCATCCTCTGACTTGCAAATAGAGAAGGAGAAAGCAAATAAATTAATTCCCAGAATGAAGAAAACTGACTGTCAGTCAGCACCTCTGAGCTCGTATGTATTCTGCTTTGCAGCTGCAATGCTGTGGGTTCCTGAGCTGATGAGTGGTGCTGTGTTAAATCACAGTGACTGAATCTGCAGATGTCTCAAGATACCAGCTCATCTTTTCTGCAGACCACATCTTCAGCAAGTCATAGCAACTTTTCAGGGTTAGTAACATTGCAAATCCAGCAGCCAGAAGTCAAGAGATCCTGCTGCTGTTTCTCCACTACAATTCAGCTATCCCAGTGAGATACAGCCGGTGCGTGGAGCTGCCAGGCAGCACGCCACAGCCCTGCATTGTTTCAGTGGCTTACAGAAAAGCAGGTAGGTGGAAGAAGCACTGTTTGCTGTGCCTTACAAAGACAATAAGGCTTTTAAGAATTCAAATCCTCCCTTCAAAGATCCTTGACGCAGCCTTGGGCGAGCTCCCTCAGTGTGCAGGCAGGATTGTCTCTGATGCCAGTTTGGGTCCACGTGAAGCAGCAAATGGAACATTTCACTGGAGATGAATAAATAGCTGTAATGGTTCTGGACTGAAACAAAATACAGCATGCGCTTCCAGGGCCCTGGCAGGGAGCAAAAAGGAGCTACTGTACTTGGTACCCAGGCAACAAAGCTGATCACCAGCAAACAGGCTACTTGTTTTCTCCTAACATGAAATCAACTTTTTATGGCTTTAATTTTCAAAGTATGCAGAGCTCCTGCTGACTCAGCATTCAGTGCAATTGTATTATAATGTGCAAAGCTGTGTGTGTGTATAGGTACATGATTTGTATTTACCAGTCTGATCCCTATTTAATAAGCCAGTAAAGTCTGGATGCAGTCCAATCTGCCTTTCATGAATACATTGAACCCTGCCTTAGGAGAAAGCATCCTGACCAGGAGTCAGTTTGAGTCTTGGAGTGGTGTGGCACTGAGGTGCTTGTCTGAGGAATGGTGCTAGAAAAGGCACGAGGGTAAGCGGAGCTGATGGGATTTGTTACAGGTCACAGGCGGTCTCTGGCAG
Organism: Haliaeetus albicilla; assembly: GCF_947461875.1. Classification (NCBI taxonomy): domain Eukaryota; kingdom Metazoa; phylum Chordata; class Aves; order Accipitriformes; family Accipitridae; genus Haliaeetus; species Haliaeetus albicilla. Next base: position 12,417,789 of record NC_091498.1, read on the forward strand.
AGCCAGGAACAGCACACAACAGTTGAGTTCCAGCCCTGTGTGCTGGACTGAATACCTTCTCAGAAAGCCTTGCAAATGCTGCCTCTGCTGCCAGCCCTAGGGAATGTTACTTTTATTCATTGTTCCCTTCTTATAAAAATAAAATAAGACCTGGGAATCAGCCATCCCTCCTAATTTTCAAAGCCCACTTTGAGGAGCTGTAAAGTCAGGGCTGGCAACTGCTGTCTAAAGTGGTCCGGTGGCAGAATTTAAATGGCACACTGCAGAGCTCAGGAGCTTCGGCATCCTGTGAGGTCATCATCCATGAGAAGCTCCCAGTTCCCACCAAGTCGGGAAAATGGCAGAGCCAAAAGGCACAGCCTTGAACAGGGTCAAAATATTACCAGTTGCCTGTGTCCTGCCTTGTAGACAGGGATCTTCACACCTGGCAGGACACTTACCCTCTGGTTGGGTAGAGAAAGAGCACTGCCTGCTATCATCTCAAACATTTGCTCACCTCTGCTCCGGTGTTTGCCATCTGGAAACTGTCAGTGTTTCCTCTGCACGTGGGTTTTTCTCCCTGCCATTGCACTTCCTCCTACAGCCTGTGAGGAACCTACCATGCTGTATTTTATTTGTCTTGACTGCATATACTGAAGGAAAGGGCATTGCAGCTTCTGTGTTAAAAACTTAAATGTTCCATGCTGAATAATCCCACTGAGCCCATGTCCTTCTCTCTTCTTGCTGCATCTCACTGAATCATCATACGCTGGAAGTCAGCAGAGACTGTGGCCCTGTGAGCCTATTGCAGATGTAAATAAAGAGAACAAGGAATGGAAAGGAGGAAGGAAGCCTGCTGTAATTACCCAACACAAAGACTATTAAATAATACAATAATTTCCTCAGGAAGAGATTATAGAGGATTGTGTGTAATGTCTCAGGTCTGAAGGGCTTAAAAATTCACCTTTGAATGAAAATCTAATTAGAAGGCTACAGCTGTAAAGAAAAAATTCATAAATCCCTCAGTAGAGTTGTTTGGAAAAGTACTGGTTTCTCTCAGGAGTAAAATAAACCATTCATTTACAGTGAATTATGGTTTGGATGAAGACTCAAGACTCAAACTTCAGGTTTTTGAGATTCATTTTGAAGTTTTTTCATTCCAGTTCGAAAGTGTGAACATTTGAAAGTAAAATGAAAGTTTTCCATAACATACTTATTTGTTTGTCTTTCTGACCTCTCCCAACTAGTTTTGATTTTTTATGTATTTTTTGCTAGGTTTATTTATAAATGTGCAGGCTTTTATAAAATATTTATATAAATAGGTATTTTCACACCTATAAAAGTACTGAGTAACTGGCAGGTAACAATGTTTCCTGAGGAGCAGGTGCATCTCATGGTTATGGTCCTTTCTACTGTTCAATTTAATCAAAAGAAGACAAAATAAGAAATATGAAGTCATACCTAAGCAGCAGTTTCCATGGCTGCATGCTCCAACTGCATTATATATGAAACCACCATTTGTGTCACAATTTACGTTCTCGCTTCCCAAGAAAGTAAAGACGACCCAAAAAGAGGAAGGGACAGAAAAGAAAGACAAAGCTGGAGAGGCTGTAAATAGCAGTTGTACAAATGCCCTGTTGCACAAGTCACTTGGTTCTCACTGGGCGTCCTCGGGGCCTTGCTCTGCCGTGGCCCCTCCGGGCCACCATGGGCTGATGCTCGGCGCCGGAGCGAGGTGGCACCACCGCGGTGCGCACCTTCCAGGGAAGGGGCTCCCCTGCCTCCAGCTCTTGCTGCTTCTGCCTTTGCCTGGCCGCTTCGTGGCTTGCAGCATCCAAGCCTTTGAGCTTTGCACTGTGCAAGAGCTGGCAACAGGAGAGAGTGGTTTGACGTGAACCTGCGATGCTGGGATGGGGATCTCAAGCAAAGATCCTCCAAGCAAGAATGCCCTGAGGAAGGGGACGCCAGCATCCTCACTGTCTTCAGACAGCCAAACTAGGCTGCTTCCTTTCACTTGCTGCTAGATGTGGCAATACAGAATCCAGAGGACCTAACAAAAATGTAGTCTCCCACTGAAATGTTTAACAGTTGCAAAGAGTTTACATCTCAGATCTCAGACATCCTGGTAATGTTTTATCTTCACGTGTGGGAGAGACTTGAGCTTTCAGAGTTCAGCTATTAGTTGAAGTCTCTGGATATAGCTTTTTCAGTTGGACTCATCTCCACTTCCAGTATGGGTTTGTATTGGGCAGCACACGCATTTTAGCACCTCTGCCTTCGGCACAAGAAGCAGGTTCAACCTGCCTTGAGGACCTTACGCTCTTCTCATGTCAAGTCTTAGACTTCTCATGTCAAGTCTAAGTCATTTCTGAACTGTGCAATGCACCAGAAATCTTGGCATGGATTCAACCAAATCTGAAGGTATTTACTTTCTGTTCTCACTGACTATTTTGCTCCAGGAGTAACCTCCTTTCCAGTGTACTTGTGCATCATGGATTCTTTCAGTGGTAGAACAGTGTAAACCCGGCAACATGCACACATCAAACTAGCTTTATTTTGGAAAGCTCCTAGTATTGCATCACCGTATAGTCTCCAGCAAAACTGAATGCTCTGCAAATACAAGCTTTCTGACCTCTTGAGAAGTATAATGTGTTGATATGTTGGGCTCAAGATACATGTGTAACGTTGCAGAGGCACTGGGCAGGGAATGCAGGAAGCGTGGGCTTTAAAAGCCTAACTCCAGTGAGTCAACGGAGCCTAGAGATGATCCTGTGGAGCATGGTATGCTTCCAGCTGAACCAGCAGTGGATGATGATGCTTAAAGAAGCTATTTTAATAGCTGTAACTGGTGCTCACCAGAACCTGACCTGAGGGAGCAGGACTCAGGATCTAGTGGAGCTCAGTCTTCCTACTTGGTTTATCCCCTTGTCATAGCTGGAGTTCAGTGGGTCAATAGCTTATTTACACTTTTTTTGTCCCAGAAATTGCAACATAGCTTTGCCTATCCTGACTCTGCTCCTTCCCCAGGGGAATCTTTGGGCTTAAGCTCTGCCTACAGTTCTGGCTGCTTTTGGGTCACTGGGAGTGAATTCAGTGGTTTTCCCTACTTCATCCCTGAAGAATGAAGGGTCGAGCCACAGGAGCAGGCAGTTCACGTAAAGGCCAGCTGCCCTTTGTGTAGGATTTCTAACCGCACCACAGAAGATGAGGATGTCACTCAGAAGGCAAGAGGTTATTTTTATAGTGCTTTCTCCTCAAGCCCTAGCTAAATTACAGATTTCTTAGTTTAACCTTTACCTCCCACCAATACAGAGCAGAAGACTATACACTAATCACTGCCCTTTTGATTAATGGATCCATATTTTTATTACATCATGGTTTCTATGAAGACTGCAGGCATTGACTAGTTACTGAGATGCTGTTCAGCCCTGCCCCCTATTTCTAGGAGAAAGTTATCTGGATTCTGCATTAAGGTGTAGGGAAAGGACTACACAAGCTCTGCAAACAGATGAGAAAAGACAGAGAACATTTTTGGCCCAGTAACCCAAATCTGGTCTTCATTCAGATCCCATGTGCCTGGCGATGGCTGCAGACTTTGGATTTGTTCGGTACCAGCTTTCCCCTCCTGCTGCTGGAAACCCTGGGAACTTTCAATTGATGGCACCAGTTTGTTTGCAGAGCTGGCTTGATGTGTCCTCTGTACACATGTACACACACATTAAAAAAAACCCACCCTCTCTTCCCAGGCCATTCGGGTCCTGGATGTCCTTTTTGGCAACTGATTTTGGCTTCAGTATTGGAAAGCAAATATTCTGTGTATGCAACGAGAGAGACCGACCAAAGGGTAGGCTGTTTGTGGGGCAACTGAGAAAGATGCGGGGCTGACAGTGGGAGGTGATCGGGCCCCAGGGCAGTGTCCTTGCAAGGCAAACCATGAGCATGACTTCTGTGCTTCCAGCTCTCACTGTCTCCCTTGTCCTCAGCCTTAAGAAAATCAAAGCAAGCTCTGCCTTCCAGGGTCAATCTTGGTTTCATTTGTTTAACAAAATGTAGCTAGCCAGCATATGCACAAGGCCATCTGAACATTTGAATACATAAAAAATAGAAACAAATTAGCTTGGGGATGCCTTGATTAAAAACTTCATGAGTTTTTGTCAGCCCAGTTGCTCATTTTGGTGTTGACCTGAACCCTCCCTCCTGCATGTAAAATTGTGGTGACGGCAGATCTGAAAACCACCTGAACTTGAGACCTGCTCAGCAATCTCTGGTTAAAATGGGACAGTAAGAGGAATCCGGGTGAGAAACCTTTTTTTGGGTAGTAAAGGGACCAAACCAAAGTTCTCCTGGGATGGATACAGCCAAAGTCCAGTCCTGTCCTCACTGCAGATCAGTAGCTGGGGGGGAGAAAAATACCTTCAGGCAATGAAAGCAATACACCATTGGGCTGTGAGTGGTCCCTGCTCACTGCTCTCCCAGGCACGTTGGGACTGTGCACGTATCCTGATCGCCTTTAACGTTATCTCCATCTAAACCCCTGCTTTCTAAACTGCAGGGAAATTGCATATTTTATGGTTAATGATTAAGATGTTCTTCTGGGAGCCGTGACTCTGTTTGGAGGCATTGGCTTGTTCATTAACACACATTTAAAACCAGATGTCAAGGACGTTCTCCAGAAGGGACCTGTTTAGTATGATCTTGACCCAAAACTATAAGTCTCTTTTTCTCTTAGGGAAGTAATTGGTTCACTTCCCATGAGTGAGAATAGCAAGTTTGCAGACCGCATGCTGAAGATCTTTTGTCAAAATCCCACAGTCTTTTGCATCAGGAAAATGGCTGCATTAGGGACAGATCAGTACAACATAGGGCTCTGGAAGAGTCTGGGATGGTGAGAGGGACCATCTCCAGAATGTCAGCCCCAAGCATGTCTGAGTCCCAGTGCAGAAAGCCTTAAAAAAAAAAAAAAAAAAAAAAAAAAAAGAGTACCATTTCCCCTTAAAACAACCTGGAGGCTGGGATGAAAGAGCCTAATCTTAAGTAAACAAAGCAAAACTATTATATGAATTGGGCAACAAACAGTCCAGGGCACCAGCAGTGTAGTTATTTCTAAAAACGTAAGTAAAGGTCTTTATATAGCTAGGAGTGTGAGGCTGCCTGGGATGCCACTGGGACTTGAATTTCCACTGCAAACTAGTTTAACCAGTGTCCCGGTCACCAAGCCTCTTGAGTAATGGGCAGATCAGCTCTAGGCTGAGCTGGATCTTGGAGCTGGGTCCGGAGCAGGTCTCAAACACTCAGTTCTTGAGCAGAGACTCCCATCTGTGTGATGGCGAGCACCAAGTGTTTCTACAGAGTAAAATGTACTTTATTAAAGGGTAATTTACAATCGGTGGTGATTTGGGCAGACTACTAGATAGCCTGAATTTGGCATCTAGTCAGCTGGATTTTATTTTGTTTTGTGTTTTAGAAACTCCTCAGGCATGGAAGGGCTTTTGAAACATTTCTCCATTATCCAAATGCTTTAGGAAAACAATTTTTCTCTGGTTTGATGATGTATTCTGGTGAGCATGTTTTCCCATTTCATTCCTGGTTAGGAGGAACAGGTGAAGCCTTTCTCTTTGGTTTTAAAAACTGGGAGTTGTTATGATAAGAAAGATGGCTCGATTTGATAAAGTATTATAAAGGGAGCTAAATCTCAGAGAGATTTAACACTTCTGAAAAGAATTCTGGCCCTGACCAGAAGAGAGCCAAAGCCATCACCTAATTGGTTTTCTTGGCAGCCCGTGTAAAATTAGAGGGTGAATTTAGGACTAATCTTGGAGCAACATTGTCCAAATGGATGCTGGGAAGGTCAGAATGGAGTTAGAGACCGAGATCATCCTTTCCCAGAGGGAGTTTCTTAGGGAGGATTTGTTGGAAGGTGAAATCCAGAAGAAATAATGTTGGTCTGTCTCCTTGAAGGCTTTCTGCCACCCAGGTCTCGATGGTTGCCGTACTGCTAAACAGCGATACAAACACAGAACCACTGTAGGATTTTTTTTTTTTTTTTTTAATTTACAAGCTAAGTTTTATTCTAGGTAAAAAGCTCACGGTGAATGCTCTGCAACATGTCCCACTGGCTAGTTGGTCGATGAGATGCAGGGACTGGGTTTTTGGACTAGCCGCTCTCTCAAAGTATTTCACACCCTGGGGCTAGAGGAGTTTGCTTCCCATCCACAGCTGTTCATATAGCATGAACCCTGTGTACACACAGGGCACGCTGCAGTCTGCACCAGCTGAATTCATTCCAGGACTCTTCTTATCAATGCCTCTTAATGCTCACTTAAATGTATTTTTCCAGCTGTCAGTCTTGCTTAACTAAAAAAAAAAGTGTTAGATTGCTGCCCTTGGAGATAAGGCTCTGAGGACCATTTGCAGTCTTTTTTTGATTGAGTCCCAGTGCAGAAAGCCTTAAAAAAAAAAAAAAAAAAAGGTACCATTTCCCCTTAAAACAACCTGGAGGCTGGGATGAAAGAGCCTAATCTTAAGTAAGCAAAGCAAAACTATTATATGAATTGGGCAACAAACAGTCCAGGGCACCAGCAGTGTAGTTATTTCTAAAAACTAAGAATAAGAGAAACTCAACATGCATTAGGGTTGCTGAACTGCTGGAGTGAGGGTGGGGGAGAGAGAACCCAGTGGGAGCCCTGTGCCCAGCAGTGTACACTGTGTGCGGAAAGGGTGCAAGCTACCCCACGGAGCATTGCCCATGTAACCCAAACCTGTCCCACGGGTGAGAAACTCAGTTGTCATTCAGTTCACAAAACTGGCTAAATTTGGCACTTTTCCTCTCCGTACCCGCTCTGCCCATGGGGTTGCTGTGGTGAGGGCAGAGCTGCTGTTTTTGGCTCATAGTGCTTTACTTGTCTGGAGATCCCAAGGGGCTGTCCCCAAACCAATGCTCTGATTTGAAGCCAGACACTGGGTTTTCTTCCCAGTGCGCCAGGGCTGGAGCCCCAGCCAGCTCCATGGTCTCTCTCTAGGCCTCTCTTTATGGACTAGAAAGTCTCCATACTGTTAAAAAGACATTACAAAAATAGGCTGCCTGGACCACAGATGTCTTTTATGTCTGTGTCAGATGCTTAAAAAACAAGAGTTGTGGGGTTCAGATGCCCAGACTTGCTACTCTGGTGAGGCTTCAATTCTCCAGGGTGTTGTCAGGCTTTGGAGGAAATTAGGTGCCTTTAAGATGTCAGATTGGGTCTTCAACTGCTGGGGCACCAAAAAGCATGCAGCAGGTTTAATTCTTTCTCTTGCTCTTGCCCAGCTGTGTTTGGATGGCAAAACCATCCCTGTAGGACCAGGACTGGCTCCAGGAGAGGGCAACAGAAGGGCTCATTCCCAAGGCTCTTCGGGCCATGGGCTGAGCGAACCAGTGTCTTTACTTCTCTTCAAAGAACAAACTGAAGTCTGTGCTTGGCTGGATCACTGGTACCTGAAGGAAACCTCTCCCTGGAGTCTCATTTGGCTTCCTGTAACACTTCCTTCTTTTGCTTACACTGCTTCTTCCTCTCCCCGCCTCATTGCCCCCCCTGCCACGCACCTTGTTTCCAGCGTAGTTTTTCCTGCCACGTCATTATCCCCATCACAACCACAGTGAGATAGATAGCGCTCAACCCAGAAGCTGGATGGTGCATGCATTCAGGTCAGGAATTCTTCCCCTCTGGCCAGAGGATATGTTGTATTTGTTGTCCCACCTCCACCATGCTCCCTGCAGCTAGAAAGCAGGGAGCAGAGGTGGCTGGAGAGGTGCCAGCCCTCACCGGGTGCTGGGCTTCCCCTGCGTCAGCCGCAAAGGGAGGCTGCTGGGAGTGAGCACCAGATCCTTGTGCCTGCTGGGACCGAAAGCTGGGCTCAGCTCGCAGGGGGATGCTCGTGAGGCACCAGCAGATTCTCAGCAGCGAAAAGCTGAGCCTCGCCTCTCATCAGCTTCCATGCTGACGGGTATGCAGGGAGACGGGGCTACAGACAAAGCAAGGTGGATCAAATACATTGCCTTTGGCCCCTGTGTGAATCCCAGAGGCAGAAGAAACTCAGACTTCTGTTTCTCCAAAGGATGCAATTGCCTTTTACCCCCCCTCCACTCTCCCAACCTCCTGGTTTTTATTAAAAAAAAAACTCATTTTAACCCAGGATTGCAAACATGACGCTACTACCAGGTGGCAACCTTCATCTTCTCATTTCTGCCACAGCCACGGGGTGGTTAGACAAGACGGTCTCCTAACAGGCTCCTAGGTGAGAAACGACTTGTACTGGGTTCAGCTGCACTCCTGTATGGAATAAAGCCTCTGTGTGTGACTAACGGGCAAAACCAGGGCTCTGCAGGTTTAAATTCTCTTCTTTTGTAACAGGCTTTCCCTGTGTTTTCGGTCAATGTGCCCTTATCACTTGCATGAGATAACATTTGCCTTCCAGATAGTTTGTTGGAAAAGTTAAATCAGTCATGAAGCTATTTAGATTCGGTGATGAGAGCCTTGGAAAAGGAGATAAGTACTGTGGGGGAAGCAGATGCTTATCTAGAGCCAAGCAGACCTTGGAGGCTCAAGGGTCAGGCTAATGTTGCTGTTCTGCTCTCGCAGGGTACTGACTGATCCTCCTTCGGATGGCTGTCCTCTTGGTGATGCTGCCATGGGCCCTGCGAGAGCTGACACAGTGACACAGAGATGCACCCTGGTCCCTTGCCAGCTCCCTGCAGTTCATTTTTTTAAACACATACTTGCATTTTGTTTATGTGGGGTAAATACAGGGGGAAGGAAGCACAATTTCTCACTGCTGGTTGTTGGTGCAACCTCCTGCTTTGCTTGCCTGGATGGGGGCCAAGGACTGCCACTGCCTGATGAAGCTGGACAAGGACCACACAGCAGTGGTGTGACATCTGGCGAGGAAGCAGTCATGGAGCTGGCCCAGGCGCACACTGCTTCTGTCCTTGCAAGCACAGAAAAATCCTAAAATACATGGAGGAGCTCCCAGAGGGATCGTATCCCAGTGCGGAGCATGTGAGCAATGTATGGGAGTAGGCAGCTGGATGTGGGCAGGCATGGCCAGGGGCGATTTCTGACTCCCTGCTTTTGACCTCCTAATGGATGTGATGGTTTAATCTTGCTCTGGGACTCCAGTTTGGGTGGGAGGTGTTGGCCAGCAACAAGTCCTGCATGCTAGAGGCAACATTTGGGCAAGATCCTTGGGATTTCTGAAGCAATCAGAAATCCCCGTTGGCGCTGCTGGGGAGGGTCGGCAGGGGCAGCAGCTTCTGTCCAAGGTCATCATGAACACTCCCAATGAGGGATTGTTCTTATCAGGACTGCTTTGGCTGTGCCAGATTAGGAACAATCACGTGCTTGTTTTTTCCAGAGAAGCTGTGGCCACTGGTTTTACTAGCAGCAGCCACTAGCATGCAGGGAGGGGTGGAAGGAGGGGGACAGGCAGGTAGGCTCTTTCACCTCACCAGCAAACATGGCTGCACCAGAGCATCATCATGATGATGCTCAATCACTAGGATTAGCATCATCCTAGACTTGATTTTTCCAGTCAACAGCGAGGGAAAGGCACCATCCAGATCTGGCTCAGCCCTTGGGAGGTTTGAACCGCTCCTGAAGATGCCCACCCCTGCCAGGGGGGGTAGCTGGGCATCTGGCAGCAGGCAAGCAGGGTGAGTCTCAGCATCTTTGGCTCCTTCCCATGACAGCCTATCACAAATTGGCACTTTGCAAGATCCCCGCCCCGAGCAGCTGCCACTGTCCCCAAGGATGCAGCTGCACAGGCCAGGAGGAGGGGACCCCAGGAGGGCCAGCTGGGGGGGAGGCACAGGCAGGGAGCACTGCTGCCAGGCTGGCTGCTGCAGGCAGGGGAGGAAAGGCTCGTGTTTGGGTGAGCTTTTGGGTGGCTTTTGCTCACCCAAAGAGCCAATGTGGGGTGCGAGGAGCACAGTCAGGAATGACTTTGGGATCTCGGTGGGACAGCATGAGAGGGCTGGCAAAGGTCCAGCAGTGCGGGGAGCATGGGAATGGCAGGGGAGATGCCCAGGCTTGATGGACGGCGCATGCTCGGGGCAGCACCCTTTTGTCTCTTGCTTTCAACTGGGGAGACATGTCTAGGAGCGGGACTTGCACTGCATGAAGATTGGGCCGGTGGGGAAGGGGAGAGGCAGGCGTCCACTCCCTCCTTTGCTGTATAAAGCAGATGCTTAGAGAGGAGGGAGGGAGGGAAGGGTAAGCATGGGAGGTTTGCCAAGCACCAAAGCAGCTGGGAGCTCCTGGAGAGGAGGCACGTGGCACGTGTGGGCAGATTAACAAGCTGAGCAGATCAGAGGCTGCTCAGCCCTGCACACATGTGCCCAGGGCTGGCTGCCAGCAACTCTGAAATGATTTGTGCCTGAAGGAAGGTGCTGTTCAATGTTCAATGGGGGCAAATTCATGATCATCTGAATTTTTGCTCCCACCAGCCAAGCTTTGGTTGCCGACTCTCCAGGCTGGGACCAAGACTCGGATGCCAGAGCTCTCAAAGCAGTCTGGCACAGCCTGACTGCCTTCAGAGTCCTTCCCACCACCTGAATGACAGCATAGCACTGGAAACTGTGTCTTAGGGGACTTGAAACTAAATGCTGAAGTGATTGGGCCCCAAAATTTGTCTCCAGAGCTGAATCTGAGATCTGCCATAGTCTGGGGAGGTCTTACATGTCTGGCTCTGAGTGTAGACCAAATGGGACCCAAGTACTTTGGTGTCCGGGTGTACTTGAATTGGACGTGTTGCTTCAAGTCCATTTACATGGTGTTTTGCTAGGGCTACCCAAACATTAATTAAAGAAGGTGCCTCCAGGCCTGTGTATAACAGAAGAGCAAAGCACGTGATATTGCTGTCCCACAGGCACTACAGGAGCTACCCACGGCAGGGAGGACCACATCCCAATTCCCCATCTGCCCACTCCCACTCCACTGTGCAATGCAAGTGAGCTGCAGCTCTGTGCCCGCCACCACATGCCTGACATGGTCATCCTCAAGTGCAGACTTCTCTGGGCTCAAGGAGACAAATCACCCTTCTTCAGCCCCTCCATCCCAGCCATGTGTAAAGGAGAGCTTGTCTTTGTTGCAGTGCACAATGCCTGTGGGGAGAAACCCCAGTGATGCTGGGGGCTGCTGCTGGTCCCAGACTGAACTTGCACCAGGCCCTCTGGGCCAGATCATTTGCTGCACTAAACCTGCCTGGCTCCAGCAAAGCAGCTGCGCATTGATTTGATGCAAATCTCTTGGTACCTGCATGAGAACCTGGCACTACAAAGCCAGGAAAGGAGCTTGGAAGAGGAGGCACAAACCCTGGAAAAAACAAGGAATTATCAGTGCCGCCTTCGGGCTGTTACCAGTCACTGTGTGTTTCCTGGGACTCTCTGGTGGGTCACCAAAACTTTTTCTGCTACTTCAGTAGGGCATTCTGCTTTACAATCCCAAGAATGCCATTGCCTGTAGTTACTACCGGTAGGCAGGTGAAGCTGTGTAAGGACTTGAGCCTGCAGTTAACTTTCAGAGCTATCCCAGGCACACCCAAACCAGTCGAACATGGCCAACAACCAGAATAAGCAATTGCAGGGAAATGAATCTCCAATTCATGTTAATAACTCCAAACCTAAAGTTGCTGAAGGCTAATTAAAGAGGCTTTGAGAGTTTGATGAGTAAAATTATCTTAATAGTTTAACTGTATAAACACACTGACTCATTATAATGAGGGTGGAATAACTGTCTCCTGAGCAGCATGTTCACCTGTAAGCCAGAAGCTGGCCTCTTCTCCACACATTTGCCTTGAGATGGGGAAATCTGCATGAGAAGGAAATGAAGGTTATGTGTTTGTGGTGTGATAGCACTTTGCTCTAGTGGTATTTTTCTGGTAGGATTTGCAGAGCTATTTTGCCACCTGTCCGTACTCCTGTACGTACTTATTTATTTAAATATTTTGTACTTATTTATTTATTTAAATATATATTATAATATATATTTTTATATAAATGTTATGTATTTATTTATAAGCCACCTCCTTCTTCCTCAACTTAGCATTGCTTAGCTGCATCTGGAGTCAGACCTGTTGCCCATGCACTCTCATGCAAAGGCAGCACAGCGAAGGGCCTGATTGACTTCAAGTAAAATTCAATATACAGTGTTTGGGAAAAGAAAATGGTCCGCTGTAGAAGACATGAGTGAGCAGCACATTCCCAAAGAGGCCAAAGAAAGCCTCTGCCCCAGATGCAGCAGCAGTCAGGGCAACAGGCGTCCCATGTCCGGAAAGGGATGCTGCCGCTGCTGTGTCTGGACAGCTTTGGAGATCAAAGTCTGGAAGGGCTGAAGATGGTCATGGATGAAAGGAAGGAGACCAAAAAGGCAACCAAACCATGCTTGGCCTCTGCAGGGAGGGGAGGACAGGGGCTGACAAAATCAGCAACTCCTTTCTGTTATCTCCTTGCAGCACTGAGATGCTGTTTACCCAGAGAGCTTCCACCACCCAGGAGCCACCATCCTGTCCACCTCCTGCAAGCAGCCCTGAGTTGTCATCCACTTCCCCTGCCCTGCCTGGGCTTTGCACCTCAGATAGTTGAATACCGGCCTCTCTGGGACACCTCATCCCAACTAAAACATCGTCACGAGCCTGCAGTGCATCGCAGCCTTCCACCAGCCTTCCACCTCCAAGCTTCACCCTTCGTGGCTTCACAGGAGCACAAGTCAGATCCGTGTTGCAACCCAAGACAGTCTGTAGGGCAAGCAAACAGGAGAGGAGTGCAAAGGTGGGGATGGCTGCAGGAGCACGCATTTCAGCTCCAGCACCTCCTCCTCCCTCCCCTTTTCTACTGGCCTCCTTTCACTTGCTTCCCACACCAACATAAGCCTTTGTGACCTAAATCACTTTTTTTTTTTTTGGTCATACTCTATGCAAAACCCATCCATGCATTTAACAGACTTCTCAGAAGGTGAGACCTTACATGTCTTGTGACTCACGCAGGGGGGTGGGATTTTTAAGCAGTGCCACCAAGAAAAATTATAAAACAAAGTAAAACTGGAGTTCCAACCCACACCTGCCTGCAGACGAGGCAGAGGATGGCTCTTTTGTGAGGGAATTTGCCACTTTGAGAGCCTGGGAAGTCAATCAGAAGACATGCTGGGAGTATAGGAAATAACAAATGGGTCTCTCTTATCAGACCAGGACAGGGAGGCAGGTGAAAGGAAATTTTAAGATGTGAAAAGACTAAATGGATTTAGCAAAAGACTGAAGGGATATGGACAGCAAGAATATCCAGATTCATTAGAACTAATGGCAGTAAAAATGTCAGCAGGTATATTAAACTCCCCGCTTCAGGGTGCAGGAAACATGTGCGTCATTAGATCCAGCTGGAGTGGGGAGGAGGAGGATGGGGAGGCAGCTCCAGCTCTGGCCCTTCTCCAGCCTCCATCAGAGGTTCCAGTGGCAGAAGGATGATGTGAGATGGGCAGATGGCTGATGTGTCTCACTTTGATGCTCCCTGTGTTTGGACGTGGAGCCACGACAGAGGCCTGCAGCTGTGGTCACCTTGGCAGTGCTGCCAGGTACTTTGCCCTTCCAGTGCAGCAGTCACCCTCCCAGGCAGGTGCAGGGAGCAGCATCCTGCCCTGGAGGGAGATGTCTCTTCCCAAGCGGCACTTGATCCTCGTGCCCACAGTGTCAGGAGAGGTGTCCATGTTCAGTTTGGGGATGGCTGTACTGCTAAAGAAAGCCTCTGGCCGGTGTCTCGGAGCAGAGATGGGTGGAACTTTCCCATTAGCAACCTGTCCTGTGCAAGCACAGCGGTGCTCACACCAAGACAGTGTCACCCCAATAGCCCCAGGGCCTCTGTTTTCACTCTTTCTGTAACAAACTTGGAAGTCCTAATAAGCCAAGCCTGGGACGCTACTAGGAAAAAAATGATGACAGCTTTCTGAGGTGCTGGAGAGGATCTCAATACAAATTCAAGCTCCCAGCCACATTTCTCATTTGAGCTTAGACAAATCTTTTAGCGCTTTTCTATCTTATAAATAGGATCATCGACAACTCCTCCTTCCCATCCTTTTTTCCTCTTGTCTATTCATAGTGAGCACTTCAGGGGAGGCTCTCTTTCCTTCTGTGGGTACAAACCTTCTCCAGCTCAAGGTGCTGCTGAAACCCTACTGCTATTGTAAAGATGCCATGGGATCAGCAAAGATGAAAAATCCTTTCCCCACCAGGAGCAGCAGCAAGGAGTGGGAGAAAGCCAAAAGATTGTTACCTCTGGTCATGTCTCAGGGAGCAAGGATTTCAGACTCTGACCTATCTTTTTTTAGATATACCCACTGTGAGTGCTACCTTGGCTTGTCTTTGTGAAAGAAAACCTGGCCAGATTCACCATGTGCAACTGCTGCAGAAGACCTCCCTTCTAAATGAGCAGAGGATGCTGTTTAGCTATGGGCTGCTGGACGGACTTTATTATGAGGTCCCAGTGCTCAGCTCCTTCGCTCACTCTTTTGCCTAGGGTGGCCTGTCCCATGAGATGCCTGGGGTCTAAGTCCACTTCATAAATGGAGATCAGGGCTGTGCAGTCCCACGCTGGAGGCTCAGGCATGTGGAAGAGGAAAGTCTTGTTGAAGATGATGTGCAGGGTGTAGGCCTGTGGCCTGGACTTCTGGTGCTTTTTTCTGAGACATCTACAGGAAACATCTATCCTCATATGTACATCTAGGATGGGGAAGAGAAAGGAGAAATGAAACACTGGGGTATCTATCTCTGTCCCAGAGCTGGGCATTTCAAATATAGACATAATACTGCATAAGGTAGTCATGCTGGAAAAGGGCCATGTGTTGATTAGAGCTGAATATTGCAACTGTTCAGACTTGATCCCACATTTCTCAAAGCCAGTAACAAAGCTTGTGCTGGCTTCAGTACCGCTGGAAATCAGCCCACTTGGCCAAGGCAATCACATCTTAGTAGGTACATAGCTAGTAGGACCTCGCTATCCTATAATAGTAGATCATGATTTAAGAAGGACTACCTCAGAGTAGTCTCTGTAGTTATGGAACAAGCTCTGAAGTTAGTAGAAAGAGGGTGATGGAGAAAAGGATTTACTCCTATTAGCCCTGTAAGTGCTTGTGCTAAATCCAACACCCACAACAAAGCTCAGAAAGAAACAACAGAGAGGAGCCTTTGCAATTGCTTTGCCTGTATTTAATTAGTGAAATGGAAAACAGTGGCTTCAGAGGTATAGACGAGAAGATCTTTTGAGCATCTAAGGCTGTGGGAAGAGTGCAGCCCAGGAAAGATCAGCTCAAGAATTCAGTCTGCTGTGCTTCTCCCAGTCCCAAGGGGAAACTTTGGATATACAACTAAGAGGGAGAGCAGGACATAAAGTGAGGCAAGCGAAAGGGCTGCCTACCTTCTCCCTGTTTACGTGCTGAGCACTACAGAAGGAAAATGGCCGGATCTTCCCCACCCTCCATTCCTCCAACTAGCTGGATGGTGCAGGGGAGGAACCCACATAAGGCAAGGGCCCAAAATTTGAAATGTTGCTGCCTTGTGCATCAAATATTGGGTTACTGGAGAAAAAGGTGGCTCTGCCTCAGCCTTCTCAGGGTAGGGAGCTGTTTACAGCTTATCTGCAATGCAGAGCATCTCCAAGGCTGCTCTCAAGTGACCATAGCCTCAGAGGGCCATCTTATCAGTGGAGACTGAAGGATGATAGTGATGCCCTGGTTACCTCCCCAAGGAGCACTGTAGCAACTCTACACTGCCCCCACCCCAGGGCATCCTCAGGAGAAAAAAAATTGGCTCTATACTGAGGGTAGCAGGACTGTGATGAAGTCTGGTCTTTGGGTCTCTGCAGAGCAGAGAAATGGGATTCAAGTCCTGTGATAGAGGGAAACGGAGTGGAAGGCATTGCCTGAGAAAAGTAGCTGGGCGTTTCATTAGTGTGATAAGCCAACAAAAGCAGCTCCCATGTCAAAACTCACAGGATCTAACATCAGATGGCCACCTTCCTGAGATATGCTGGGGGCTGTGCACCAGCTCACAGCAGTACGGCAGCTTTCTTGTGAGCAGCGAGGTCAATGCTACCAAGGGAAAGTGGTTCTGCACACAAGTGTAGTTTGGTGTGGAAGTCCCTGCCACGGGGCACTGTGGATGCTAAATGTTAGCATGGGCTCAAGAGGAGACTGAAGGAGGGCAGGGAAGAGCAATCCATTGGGGATTTCTAAATACACAGAAGCCAACCCCAGCTCAAGAAATCTCTAAGCCATGAATTGGAAGAGGCAGG
Organism: Haliaeetus albicilla; assembly: GCF_947461875.1. Lineage (NCBI taxonomy): Eukaryota > Metazoa > Chordata > Aves > Accipitriformes > Accipitridae > Haliaeetus > Haliaeetus albicilla. Next base: position 12,434,074 of record NC_091498.1, read on the forward strand.
GTGAGTACAGAGGGGGAGTATCACTTAACGCCTGTCTTCTTTCCATGCTACTTTGTCCTCTGTCAGAGACAGTCACTAGGCTAGGCAGACTTGTGGTCTGATTCAGCAGTGCTCGTTGGGGTGCAATGGGCATGCAAAGGACCTTTCTTTCCAACACCTCCCCATCCCCCTGGCTGGGTAAGATAAAGGTAGCAGGCAGCAGAATGAAGACTGGAGCAACAACAATAGCAGATATAAAACCTTACTCTTATCTGCGGTGCTTTGAGGGGATGTAGTTCTTGCCTTGAGCAGCCCAACCTCCATCTTCTGACAGATGGGAAGGCACTTCAGTGACATAAGCACTTCTCCCACAATGTCCTGTGAAAGGCATATGGGCAGGTGGTGAGCAGACATCCAGTGCAACAACTTCTGCAGCCACCAAGGCCACATGTCAACCTTCCTGCAGCTCATGAGTGTGCCCTTGGGGTCTCAGCAAGTTGCTGAGACTGCAGGGCCACCACAGCATGCTGGCCATATCCTGTTCTTCAGTGGTTTTTCTTGAGATTGAATTTTAGCTTTTTAACTTTTTAACAATTGCCAGCATCTGCTCTTTATTTGTACAGCGTGGCAGTTTCCCTTTCTCCTAGGGAGGAATAGAAGAGCCCCTGTTCTCCTGTGTCTGGATAACCTGGATGTAAGGGTGTCTTCTGAGTTTTGAGTCCAATCAAACATGACTGCATGAGGTAGTACAATACAGACTACATCCACATGCATCTGTGCTAATTTTACGGTACTAAAGTACTAATTCTTATGGCACCATGGTATTTTTTTCCAGAGGGCCACAGGAAGCCCCACAGACTGTAGACTTTGCCATGTTAGGGTACTATGAGAGCTAGATCTGGAATCAAATTCATGTTGCTCGCATTTTACGTCCGCTGCCCATATATAAGGAATGAATTGATGTTTCTTACAAACAGTTAATTGTTCAGGTTGCTGGACTTGAGATGTCACTTGTTCTCTGTTATAAAATACACTACTGTCATTAGCAACCAGTTAAAATACACCTCTAACATTTTAAAATTGCTATTAATTCCTTATTTGGGGCCATCAGTCTCTTTAAACAGACCAAATGTCCACCAGTGTAATGCATACTGAACTCTTGTCTCTGTCGGTGGCGAAGGGAGAAGGTGCTGCAACATAAGCTTAGTCATCAATATGCCTTCATCCTTCCCTGGAGATCTCACCTTTAAGATGCAATTTCAAACTCCACCCCTGTAAAGCCCTGCCTTCCTGCAGATCCTACCTGACAAGTGTGCTGGGAGCAGAAGGGATCTGCTGCCATGGATATCACACAGATGGTCCTCAAGGATGCAGAATGGGGATTTTTCATTAATAAAATGAAGGGATGGCTGTACTGACATGCAGGTCCCTGGCCACTGTGTGGGCACACAGGGCAAGGCCATGTGATAGAGTCATCACCTTTGTAGTCTTCTGCAGCTTTTCACATAAAACCAAGCTTTGGGAGGCCTTTAGCTCACTCAGGGTGACCTTGACTTTCCCAGAGCAGTGTTTCTGGAGTATTTGTTGAACCATTGGACCTGTGCGAGAGAGGGAAAATGCACATCCATGGGGGTGAGGTGCAGGATGGAGCTGTGCCACAAGTGCATCCACATGGACCACAGCTGAACCTCATTCAAGGGGAGCTACCTGCCTTTAGGGCCTGTTTTCATGTGTTTCTATTCTCACTCATGGGCTTTTGGGGGAGTCAGGACTGGGCTATCATGATAGCAAAGAAGGCCCATACCAAGGAGTAAAATGCAGATGCTTTCTTTCAGTGGTATCACCTGAAAAAACTCTTCTGCTGACACCCTACTGCTCTTGGACATCTGCCTACTGGAACATCAAGCGGCATTACCTCGCCCTGTCCCCTTTCTCAGACCAGCTTGAACAGGCTGTGTGAAGGCCATGGCCCCTCCGATCTTGCCGAGTCCTGCCCTTCCTCCGTGCAAGGTTTGCTCCCAGACTGGGCTGGCCAGAGGAGCGGGTGGGTGCTGGAATCCCCTTGCACAAGGGCATGTCCTCTGCCAGCTGCCCACACTTGCTTCATGGCAGCTTGGGGCTGTCACTGCATGTGCTCACACATGGCTTCAGTCCTCTCTTTGTGTCCCCTCCCCTCCACAGCTGTTTCTCCAGCATGTGGCCATTTCCCACGTCTGGTCTAAGCTCCCTGGCTTTGCTGCTTGCTACCACAGGAAAACTTAATGGCCAAATCAAAGGAGCTTTGAAGTAATTGCAACCAGACACTTGTCAAGGAATATGAGATTGGTAGCAACACATGGGAATCATCGTTCAGGTTCAGTCCTACAAGCCGTCTAGTCCACTGATGTCTTTTGGAATAGCAATTGCTGGCTGCCCCTGGGAGGAGCAAAACCTGCCAGAGACCATTAAAGGATTACGTGCCTCTGGGAAAACCATCTATCCCTGGTTGGTTAGACCTCTAGCTAACACCTCAAGACCTGTGAATTTGTACCAACTCTGCAGTACTGGTTTGTCTTTCTCCTGCTGCTAGTGCAACTCCAGATTTCTGGGTGGTCTGCTTCCCTCTGTCTCCAGCTGAGCTCCTGGGCACCATGGTATAATGTGGCAAGGTGTTCAAAGTACAAAGACTTCAGCTTCATGCTCTTTCTCACTACTGGCTTGTGGTGCCTGCAGATCATTCACAGGGAATAGCTGGTTGGAAAATGACTTGTCTGCTGTGGATTTCACCAGTTATGTCTTCACTGCTGTCCCCTCAGCCCATGTTTCAAATCCATCCCAGTCTAGAGGATGCCTCACAGCTATCTATTGCCAAGGCATGGTGTACATTTAAAATCCCTGGGCATTCACAGGTCCAGCTGCAGTGTCACATCTGCGGCTAGACCCAAACTAGCTCTAAATGAGGCAAGTCAGAAGCAGCCAAGCAATAGTAACAAAGAGTTAGGGAAAAGAGGCTAACAGTAATTGTAGGCTGCTTCTGCTCACTCTGTTATCTCCATTAGAGCGAGTCTGCTCTCCCTGCACTGTATGACATCCCTCAGCTCACTCACTGCAGTGCCATGCATTCACCCCAGGCCTCAGTTTCTATGCCACCTCCTGCTGCAGGACTGTGCATCCAAGCACATTTCCACAGGGAATGCCTGTGGTAAAGGACAGGAGAACGCAGAGCACCGGGAAACACAGATTTCAGGGAAATCAAATCCTTCCTTACATCAATACCGCAGACCCCAAGAAATTAAAATGCCCAAGAAATTAGTAGGACGCCCCTTTGAATGTGAAAGTGTTTTAGGGGTTCTAGGCTTTCCAACCCTTCGGGATGCTGATGCTGGTAATTGGCAATCTTGGTCTTATTCATGTTGCCAAAGGACCAACCTCCTGGCTGGCTGTCCTCTGACCTGGTGACTAACCCCCTCTGTGTTCCTCAGAGGGGTAAGAGGAGCAGACATCCCCAGAAGCCATTACACATTTCTTCTCTGGTCAAGGCACCCTTCTTTATGTCTACTGAGCTAGCACCCCATCTCACCTCCAGCTTCAAGGTGTTCTTCTCCACCTCGGCATCTGCAGGAGCACAGCGGTCCCCAAAGGGTGGCCTGCTGCAGTTCTTCACCACCTGGCTTTGCTACTCCTGGACCACGCACTGGAGCCTGGAGATGTGGGATGGGACCTCCCTCAGCAGTGGGACCTGGACGGCAGACTCGGCACACCTGCGGCTAGGCAGCTCCTGGCCCTCCAGACCAGTCAAAAGCAGCTCACATTGCTCTCTGTGGTAGAGGAGGGAGAACTTCAGTGTGTCCCAGGAGTGGGGCAGGAGGCCCAAATTGCTGCTCATGCTGCTGAGGTCCTTGGTCCTGTGGAGGAGGAGATGAGGCAGGTGCACGGCTCATCCAGCTCAGTTTATAACACCTCCACCTCAGGAAAAAGTGGAC